>NC_134949.1:28745950-29070950 GCF_965638725.1 Aptenodytes patagonicus
AATTCATTTCAGAAACACAGGAAAGCAATTTGCCGACGCGAAGCCCCGACGATGCGATGCCTCTCTCCGCCGCGCTGCCCCGCGGCGGCCGGGCCCGCTGCGCCCTGCCCGGCGCTGCCCGCCGCCCGGCACGCCCTCCGCTCCGCGCCGCTCAGCTCCGCTCCGCGCTGCTCCGCGCCGCACCGCGCCGCGCCGCTCCGCGCCGGGCCGGGCCGGGCCGGGCCGAGCCGCGCCGGGTCCGCCGCGCCGCTCGGAATTCAACCCGTCCTGAGCCGCTTCTTGGCTGCGCTCAGAGCATGCCGCACACACGTGGGAGCTGGCGACACAGAATCAGCCCCTCTTTCCCCCAAGTCCAGGTTTATTCAGAATTAAAGTTGCCCCCCCCCTTCTTTATTTTTTTTTTTCCTCCGTCCCCTCTCGCAAGCGGTAAATAAAGCTCATCTGCATGTCTTTGCAGAAAGTTGCTGCCGTACTAGAATAGAAACCGGGCTTACCTAGTTTGGCAGGGTATGCAAAGTAGGATTGGCTGGATCAATTAGAGAATTATCTATTTATGAAATGTCTAGCTGCAATGAAAAGAGCTGGTACAATTATGAACTGTTGTCTTGACAACTGGGAAGGACTGATTGGATCATTTTATCAGTAGGGTTGCTGATTTCAAAAGCAAGCTGCCGAAAATAGTAAGGGACTTGGGTTTCAGAAAAGGGATTTTTTTCTTCTTCGTCTTAGCTAGTAGGGAAAAATGTAAAGGGGGTGGGGAGAGGGAAAAGGGTTTCGCCAGGAAAGGTCCGTGATGCAGATTTATTGGCAAAAAGCCAGAGTTGCTATTGTAAATTTCCTCGCCGGTTTCAATGTCAGCCCAAGCTCGTATTTGAACCCGGAATCAGGGCAAAAGCATTATCACTCTGTCACTTTGTTGCCAGAAGTGGAATTTTTTTTTGTTGTTGTTAATATTTTACTGTTACATCTGACAGGATTTCACATTTTCTGTAGCCCGCCTTTAGTACGTTGAACTGCCAGACAGAGAAATTAATACCCTGAGTGACTGTATTTTAATTAAGCAATTTCATGCAAATTACAAATTTTAGATTGCCAAATAATATATTGCACAAAAATTGTAGGCTGGCTGATCTGATATGCATGGAGTATTACTCTTCCAGGCGCTGTGCATACATGGGAAAATGAACAAAAATGCTAATTTCCAATCTACTATGCAAACGGTAAAAGATGCCTATTTAGATACATATGCTTTCCTTAGGAAGGGTAAACAGTTCTTTAATTTAATATAGCTGACACTTGAAGACGTGTTTTTCTCTTTTACAAAGATAATTTTTGCACTGAACAAGTAAATGAGAATTCGAGTAGAAAACATCTTGTTAATGGCGACTAATAAAAACTAATATTGCATGCAATATAATGATATTAAACCTTGTAACTGGTACATAAAGCAAGATCATTCCTATTGTTGCTCTGTCAATGAACATCAAATATGCTCGCATATTAAATACACACTGTCCGACCGGGGATATCGTTAACCCCGTGTGCGGCCGGTTGAACGACTACCAGGTACCTGGAAGGGACGGGAGCGGGAGGCACGAACGTGACACGCTTTAAGCAGCCCCAACGGGCAAACGCCCCTCCCGGCCCTCCCAAACGAAGGCGAGAACCGGGGGACGTCCCCGCCGGCCGGCGGCCCGGGGCGCCCCGGCGGAGGCGGCGGCTGGCGCCCCGCCGCGCTCCCGCCCCGCGCGCGCCGCGCAGCCGGGCGGCGCTCGGGCCGCCGCCGGACGGCCGCTGCCCCCGGGGCCCGCCGGGGCCGGGCGGGCGGCGGCACCTCCCCCGGCAGCGCCCCGCGGCGCCCCGCCGCCCCCTGGCCGGCGGCTGCCGGGCACGGCGCCTCTGCAAAGGGCCCGGCCCGGCGGCTGAGCGGCCATCCCACATCCCCCTCCTACAGGCAGCTTCCCCCGGCAAATGCCGGCGAAGTGCCGCCGGGCCGAAGTTTGCGAAGCGGGATGCGGGCGTGTGCGTGCGGGGGGGCTGGGGGGGCTCTGCTGGCAAAGCCTCTCTGCGGAAGGGGCCGGCAGCACCGAGGTATCCACCCGCGGGAGAGCCCCTCTCGGGGTTTTGTCGCTCCCTGAGCGGGTGATCTGAGGAATAAGCATCTACGGTTCCACATAAAGCCTCTTAACATAAAACTTTGAACGAGCCCTGGCATCCTCTCCTGAGCCTTTTATCGCCGGGGCTACTCACTTGGGTGAAACCATCAGGGTTTACCCCTGAATTTTCTTTCTGTTTTAACGACCTGATTTCCCAGCGCCGTGAACAAACAACAGCGTCTCTGCAGGAATCAGCTGAGGCTTCCCAGATGCTGTACACAATTAACCTGGTTGCAAATTTAGCAGTCCTAAGTACAGTACTTACAATTGTATCTGGAAGTGGGTGGGTATTCTTGCAAGTCCTGAGCATCTTGGCCACATTCAGTGGCTAAGTAGGCTGAACACAACAGGACTAAAGCGTAGAGCGCTGATCCGAATTTTAACCACACCGTAGTTAGTACTTTTCTCTCTTTATACTTTTTTTTTCCCGAGGGAGGAAGTTTAATTTAAAAAAAACAACAGTATTTCAAAGTATGGATAGTTTATTCCTGGAACTAGCATATACCAAAATGCCTTCTCCTTTTTTTCCCCTCAGGATGTAAAGAGTGTGTTCAGGCTTTGTATAAGAGTCCAATTGCTGATTTCACTGGAAACACAGGACTGGTTGTTGGGGTAATGCATTATTCACTGTTGGCTGGGTATATTTTACTTTACAAGACTTCTGCTGCTGTTGTTGCTAAATTCTTCCAAATCTAAATCAGATTTGGATTTAGGTTCTCTGAGATACTTATTCTGAGATACTCATTCAATTATTTATTGTCATGTTCATTCTCCGAAATTCATGGAAACAATGAAGACATCTGTGTATTTCTGTGCATAATTTACTACAGAATTTGAGCACAATTTTTACATGAGATT
Source organism: Aptenodytes patagonicus (assembly GCF_965638725.1). Taxonomy (NCBI): domain Eukaryota; kingdom Metazoa; phylum Chordata; class Aves; order Sphenisciformes; family Spheniscidae; genus Aptenodytes; species Aptenodytes patagonicus. The sequence goes on from NC_134949.1 coordinate 28,748,965, forward strand.
TCAGTGGAAGTGCCAGTGTGTCTTTAGTCATTTATGGCAAAGACGTAGTTCAGATGGTTGGAAGTAGGCGAAGTCCAGAGGTCCATCTTGATCAGAAAAGCATTCTTCCACCTTACGGAACATGGGGCTAGGATGGATGAAGGTCACTGGTAAAGAGTTGCAGCAAAGCCATGTTGTATTTTCAGTACACTAACAGTGTTTGTCCATATTAGGCTGATGTTCCTGAAAGCAGCATTTGCTCCTGAATCATTACATACTCAGGCATAGTTTTTGGTCTTTATTGTCCATGTGCAGTTTCAGTACTGTGATTCATATACTCTCTCCGCGTGTAAAGCGGTAAAAATTAACCAGAGCTTTCTAAGCAGAATTTTCCATTGACATCAGTGGAGAGTCTGCTTAAAAACTGATGGTGTCATGTGGCCAATGGAAAGTAGGCTATGCATGAAGAGAAGTATCCGGATAAACTATAGCATCTTCTTTAAAAAAAAGAACAACCAACAAACAGTTTTGCTCTAATTAAGTGTTAGTCAAACAGTTCCTTGCAAATAACATAAACAAAATTTTGGCAATTTTCTTCAGAAAAGTCAATAGTAAGTTTTCCTGTTTGTTTGGGTTTTAATCAATAAAAGTTTCATTTTTGGTCAAATAATATTCTGGGAATTTCTCCACTAGCTGTCAAGCAGTTTGCTGGAATGATTTCTGTGTCATTATTCAACCAGCTTGAGGGTTTTCACTCTTGTGGTATTTGGCAGGGCAAATATTTTCAATACCTGCAACTGACCATCTTATTAACTGTGAAAAATTTCACTTGAACAATAAACAGTGTTCTGCCAAAGAATCACAGCAACTTATTCCAAAGTACATTACTCAATCAAAAATCTTGGGCAACATTTGTATGACCTTTGCCTGCTTTCAAAATGCAACATTAATGCATTTTTTTCCTCCAGAATTCTCCGTTGAGTAATACGGGTTGGTTTTTAAAAGATAACCCAAGAGTTCCAGCAAAACAGCTATTATACTTGGGGTAATGATATTCAAAGGGACTCACCTTGCAACCTTTACACACACGAGCGGTTAACTCATACTTATATAAGGACAACAAGGACTACTTGTATGTATAAGGGTTGCAGGGTCAGACTCAAAGGCCCCCAATACGACAAAGCATTTAAGAGTAGGAATTACTTGGTCTTTTGCTGTACAGAGGTGTAGCGCTGAGCTGGGGCCGTAACCGATGTGCTGGCTGATGTTCCTGGAGTTAAAGGGTTTTGTAGGAGTCCTGCTTTATGTTTTCAATACAAAATTAGGAAAGCTTTTGGAAAAAGGGGGATATATGAGACACAAGGAGGTAGAAATGTATTAAAATGTGAATATAGCATAGTAATAAGGACATTACTTCCAGATCTTTCAGGTAGACTTCTCCAGGATCAAGGAAAGCTAATGAAGAGGCTAAGCTTCTTGTACAGCTCATATATACTGGGATTTCTTACAGTGAAATTTTTGCCATTGACACCAAAGTTTTTCACAAAAATTAATTTCATAGAATAGAATCGTAGAATCATTAAGGTTGGAAAAGACCTCTAAGATCATCGAGTCCAACCGTCGACCCAACACCACCATGCCCACTAAACCATGTCCCTAAGCGCCTCATCTACTCGTCTTTTAAATACCTCCAGGGATGGGGACTCCACCACTTCCCTGGGCAGCCTGTTCCAATGTTTCACCACTCTTTCAGGAAAGAAATTTTTCCTCACGTCCAATCTAAACCTCCCCTGGTGCAACTTGAGGCCGTCTCCTCTCGTCCTATCGCTTGTTACTTGGGAGAAGAGACCGACACCCACCTCGCTACAACCTCCTGTCAGGTAGTTGTAGAGAGCGATGAGGTCTCCCCTCAGCCTCCTTTTCTCCAGGCTAAACAACCCCAGTTCCCTCAGCCGCTCCTCATAAGACTTGTTCTCCAGACCCCTCACCAGCTTCGTTGCTCTTCTCTGGACACGCTCCAGCACCTCAACGTCCTTCTTGTAGTGAGGGGTCCAAAACTGAACACAGGATTCGAGGTGCGGCCTCACCAGTGCCGAGTACAGGGGCACGATCACTTCCCTACTGCTGCTGGCCACACTGTTTCTGATACAGGCCAGGATGCCATTGGCCGTCTTGGCTGCCTGGGCACACTGCCGGCTCATGTTCAGCCGGCATGTTAACCAGCACCCCCAGGTCCTTTTCCGACAGGCATTTGTTTGTCAAAACTTTCTCTAGGAAAGTATTTCAGCTACAGGGAGGGATTTCTGGACTGAAACAGAAAGAGCTTTTCATCGTAACACCCTGCTATAGGCAGACCAAGGCACTGTCAGATCCACAGGTGGAAGCTGAACTTTAGATCTATCACATTTGAGATAGGTGCCCTAATCACCACTGACTAGCCTGTGCTGCAGTCTCTTTTTTTAATGGGAAACAATTTTATTTTCATGGGGAGTGAAAAAAAATTTCAAAAAAATTTAAATGTTTCATACAAAGGAAGTCTTACTTTCCTGCCAGCCCTTCCTATACGACTTGGAAAACTGAAGGAACTTCATACTTACACAAAAGATTCTCAAAAGAGCAAGATTTGGCCCCCGTGAAACTGGCAAAATATTTTGCAAATGCTTTCCATTTGAATGATTGAGTTGCTCAATGTTTAATAAATTGGAATATAGCTTTTACCAAATAAAAAAATAAATACGAAAAGACAGGAGCATTAATTTGTCCTATATTACAGAAACACAGTTTGCACCATTAGGTCAGTATTTCCATTCCAACTCTGTTATCCAGGGATGTATAACTTAGCCATAAACATTCATTCAGAACTGCAATGAGGCATAGGAATGTATCAAACTTGAATGTAGCTTTGGATAATTTTTAAGTGACAGAAAGGCTAGCAAAAAAGGCAATTCATTTTTGCGCTCTTTCAATTCAAAAAGTAACTCGCGCTGTTTAGGCAGATAGCCTGTATTGTTGAAGAGCATGCTTGTGGCACCTAAGTAGAAAACCAAATATGAAAAAACTTTTTCACCTCCTGCAGAGACTCAGACTGACATATATTTACTGTGTTAAAAAAGCAAATATTTATACAGTCATTTTTAGCATAGATTTTGGATGAAATTCAGTTGTGGTGAAAGTTATTGCATCCCCTGATGACGTCAATAGAGAGACGATTCTGCTCACCATGCCTTTTATATCTGTGTTTAGGAGCTAGATAAACACCAAGTAATAGTGTTAGAGACATTATTATAAACAACTCGGGGATAAGAAACTCTCAGGAGCTGAAATTATTTTGCTATTGCTGGATGGAGAAAACCCGGTGTGTGCCCTGCTTGCTCAAAGCATGTCTTTAATCATGCATCGGAACATGGAAAGAAACTTCTTCCTGGAACACTTATCTGGAAACACGGTAAGCGGCACCGGCTATTGCGATTGTTTCCAAAACACAGGACAGCGAGTGGGAGAGTGGCTCAGCCTTAGGAAGCCCAGTAGCATCCTCTTGGCGTTAGAAGCTCTCCCTTATTACGTTAAGGGCAGAGTTTCTGAGACTCTGGAGAGCTGCCCGGCGTGGTTCCTGCTGGGCATCCCTCCACTCTCGGGAAGGTGAAACGCGATCCCCAAGGATGACAGCATTCCTCCAAGTGGATTACAAAAGCTGCCCTGCCTGCTGAGGCCATGAAATGGCTGGAAGCCTTGGAAGGGATGCAAACCAGGGAGTAATAAAAGTCTGGCTAAGCTTCACATCTAGGCTGCTGGGTAGGGGGGACCCTCTGGAACTCAAGCTCAGAAGAAGGAAGAGACAGAGGAGGACTGTGTTTTTCCTCTCTTTGGTGCAATGACATGTTGCCATTAGGTGTTATCTTTCTTGAATTCTTGAAATACTGTAGGATTTGGGGTTTTTTTCACATTTACTGGCTCCTAGTCGTTCTGAAGCATCAACACCATTTCCTTCTGTTCAGCTATTAATTTCTTACCAAGCTTGGCCAATACTGGAAATCGTGTTCATGCAGATTTTCCTTCTTCTCTGATATCACCATTGAAAGTTCCACTCTGATGAAATGCTAATAACTGCACAGGCCTTCCACCAAAGACATGCATTTGTATGCATTTTGAGACATAATTCATGGCACCTTATGACATTACCCTTACCACAAAGATGATTCACTGCTATGGGAAATAAATACCAGTGTTTAAAAAAATCGTTCCTGACTTGCTGAGAAGTAACTCCAGGCCCTGAAATTCCTTCTCATCATACTGCACAAAAGGAGTCATTATGTTAAGGCTATGACTATGGGTCCAGGTGAGAGGAGAAAAAAGAAAGACGGACTGTTGGAAAAAGGGTCTGTCTAACGTATAACGTGTAACTCCTGCACACGCATGAGTTCCACACCTGCTAGCATGAGCAGTATTCCCCAGGGCTCAGTTTTGGGGCCGGTCTTGTTCAATATCTTTATCAATGATCTGGACGAGGGGATGGAGTGCACCCTCAGTAAGTTTGCAGATGACACCAAGTTGGGCGGGAGTGTTGATCTGCTCGAGGGTAGGAAGGTTCTACAGAGGGACCTGGACAGGCTGGATCGATGGGCCGAGGCCAATTGTATGAGCTTCAACAAGGCCAAGTGCCGGGTCCTGCACTTCAGCCACAGCAACCCCATGCAGCACTACAGGCTTGGGGAAGAGTGGCTGGAAAGCTGACCGGCAGAAAAGGACCGGGGGGTGCTGGTTGACAGCCGGCTGAACATGAGCCGGCAGCGTGCCCAGGTGGCCAAGAAGGCCAGTGGCATCCTGGCCTGTATCAGAAACAGTGTGGCCAGCAGGAGTAGGGAAGTGATGGTGCCCCTGTACTCGGCCCTGGTGAGGCCGCACCTCAAACACTGTGTTCAGTTTTGGGCCCCTCACTACAAGAAGGACGTTGAGGTGCTGGAGCATGTCCAGAGAAGAGCAACGAAGCTGGTGAGGGGTCTGGAGAACAAGTCTTATGAGGAGCGGCTGAAGGAACTGGGGTTGGTTAGCCTGGAGAAAAGGAGGCTGAGGGGAGACCTCATCGCTCTCTACAACTCCCTGACAGGAGGTTGTAGCGAGGTGGGTGTTGGTCTCTTCTCCCAAGTAACTAGCGATAGGATGAGAGGAGACGGCCTCAAGTTGCACCAGGGGAGGTTTAGATTGGACGTGAGGAAAAATTTCTTTACTGAAAGAGTGGTGAAACATTGGAACAGGCTGCCCAGGGAAGTGGTGGAGTCCCCATCCCTGGAGGTATTTAAAAGATGAGTAGATGAGGCGCTTAGGGACCTGGTTTAGTGGGCATGGTGGTGTTGGGTTGACGGTTGGACTCGATGATCTTAGAGGTCTTTTCCAACCTTAATGATTCTATGATTCTATAATTCTATGACTGGGAGAGGAGCATGTACCTTGCCAGTGCAGACCAAAGTTGGGGAGAAGTGATCTGTGTGCAGCAAGTATCCCATGGCAAAGCCAGATACCGATATTGATATTATTACTGACTAATGCATTGTCAGCTTCTCTGCAGATTCCAGGTAATCTCAACAGCACCGTCATAAAGCCACAGATCCGAGGAGTTCACAGAAACAGTGGTGCAATGAGACCCACTGTTCTGAGCCAGTCAAAAGTGCTCCTCACGGATATTATTTATTTTGCTGTTTCAATCTTTTCTCTGCTTTTCCACTGTCAAGATGAAAAAAGTGAGAAAAAGGAGAAGGAAAGAACTGAAAAATTGCAAAAAGAAAGAAGGTAACCACCTGAGCTTTTTATTTTGTCATTGCTGTTGAAAACAACAGCATTTGGCATCACACAGAACCTTTCAGTCATTATGTTTTTCGCTGTACTTGAAGCCTGCTTCAGTAAAATGTTTCAGGTTAAAATTTCAATGTTTATGCTCAACTGGCCCCAGATCTATGGGTTTAGCAGTATTTTTCCATGGGTTCCTGATCTCCACACATTCTTCATTCTGCATGGCTGCAAGCCATGCCTCATAAAGGTGAGAATGTGGCATAACTGTGCAGACTTAAAACCACAGTTCTTTGTGGTATGCTTTTCAGTTTTGTGTGAGGCCAAACGTATGGCCAAATTCTAGTTACTTTAGTCGGTTCCATGGGCTGGCACAACTCGAGTAAGGTAAATCCACAGAATTTGGACTTCAAATTAAAATATACATGTTTTCAAGCACAGTTTATGTTCACAAAAGCTGTAATAATATGTTTCATCCATTCAGGTGACTTTGGCAGAAACTTTATATTAAAAAAAAAGAGGTTCAAGCCAGTCCAAAGTCCAATCAGAGAATAACGTATTATGATGGGTAGCACAGTGATTTTTGTATTTTAATACCCCATGTAATCATATAGTATTTGATGAAGTAAACTACTGCTCCTTCTACTGCAGAGTACCACTGCAGCTCCTGTTGCAAGCAAAATGAGATGTTATCAGAGCTACAGACTAAAAGCTTGAGTTACTTTTCAGTATTTCTGTTGACATATGAACAGCAGCCATTTCTGTGAAGAGAAACAAAAGAAAAAGATGCAGTATTTTTTAAGTGTACCAAATGAGTTTTTAAAACTTAGTAATCTGTTACAATTTTGCAATGCTACATTATTTTATAGCCTTTTAAAATGCTCATTTTATTAGCAACACCTTAAATGTCATCCTTTGTGAATGAATGGAATCAGTATCAGAAAAAATGAGATTTCATATGACACTTTAATTTCTCTTTTAATGTTTGAGCCTTCATTGCTTTTTACTTTTCTAGTTTCTAATCAATTTCCCCAATACTTTCCTCAATTTTGGGAATGTAACATTAAAATAATTTCATATTTAATTAAATTATAAAGCCCTAGTTAGAACTTAACACCCAGTAAATATAATTTAAATAAAGCAATTATTGCTCAAAGGTAATTTTTATGTATTTCTTCTGAAATAGATGCTGGCATATTTATTCTGGCTTTCAGTGTGAATCCTTTGCACAATACAAAACAAAACAATATCTCTTTAAGATTAATTTGTTGTTAAATTGCTGCTTTGGTTTGGTTTTAATTTGGACCCTTTTGAACACCTTTGCTGCTACTAGTTGCCACTGCTGTTTGTTTCTGTGAATGTATCAAAGGAGTGATAAGTGCAAAACAGATGAGGAGGTTTGCTATTATACCTTTCCCTCACCTACAGACTGTTCATGTGTACTTTCCTAATTAAACTCAATCCCATATCCTCTCTGTGAGAACTCTCCATTCATGCTGAACCCATCTTCACTACACAGACCAACAGCCCTTGGCTCAGTTCCCTTCACTGACCCCTGTGCTACCTGAAAATGAGTGCTATTCTTCTTTTGCATTGCCTCCCATGCCACATACGTCACTTCACAAAGCCCACTGATCTTCCTTTCTGGTTCTTTTGTCAAGACATAGATTTTTCCATCTTTCTTTCACAGTTCACAGGATCTTGAGCTTCTCCTTCACCAAAATCACTTCTCCAAAATACCCTGTCACAAAGAGTGGATGACCAGCTTCTCTCTCACTCTGCCTCCAGCCCCTCCTTGTCCCCTTCAGCCGTGGTCCCCGAAGCAATGTCTGAGCTGGGTGTGGACATTTACATGGAGGATGAGCATTTGCTCCCATTCATTACTAAAAATTGCTTTTAGCCCAATGGAGAGGCATCTCAGGGCCCTTCTTTTGCACCATCTCCCATGAATCCCAGACCTTTTGTGGGGGTAGAATCTCACTTTGAGACTACAATGCACCTACCTTTTCCTCTGAGAAGTGCAAGAACCTGATTACCTTTACGTTCATTCTGTTCAGCTTTCATACTGCTCACTTCATAATGCTGCTGAAGAAAAGAGAGAGGAAGGGACCTGCCAGGAGAAGCTTCTCCATGTTTATCTTCTCTCCATTTTTAGCTGGCCTTGAATGATAAGAGGTGAATACCTTCTCCCGGTTCAAAGTGGTCACTGCAGAATGTCATGGATGCTCTCAGTTGGGAAAAAGGAAGGCAATTTCCTCTAATGCTGCCTATGTTATGCCTATTCTGTAAAAAAAGAGGGCTTTGCTGTGTGGTACTGCATAACAGCCCCTTCAATAAAATATAAAAATCTGCAAACTTCCTAATCCTTGCACAAGCATTTAGCCATGAGGCTTTTACAGCTACTAATAGTCCTTCAACTAAATCTCTATACCTTTCTGTAATAATCTACACAAGAAGTAATGTTCTGTAATACCATTCAATCTCTATTTTTATGTCATGCCACAGTCTAATATTCCTCAGTCCATGGCAAATATGCCTTCAGAAAATAGCCTGAGATGGGACAGAATAAGATCCATGATCAAATGAGAATCACTCACTGAAACAGAATTCTTTCTAGCGAGTTGATAAGCCAGACCACAAGGATATAAAAAGTGCAGGGATAGTTTGTGCCAGGTACAGTCTCTAGTTGGAAGATTTGGCTCTAAAAACCCATGAAGAAAAGAACTCAAAGGTATTTGAAAGAGAATGGAAGCTACCTGAACTATACCCTTCACTTTATTTGCAATCAAGACCACGATTGGATGGCTGTAGAGCAAACCCAAAAATGCACAGAAAGGTGAAACGTTCAGCCAAAATCAGACGAGGAGAAGTTTATAGGAAAGAAAAGGCACTGATCTACAATCTTCCTTCAGTCTCGGAGAAGCTGTCTACATGGCAGGGGACATTAGAGTGAGCTTAAAAACCAGCCTAGAGAGCAGGTTTTTTTAATTCCAGGGTCTCGACAACTTTCTCTGTTTCATCTGGGATACAAGAAGCAAGATGACATATGTTCTGAAGTAATTGACTGAGGATTTCAGAGGAGGTCTTTTGCAATTGAACTTCTGAGAGGAAAATAGAGAGATTCAGTGTAACGATGCTGACCAACAGAGAATGGAAAAGGCTGCTGTAGGGAGATACACAGGTTTGGTACACATTCTGCTGAGGTGAGATATAACAGCAGTCATCAACAGGCCTACCTAGGAGGAGTTCAGCATCCTATTAGCACTGGTAGCTGTGGAGTGACTGCCTGCATCACATGCCACTGCTGAAGCCACAGAGCTGGGAAGCCCTTTTTACCCATTGTCCACTTAGACTGGGGCTGCATATGGCTCGGTAAAACACAGGTAAAAAAAATTAATAGATTACAAGAAACTTATAAATCAGAAAACTGGCTTTTGCTGTACATTGAATGACCTATAAAAGGCAACCCATTCTCAGGAGACAGAGGAAGAGTCTCTACTTTGGACCAATTCATGGAACAGCAGACATGGAATTAGTGCAATAAAAATAAACAATAGTAAGCTACAGTAAATGCTAATTGGCAAACATTTGTGGAAAACGGATGTTGGCAAACTGATTTGTTGAACTTATAAGTTTGGTTGAGAACACTAATATTTTCAATAGATGCAAGCTTGAATAGGGTATTTGACTTATCTCCACAGTGTCCTGAGACTTTCCAAAGTTACAAGCAAAGGCCTAGATGTCAAAAAATAATAATACTAAACCCTAACGAATGGTAAACATTGCATAGAGTAGGTCACTGGTACAAAATAGCAAACTGCATTGCTTAATTGTTCAGATAAATAAATAATAAATATATTAAATAAATAAATGTTTGGAAATAGCTAAATAGCAAATCATACACACGAGAAAAATGCAGATCATACTCCAAGAGAAAAAAATCATAGAATCATAGAATCATTGAGGTTGGAAAAGACCTCTAAGATCATCGAGTCCAACCGTCGACCCAACACCACCATGCCCACTAAACCAGGTCCCTAAGCGCCTCATCTACTCGTCTTTTAAATACCTCCAGGGATGGGGACTCCACCACTTCCCTGGGCAGCCTGTTCCAATGTTTCACCACTCTTTCAGGAAAGAAATTTTTCCTCACGTCCAATCTAAACCTCCCCTGGCACAACTTGAGGCCGTCTCCTCTCGTCCTATCACTAGTTACTTGGGAGAAGAGACCAACACCCACCTCGCTACAACCTCCTGTCAGGTAGTTGTAGAGAGCGATGAGGTCTCCCCTCAGCCTCCTTTTCTCCAGGCTAAACAACCCCAGTTCCCTCAGCCGCTCCTCATAAGACTTGTTCTCCAGATCCCTCACCAGCCTCGTTGCCCTTCTCTGGACACGCTCCAGCACCTCAACGTCCTTCTTGTAGTGAGGGGCCCAAAACTGAACACAGGATTCGAGGTGCGGCCTCACCAGTGCCGAGTACAGGGGCACGATCACTTCCCTACTCCTGCTGGCCACACTGTTTCTGATACAGGCCAGGATGCCATTGGCCTTCTTGGCCGCCTGGGCACACTGCCGGCTCATGTTCAGCCGGCTGTCAACCAGCACCCCCCGGTCCTTTTCTGCCGGTCAGCTTTCCAGCCACTCTTCCCCAAGCCTGTAGCGCTGCATGGGGTTGCTGTGGCCGAAATGCAGGACCCGTCACTTGGCCTTGTTGAACCTCATACAGTTGGCCTCGGCCCATCGATCCAGCCTGTCCAGGTCCCTCTGCAGAGCCTTCCTACCCTCGAGCAGATCAACACTCCCGCCCAACTTGGTGTCATCTGCAAACTTACTGAGGGAGCACTCGATCCCCTCGTCCAGATCATTGATAAAGATATTGAACAAGACCGGCCCCAAAACTGAGCCCTGGGGAACACCGCTCGTGACCAGCCGCCAACTGGATGTAACTCCATTCACCACAACTCTCTGGGCCCGGCCGTCCAGCCAGTTTTTTACCCAGCAAATGACTGTGAAGATTGGCCTCATATTTGATCTGCATCCTGGAACTCTCAGGCTGCTCTATTTTATTTTACAGGGTTAATAAAATCCTTGTTTACATATGTTGTAACTTAAGAAGCAGAAGATAAGAAGTTGGGTTTTTTTAACATATCTACTATTTAAATATTTTCCGGTTCAGCTTTCTAAAATTAAGGAAATCCATTGAAAAGTTATAGAGGTTTTAGGGAAAAGCCTGGAAAATGAGAGTGAAAAATGTATCTTCCAGTGCAAGATTCAAGAGACTTGGGCTAACTAATTTATCAAGAGATAACTTAATCACAGTCCTTAAATACCTACATGGGAAACAGAAATTTCATAATAAGATGGCTCTTCAATCGAGCTAACAAAAGTGTAATAAGATCCAATAGCTGGAAATTGAAGCTTGACAAAATTAGGCTAAAAATTAGGTGCATTTTTTTGACAGTGGGGGTAATGAGCTACTAGAACAATGTACCAAAGAATTCTATGGATTCTTTGAGGTATTTTTCAATAATGTTGCATTTTTTTAAGGATTTGCTGTATTTCAAACAGGTTTTATTTCAGAAAAGTCCATCATCCTTTTTTAAACAAGAGGTCAGCCTGTGTGATCAAACTGTTCCCCACAAGCTCTACACTCTGTAGAACTCATGATAAAGCACTTAGTGCCCAAATGTTTGGACATTTAAAAAAAATTTAGTCTTCAAGAACTGGCAATGATAGCTGCAGATTGTACATGGACTTTCCGACTCAGGTAAGTTCAAATGAAACAGTTCAATGGGCAGTTATGAAGTAGCTGCCCCAAATCACTTGATATACAACAAAATAGCAAAACAGTGCAGGTTTTCATTATCTGAGTGCCATGAGTAGTGGATATACTGAAAGCAGACAAGCAAGCTGAGTAGATGCTTTTTTTTTTGACAGAAAAATCTAGTGTGGAAGTTCAACTGATGAATATCTGTGTGATTTTGCTCTGGGCCTAGGGACTACTATCAGATGTTTCTAACTAAAGGACTCTCCAAAACGATACAGGAGCCCAGGCTGTTAAAAAGAAGCACATTATGAAGTGTCAAGAGAATTATGTTATTTTGCCTAATGGTAAAACCTGGATTTCTACTGATGAAGCCAGATGACCTCCAAAATAGCACTTAGATGCTCAAAAACACAATTTGAGCAAATTCAGGCAATTAAGAGAGTGACCTCCAAAACCTCTCCACCTAACTGGTATCAGATCTGAGAGGCTGCAGATACCCACACTTTTATTCAAGAAACAGTCATTAAGTATGAGAAATTCTGCTAGGTTGAAGAGCACTGCCATCCTCGGATGCGCATAACAGCTAGGTAACTGTCTCTCCTTTAAGGCCATTTGCATTCAAGAATATTCTCTGAAGTTTATACTGTGGTTTGCAGGAGTTGTGGGTTTAGTTGCCTTGAAACAGAGAATGCATCTCAGGTTACCCGCCTCTTAGATGGCTGCTCTAACAACCAGGCTATTGTACAAAAGACTATTTATTTTTCCAAAGAATTGAACATGTCTGTCACTTACAACTGAAGGGCTGACCTGGTTACAAAATTACAATATGCACATCTGGCATATGAATCCCAGCCATACTGAAACTCCTTATTCTTGGACAAAGACACCATCTTGAGCACCCCCTTGTTTGATATTTCACATTAGGGAGCTAATTAACATTTCTTGTTCGTTCCCCCATATCCACACCTCCTCTACTCTAATTGGATGTGCAGAATATCATGCATCCCAGATTTAACTACCAAACTCCTCATTTGACACAAGGAACCTCTGAATATCACATTCCTTATGTCCCAGTTGGGCTCTGGCACACAGTGATCTTATGTGATGAGATGCATCGGGGCGTATCAAGGCAAGCTAGCCAGCAAGGACTGCCTTGAGAGAGTGGGGAAGGAAAGAGAAAACACCTGTTGGAATGTATCACACAAAATTGTTCTACATTTAAGAAAACAAAACAAAACAAACAAACAAACAAAAAAAACCCAAGAAAAAACCTCACACACTTTTTTTCCTTTTTGCTAGGTTATTTTTATTCTGAATGGGTCATCCATTCCCCATCCAGCTCACCACATCAGGAGTGAGGGAGGTTAAGGGCTGCCTAAACTGGCGTTCTAGCATGGTTACTGAAAGAGAAGCACACAAAACTATTCTGTAAGTGGAAGATCAGATTATCAGCAGTCTTCCATACATTCAATTCTGGTTTAAAAACTGCATCAGACCAAAAGGATAATGGTGAAGCAGTTTTTCCTAATCATGCCAAGTCAAGAGCAAGATTCTAGCAATAACTACAGAAATCAGACTAATTTCATACTGATAAAAAAATGGAAAAGGCAGAGGAAATTAGGCAAAAAAAGGATATGAGTTCTAGGGAACCATGGGAAATTCTGGACATTCTTATAAATCTAACCTAAGACATAATAAAAGAAATAACCACAACTTTAAACTTCCCATGAAGAAAGGAAAAATTCACAGCTGAGGGAAAAGGCAAGACTCGAGAACAAAGCAAGCCATAAGTTTTCACCTCCTACTTTGGCAGTTCCAATGAGGAACTGTAGTTCCAAGTGAGGATTGAGAGAAAAAAAAAATTGGAAGAGGTAATAATTTAATCAGTCTAGTAAACAGATTTTGTAAAAATTACACAGAGGGGTGTCTATCATCTGGTCAGATCACTCACAGTGCAAGTGTACACTATGTACTTGTTTTGATAAAGAAACAGTGGAAACTTGTTGCTAGACCAAGATGAGAATTTTTTGATAGAGTTCTTTTCCAAGGGAAAACTGCAAAGTTCTTATATAGCTCTTCAAAGAAGCATACAGATGCTTCAACAATATGTACGATATATTTCAACTACGCACAACTGATTTCAAGGTTTTCTGAACAATTTTGACTTTTCTTCTTGTCATAACTTCCTACTTCATTGTAACTACAAATATGCAAAAGATCAACAGTGAACTAAAACCTTTTCACATGACCTATGCAGTTTTTAACATTTTTATTTCCTAGAAAATTAAAGTATTTTTTGTTCATAACAGCCCTTTTCCTTGCTATACACTCTGTTCTAGAACAGAAAATTATTGAGGAGCTGTGGAATTTTTCATGAAATGGAAAGCTTGCACCCCAATCGAATGATACAGTTACCAATTTGTCATGTTTAGGGGATTTTGAGTGTGCCAGTTTACTAGGGATAAGTGATCCATTTGGGGGTTTGGTGTTCTAATTTGCTGACATAATGTGTGCATATGATCTCTTTTTACCTTGAATGGATATGGTAAGAACAAGGGGGAAGTCACACTGAGGTAATTCCACTTACTAAACTGCTGCGGAGGCACCACTGGGTGTGTCGGCAGCGCACAAGGCAGTGGAACGGAGAGAAATCCAGCCTGGCTCTGAACGACCTGCTGCACACAAAGCGGGGTCCAGGAGCCATGTCAATGCAGTGCTCCGTACAGGCTAACACAGGGGCGTCTCGGCAGGGCTGATTAGCCCAGGCAGAACAAATTAATGTGGCCACGCTGTTTCTGGGGTTTGAACTAGCTCCGTGGACAGCCCCGTTGTGCCCAGGTCTCTTCAGGTTTGTGTGAGCCGTCCAATAATGCCTAAAGCAGCATTGCTAAGAACTGTCATAAGAGGTTTCTTCTGCATTTTTAGGGATGCTGGAGAACCCATAGGGAGGCACATTTATGCTGTGTAGGTCTATTAGTGAAGGTTGAAAAACTATGTCTTTCAACTGGACTGGAAGTATCTGAAATGGTCTTGATTAGTACTAAAAAAATCGCTCTGCACCAAACAAAAAAGCCTTATTTTCATAACACAGCACTTACTTATACCTGGAGAGAGCAGTATTTGAAAGTGGTTGAGATCTTGAAATATATATAAATTCACTCAGCATCTACAGCCCTCAAATTAGGCCTGGCAGATAAGCATGAAATCTTAACTTTATGCAATACTCAATGGATAAACAGCATGGTAATCAGAGGACAAGGCTGCCACAGAAAGCATCCCATTTTGATGAAAATGTTTATTGCTGTGCTCTGTACTAACTGTAATTTCCTAAAGACTGGAATTTTCATGCCAGATAGATCATGTTGTTATAGTCCAGTTGGAAGGCGATAAAGTCCTGAGTTGCCAAGGCCACGCCATCATCCAATTGCTTCGCCATCTGCTAATAGCTCGGTGTCGATGACAAACCCAGGTGCATTCCTAAATATAGTAGTGATCTAACAACTTGTGGCCATGTCTCTTCAACCAGAGAAGACTGAACTGGAATATTTTGCTAAAGAACGTCATAAATATGAATAAGTAACAAAAATAATAGTGATAGTAATAACTGTGTGGCCATATCTCCCAAATAATCCGAATGCAATTTAAAAATGTTGAAAACTATATGCAAGAATTATTTTACTTGCTGGCCTGAGGTAGAATGTGGCATTTTTAATAGTGTGGAACCGTGCTATTGCCATCTTAAAAAGGGGAAATGTAGGATACAGCTACTCGAAGGACTTGAACGTGCAGGAAGAAAATAACTATGACTCCTCTCATAAACGAAAGAGCAGATTCTGTCTCCTAATGGTTGTGAAAAGTGCAACTGCCTCATTTAATTACTTAAAAATAGTCAAGTCTGGAGTTATAGGCATCAGCCTTCATTTGACACTACAATCAACAAATTGACTTATAGCAATTGCTTCTGTTATGTCCAGACCCTTCCTCAGAGTAGAGGGGGTGATCCCCGCATTCTGACCACTTGAGAATGGCTTCTTCAGCACCCTCCAGACCCCCTGTCTTTGTGGACACATATAGAGGGCATCACAGATAGGAGAACTTCGCATAGTGAGGGGATCCAGCTCACTTTGGGAAGAGGGGTGATGGCATAGAGCAGCAAGCATGCCAGCTAAATAACCTCCCCTGTCAGCAGTTTCATTAATCATTGTGGGCCCATCCGGAAGCCTGCTGAAGCCAATGGAAACCCTCTTCATGACATCACGGTGTTTTGGGCTTGTATTACTGAATCACTCTAATGTCCTAAGCTGTCCTTGGAAGAAGTTTGATGCTGTTTTATCAGATTATCTGTTTCACTTTTTCTCGGAAAAAATTAAATGTGCCCTTTACTGTGTTCCGTAAGCTTCTTATATGAAATATAATTCAAAACATTTAATTCTTCAGCAAAGGAAATGTGATTATGAACAAACACAAAACAGCTTCTGAGTGTTTTTTTAAAATATGATTTATGACATTTTTATATTTACTTCAAGTTTGCTTCCCAAAATTACACTTACTTTCCTCTAAAAATTGCCATTATTCTTTGGCTATTCTTTTATTGCAAAATTATTCACTCAGTTTTGGGTTAGAAAAGCTTTGCTGGAATGAAATGATCTTTCAGAACAGTGTACCTTTTTATGTTTCCAATATTAACTAACCACTCAGGGTGTGATCTTGTTGAAATCGGAGGATTTTCTATTATACAGGAGTGGAAATATTTAGCTTCTCTCTCCCCTCTCAGAAAACAAACCACATCCTGGAAAAAGAAATGTTTTACACAGAATTTATACATGATAAGAAATTCATTCCACAAGTGGAGTAAGACCTTTAAAAGACCTTTATCCACCTCACAGAATAAATTTGATATGCCTTACAAACCATTATGTGAACTCTTCCTCTCAGTGCATGCAGATGCAACTCTCTCTCCTAAGTGCTAACACTATAATTTCCATTCCAATGATGAAATCGGGTGGGGGGGAGGACAAGTTTATTGTAATGCACTTGTATATGATTACATAGTAGATTGTAAAAATTTAACATTTATTTAGCTTCTTCTAATAAGCTTTTCAAAACCTAATAAATCTGAGTAGCTTAAAACATCTGTTTGCTCTGGAGGATCGTTCAGTAGGGTTGGGCATCCTGCTGGTGGGGCTGCTGAGACTGTTTAAAAAGCCTGGTTGATATTCACAGTGCATATTACAAGAAGGCTATTCTTTATGAAACTTTTGGCTTGCATAGTTTGCAAACACAGGATATCAAGAGATTGACCTTTTGTATGCAAACTGTTTCTCTAGAAGTTTTTCTGGAAATTTTGTTAACAAAGTATATCAGAGATACTTGAAAAGCAGGACTCCATTAGCAATACAAGATAAAAAATCACACAGCCTTTCTTTCCTGCTATGTCTGAATGGGGCTTCTGGCACTTCTGACTCAGAGGCATCTTGCCTGGTGCAAAAGGTTCAACAGGAACAGCCCTTAACATACAACTGACATGCATCCCCAGGAATCTTACATTGACGAGCACTAACCAGAACAGATACCAGTTTCATTTATTTCACACCTCTTTCCGTTTTGCCGAAGCCCTCTGCCCTAAAGCAACCCTGAAGTGCCCTCTTCTTTCTATTACTCCAGTGTGGTGATGAAATACAGGGTGGTGCAGGAGCTACTAATGCAAACTCGTTCCAGCAAAGCGATTCCATAACAAAAATCCTTCACTGGCCAACCACCCACACTATAAAGCCCCTCTGGAATTGCCTGATGATACAAATCAGCTATAGCAGAGCAGACACTTCTGGAGTTTCCACCCAGAGCACCTACAGCATTTTGCCTCCCTGGCCATGTTCAAATAGACAATGCAATGGGATGAAAACCAGTTTTGTGAACATAAGGCGGGAAGCTTACATTTTTGTGGAGTTCATGTGTATTCACACAAAGGAAAGAAATTAAACAGGCGATTTCTAATTTTGATCTTTTTATAAAATTATGTATACTATTTATCAGAATACTTGACAAACAGGAACACATTTAATATCATGGAGGTAATTCCCCCAGCTTATTGTTCCATATTTCTTGGTCAAAATCAGTGCTGCAAAATTTGTTAAATCCATAAGTAAGGTTAAATAAAGAGTTTTGTCACATACTTCTGTCATAGAGCACTCTTTCTATGTGTTTTTAATACGTAAGGATGACGTTTTGATGAGTTCACTGAGAGATTTGGGACCTCCTTGATTTCACAGTAACTTGGTGTTGTTTAGTTTTTAAATGTTGGGTCCAAGAAATCTTCGTGTGACTTTTAGAAATTTCTGAGTTAAAGGGCAACTTAATATGTCTGAAGTTGGAAGGTAGCAATTAAGATACATGTAAAGAGTTTGGGAAACATAGGTTTGGATCACAGCATTACAAAGGTTAAATAACGCAATAAATTAATTAATAACAAATTATCCCATTTTGCTAAGGATACCAAGACAAAACTTGTGACATTGGGAAAGGATACATTACCAGGACAACGTACTGGAGGTCTGATAGAGCCTAACTTCACTACTTCTGCACTGTGGTAGAGGAGGGAGTTAGAGTGGGTTTGGAGCTGCCCGAAGTTCTACCAGGGCCAAAAAAACGCGACAGAAACCTGCAACTTCCTCTGCATTTCCTTAATTTCCACTATGTCCCAGGGCAATTGGGAGATAGTGAAAGGTGGGGTTCAAAATAACAGTGTGAACAACCAAAACTTAATCATTAGGATAACAGTGAAAACAGACTTAATAGATTTGCCCAGCAGAATGTGTGCAAATACCTCCCCAAAAATTTACTGCCAGGTGCTTTTTACCTGGACTCTTTGTTGAAGCAGTGACAAGAGAAAGACAAATGGATACAAATAAAGCCAATCAATATTTCAGTATTTTAAAAAAGGTATATCCTAAACCAGTTCCCCAATATCAATAATAAAACAAAAATAACCCCTTTTCAAAGTTGATGGGATGGTAGCAGATTGCTTCCCAAACTAGAGTGACTCTCAAGCTGTTTTCATCAATTTAATTCCAATAAGGAATGTGGTTGATACGATTTTTCTTGCTGGTTTATATTGGTGCATACCTTGAATGTATATATTTGAGAAATTTCCTTTCCTTAAGATATTACGAGCCTGTTGCTTTTCTCTTATACCAAGCAGATCAATAGTTACACTGAATAAAGCTTGTGTGAGAAGAGAATCAACCCTGATTTTCAACAATACTCATAGCTTTAGACACACTGGCTGCAGGAGGTCTGCTTCTCTGACTCTTCAGTTCTAGCCTCTAATACGCTCTCTCTGCTGGCATCATGACAATTTTCTGAAGTAGACCCCCTGAGACCTTGGGTCATGAGGCTTATTTCACTTTGTATGATTCATCTTAGATGTGAATTCAGGTTGTTTCTCGGGTGTACCGCCTACTTCTCCAGAGCAGCAGTGAGCTACCAGGGCAACTGAATCACTTCCCATGCCAGCGAAGCCCACCGATGGCTCCCCCACTGTGTGTCCACCTATTTAAGCAATCAGGGAATGTTGTGAGGAACAAGCTTTCTTAGATGATTTCTGTTTGGGAATAAGGTGATAAAGCATTTTTTCCTTGTGCTATTTCCAATTGGAAATACCATGAGGAAGCATGTTTCTCATTATATTTCCTACTTGTTCAAGTATATTCCCATGCCAAGGGAACAACTGAATCAAAAGGCAGGCAATGCCCCAGAGTTTTGATGCAAGCAAATGGCAAGTGAGAGTGAATTACTGCTTTCTTCTTTAACTTTATTTTTCCCCAAAATTGTTGAAAAGTTTTGATGCAAAATGAAAACAGAATTACTGGTTGGGAAGCCTCCACAAAGCCTTACTCATCTTTTCTGACAACAAACTGCTAGCTAATTTATGTAAATAGGAACCCTATACGCTTTCTGGTGTTAGCTAAAGAATTCAGCAAAATGGAGAGCCCAGGCTCCAGTCAAGGCTGATCGTAACTCGCCCTGTCCTCATGCATTTGCTGGAAGACTGAATATGATGCTGTGCTATTTCACTTTGTCTTTATTCTCATCTCAACCAAAACTTTTTCCTTGCGTAACCGGTGTGTGTTGGGCAAAGCTCTTTTATCTTGCACCAAGGGAAATACTATTCTGCAAGCAAGATTTTACCACAGGGCAGGGAAGGGAAAGGGAGTCTCTCTTTGCTCCCTGATATTACCCATGACAGATACAGCCTGGGCTCCCTCCTCATGCTCAAGTTCCGCTCTCCCTTCTGAGACTGCAACTGTTTGGCATCATTGTTTCTTCCTTTTAGCTGCTTGGTTCTCAGGCAATGAAGCTCACTGTGTTGAACTTCACACTGCTTACCAGGCAGTCCTATGTATATTCTTTATATCCCATTTAAATCTAAAAAAAAAAAAGGATTTACATGAGATGTACACAGTTCATTGGCCTCTCTTTGTTCAGTTGACCTTTTCTGTGGGTAGTAACATCGATGAGCTGAATTCGTAACGACTGACAATGTGGTTCATGTCACAGCACAACAACTACAGGAGCCCACGCCTACCCCATTTCTCCTCAGCCATTTTCCAAGGCACAGAGCAAGAGGCACTTGCTGGTGCGAAAGGCCAGTGGTCTCAGCCAGGACTGATGATAACAGAGGTAAACATCTCTGCAGGAAAAGTAGTGCTTATGCGTGTGGACAGCCTCAGCGTCTTCTTCTCGGCACTTGTGCCTCTGCAGGGATATCACACTGTCTAGCAGACAAAATGTCATCTTAACACATGGCCATGAATGCAGGAAGCTGACATACCATGCACTCTGTAAGCATTAAAGTGTATTTTTTTTTTTCCAGGGAAAAATTTCTAACTAAAAATGTCAAAATTGCTGTCTGTTCTGAGCCTTTGCATCTATAGTTAGTGGGAGGTATGCCTTTTTCATTCCAGGTCATTTTGGATTAACTTCAAAAATAAAAAAAAAAGGCTTCCACTGCCACAGAAGGGAAGTTTTGAGTTCTGTTTCATCAGGATTTGTTTTCGTGCTGGGGGGAGGGGGGGGGAGAGGGGAAGAATGCTTTTTTTTATGAAGGTCATTAAATTATTTCTATGTCATAGGATTGTAATTTTATGTCTTTTTATACTAATGATAATGTTTGCTGCTTATAATGGCTTTTTTCCAAATTTTCTTTCTCACATTTCCTAGTGATTGAGAGAGTAAGGTTGTTAAACAGGTAGAATGAAGAGTTCTTACCCACATTTTATTTTTAGTAGTTAGACAGTAATTTTTTTTTGTTCCCAAGATGGTTTATCTGGACAGTATCTTAACATTGACAACTTCCTCCTACATCAAGATTGTGGTTTAAAAAAACTGCATTACAAAATGGTGAGAGCATTACAAAAAGGGAAACTGAACCAGAAAGAGATATATGATTTGTAATTAATTCAGCTCAGTGACAAAATCTTAAATTCTTTCTGATTTAATCATGATTCAGAAGTGAATTTGTTACAGAAAAACCAACAGACACCAGGTTTCTCTGTACTCTGCTCTGAGTAATTTTTTAATTAAAGAGGAATGTGAAAATATTGCATGATAAAATGCCAGGAATAATTATGATTGCAATAACAATCTATGCAAGTTTTACAGTAACAGAGCACTGAATAGTTTGTCTCTATTATGTATTTTTATGGTTAAAAATAATGTGTGTACTAATAATCCTTTTTATTGCATTTTAGGATTCTGGTGTGGAAAAAAAAAACAAAGGAAAAAGCAAAAGTAACTTGTCACTTAGTAATTCATGTGGAAAGAGAGGTAGCCTACAAGAGGACATTGTCAGCTAAATGAAAGAGATTAAATTGATAAGAAAGAATAGAGGTCTGCTTCCTTCATTGTCTTGGAAAATACATTTGTTAGGCAGCTTTCCAACACAGAAAAGAGGATAAGACACTTCCTAGGACAGAAAGATTAGTAGTTGGAATAGCAGCCTTTCACAATAAACAAACCACATCTTTTTACCCTTTTAGGACTTGAGAATTGTTCTCCAATTATACATCCCTTCAAGATGTGAACTGTAACTTAAAGAAGACCTAAACTTTAACACAAGGCTTTTCATTTAGTTGCTTTAATATCTGTTAGCCACACTCAGGTTTTGGTTGTAGATGCTTAGTTCTCACTTGGTGACAAATGTGCTTTCTTAGGCAGTCTCATATTTCTGTGACAAGTTATTGGTAACACCCTGCTCCATGTAAAAACATGATGTAAGCAGCTACTGCTGAGGACATGACATGAAATTAATTGGCTAATTTTTGTCAATTTGAAGGAGATGAGCTCAATTCCTTGATCAAAGACTCCAAACATCATCTACTCGATGGACTTTCAAATGCATAAGGGATCACAGTTTGTGAAAAGCAGTTTTCCATACAGGCCTTAGTATAAAAGAAACACTCGGTTAACAATAATTATATACAGGGAGAAAGGATCACAATAAAACAAGCCATTGTTTCTTCAAAGAAATTGTTTAATGGAAAAGGCCATTATCTGTTAAAGAACTCTGTCATAATGTGACAGTGGGTCAATGTGAATTTGCAGCTGTTCTGAGTTCCCACAGACTTTTCTCCAGTTTAAAAGCTTGAACAAAAGCCAACTCATTCTATTGACTGTAACGGGCTTCAAATAAGGTCTCATATATTCAAACAATGCATTTCATATAATAATCAATCTCAAGATAATTCCTGAATTACAGGCAATACATATATCTGTATATACACATCGTAAGATATCTGTAAGTCTTCACCTCGTATATTAGCATCTGTTAACCACCCAGTTCTGACCTTACTTCCAACAGAAATTATTCAGTCATATCTGGTATAGCTTCTCCTACCTCCTGTGTGGTTGAACGTCTTCATGTGGGCTTTCAAAGGCCTGTTAATTACTCACGGAATCGATAATACCCAGAAATGCAGATGTGAACTTGTCTAGATGCAACTGTAAGTTGTTTTGAAAACGTCCTTGAAAATTTGACTGCATACATCGGTAAATCAGTTTGTAAAATATCTTCAGTGGAGGTACATTAGAGAGATTCATTTTAAAGCAAGCAAGGTTTAGCTAAATAACAACAGGTTTATGCTGAGAAAAAAAGTACAATATCAGTTTACTTCAAATTCATAAAAGCAACTGAAGTCTCATACATTTCCTTGTAGTTTGAGGAAACAGTAGTACAGCTCTGCTTCTAAGTAATTAAAATGGACAAAATGTTTTTTGCCTTGGGGGAACATATCAGCTTATACTGGCATCCTTTCTCATCATTCTTTATGTCATTGTGGAATATAAATTATTATCAAACATATTCCAAAGAATTCCTGTAGATGATGAGGTTTCTACCCCACACGTCCCGTACTCTTAGAATAAACCAAGCCTAAGTGGTGACATTCCAGTGCCTTTTGGAAGGATGAAGCCCAGCTCCCAAAAGGAGCTGAATTTCTTGCACATCTGGTATAGTGAGGTCCATTGGCCAGATGTTGTTCACAGACACAACAAGTTAAGAACTTACTCGTTCTCATCTCTGCCCATTTCTCTCTATAAAATTACAGCAGATTCAAAGGCTGTAAAACTGGCAAATTCTAATTCCAACAAAAGGCCTGATTCTGTCACTGTTACTCTGCCCATGTCCATAAAGACAATTAGATGTCTAACACAGAATTCAGTTTGATCTTAATAACATTGCTGGTAATTTTTTTATTAAAAATACTGTGGTAAAGATATGGTTTGTTTATTAAATTTACTTGGACAAAAATTGTACATTTTTGACAAAAAAAAAGTCTTGTGAAAAAATTTAGTCACCTCTGGCAAACAGTTTGCAGTACCCTGATCACTTATCCTTGAAAACGATAGATTAAAACACATTAATTCTATATGTTTCTGTAAAATAAAATGATAAAATATGACAGTTGCATCCCATATTTCCTGTAAAGTTGTCATGTTTCTCCCAAAGGCAGTATACATTGCACTTATTATCTGTGCTGTGAATTCATGTTTTGTTTGGCGTTTTTTGTTTTCACAGAATTTTAATATTTAATTTAGCAACACTTCACCAAAATGTTGTGGTTACAGTATTAGAGCTCCTATTGCATCTGTAAGGCACTGATATTCCAAACATATGTAATTCATTAAAAGAGTACAGTTAGTTAAACTACTCTTAGTGATGGTATCAAAATAATTATAATCACTTGCTTGATGTGTGAGACAATATTAGCAGGGTTGTTGACCTTTTAAAGTCTGTCAGTAGGGACAGCTGAAAGCTTTTCAGGGGAAAGAAAAAAAAAAAAAAGATAGCTGCTTACTGCATTTCAGAAAGCTAACCAAATCCAGAGAGTTTGACCTTCCTGATGCATGTCACTTGGCCAAAATTACATCCCCATGGTACCCTAAGGGTGCTTTGCATAGCATAAATCAGCACAAAATTAGACCTATTAGAGTTCACGTGGTTTAACAGTTGAGATTCATGTTTAAACAAGATGACCAAGGACTAGTGTATACCTACACATGCTACTATGTACATAGGTAACTTTATTATTTAATCAGTATTGCTGAAAGAATTAGGTATAATCTGGTCAACAACACATTTAGGCTGGAGAACAGAACTTTTCTCATTACCTAGAATTCTAGAAAGATCCACAGAGGCAAGAAATCATAGGGATTTCTCAGTTTGATACAATTGTGGGAGGAATTACAAGACCTGGCTGCATGTGACAGCAGTGGATTAGATTTAGGGCTCTAGGCATAGATCTTTGCTGGGCTAGCAGCGTCAGTTTGAAGCATCCCTGCCCTGAGCTGTGCACTTTGCCCGTCTTCCCAGCAGTGACAGAAGGAGCTAGATGTCTGCTCCACGCCGATCCCAACTTACAGCCCACTGTATTTTCTTAAATCACCTTGCATATATGTCTTGGTTAATCCTCTGGGGGAGAACCAAGGTGTTTAAACATGCTTGTTCTGCCACCCTGGTTAGAGAGCAGCCTACAGCAGTCTACAGCAGACCGCTGGCGAGTGTAACGTGAGATCCTTCAAATCCTGCAGTACGAGGAAAAGCTCCAGGTGATGGAGAGGCTTCCACAATGGAGAAGTTCTATGCATTTTCTCATGTATGCAAGTAAATTTGGTGTTGCTGTAGTATCAAATCTGTAGGTTCAATAAAGCGTAGTACCTGAATACACCACCATTTACACTGTGAGCTGCAGGACTGCTGTCCCAGTGACACCAGGCCCCCAGCAGTTTTTGTGCCCAGTTGCCACTGAATTCCACGCTGATGAAAGCTGACCAAGTTTCTCCTCCTGGGTGTCTCCACAGTGCAGCCCCCAGCATGTCCAGGCCCTGCAGGGGCTGCCTGGCCTCCCTGGGACCCCCACCCACCCTGCCCATGTGCCTAGCAGCTCTTTCTGTCTCAGGCCCTGGCCATGGTGCTCCCAGCCTTGTTGCATACGATGCAATAAAAGCAGAAATAATCAAAACCAAAAAAACCCACCCAAAACCAAAATTTTAAAAAAAATAAATTCAATTTGAGAAAGTTTTAAGGGTATTCTTAGTAGGCTTAGATAAGATTATAAGGATTTGTACTGCTCTAAAGCTACAAATGACACCATCCTTTGTGGTGTGGTTTCCTTTACTTAGTTTTAAAGATATGAAGGGCTGATGTCCATATCTGAGCAAGTGACCTCAGGATTTCTTTATAGGTAATGGAAAGGAATGGGCACTTTTAGAGCACAGTTCATCTGACCTATTTTACACATCTCTGTGAATCCTATCCTTAGTGTTGCACACACATAAACTAAAAGGGACAGGATTTTAAATATTGAGAGACAGTCACTAACTCTTCCAGTGAGAGCACCCAGGGCATTGCAAAAGCCATTTGGCCCATGGTATATCCTGTATTAATCACTTGTTGGTGGGAAAGCAGGCAGACCATTTTTGCATGCAATTATTTGCCTGCCTAAAAACAGGCTTTTTTGATTTCCACCTTTTTTTCAGCAAATCTCTTATTTTAAACCTATTTGGAGAATGGAAAGACTACTCAAAGCAAGTGATCCAGAATCTGGACCTTGGCAGTGTAGACTTGCAGCATCTCTTGCAAGTCACTTTTTGAGTAAATGGAGACACATTAAAGTTAAGGGTTAATCTTCAGAAGGCACTGCTGGAACACCAAAATTCTGAATATTGAACAACAGGTAGTTCAAGTTGCACAGTCAAAATGGAGGCAATCTGACTTAGAAACAGCTTTTTGAAATGTGCTCAACTTCTATATGCCTCGATTATTTTTTTTTAATGCATAGAATAATACTTACCTCACATGGAGTAAATTATGTGCTTGCCAACACACAATACATCAGTGGCAAAGATGGGGATAGAATCCTGGACTGCAGACTTGTTCTTTAAACACTAGCTGTGCTCTCTTTCCTTTCTAAGTTCAAGCTCTGGCTTTAACCATTATTTCTTTGAGTTTCATTGCAGTTTTTCTCTACCATTAAAGAGCAGATTATTTCAAAAGTACCTTTTATTTAAACTAAATTGACTTTCAAAAGGAACTTAAACTTGCTCAATATATTTTGTTTCCTTTTGCTTCTGTCTCTCACACTTGTCTCAACATACTTCTAGTCATAGTCAGACATGAAAGAAGATACAGCTCTCTTGACTTCTGTAAAGGTACTCGTTTACTATCAAGATAGTGTCTAGATAGGAGATGGCTCCGATTCAGCTGTTTATAGATTTAGTATGTATCTATTTTATTGGACTTTGTAGGCATACCATGGCATGATTTGCTAATGGGGACATAGGAAGGGATTCTGTATAAATTCTATTGCCATCTCTGTTACTAACCTCACAGGTGACCCCGGGCAACCCCCGTCAGTTCTTTTGTTAGTTTTTCTGTATTTTGTCTCTCCTGTTTACTAAGTCCATAATTCTGCAGGAACGTATGCCCATGTTTAGTTTACTCATTAGAGTAATTCCATTTTTAAAAGTTTACAGTCTGAGCAGGTATCTTTGTAGGGCATGGATGGGCTCCTCCTAAGTGTTTATATGGAGTGTAGCGCAGTGGGAGCCTAATCTTGGCAGGAGAATTTACATATTGCCATCATACTGATGCTAGAGAATTATCAACAGGCATAAACTGCTATAAACGGGACAGAATTTTACTAATTTTCTATTGTCTTATATACCAAAGTGGACTTTTTATCCTGTAGTAAGGAATGCCATCATAAAAAGTTTCCATATTAGTTGTTTTTATCCATATTTGCACCGCTGAAAATGAGTGCATAAGGTGCGAGGTCCTAAATGTATTTGTTTGTTTTTTAAAATTTCAGCATCCCCAATGAACCCTTTCATCTCCCATTTTTTCCTTTGCAAAATATGTTTTCTCCTGCCTCTATGGCAACAGTTATGTCACCTCTTTTGTAGAATTATATAGTTACTATCAATGAAGAAGTTAAAGAAGAATGTTTTGCCATGATCAAAAGTGTATATGTTTACTGTATACTGTGCCAAATATAATCTCCTGCCAGTGTAAATTCTCTGCCATCATAAATCCTGACTGTCATCAAGAGTTTTTTCATGGCCTCATTCTAGGAATAAGCAAGTTTGCAGTCACTTATGGCAGCAAGGTGATTGTACTACAAAAAGAACTAAAGCTCTGTTGTCTTCTTTGCTTGACCGTGAAGCCTCTCTAGCTGTCACCTCCATGGGGAAAGGGATCTGAGAGATGACAAGTGCTCACATAGAGTAGTCTCTCCCAGCAGCAGACGTTGCTTTTCCTGCCTTTCCCATTCCTTCTGCAGCCATACGAGCAGCATAGGGAGCTCTCTGGGATGCATCCTGGCTTTGCATCTTAGTTCTGTCCCTACTGTACCATGTTCAAACTGCATGGCCCCAGCCCAGTCCAAGTCCTGGACATCTTAATGACCAGCTTCAAAATTAAGTTTACCCACTCTACTGAGAAGTTCTGAGGTTGACGTTTGAAGCTAATTGAGGTTTTTTTGCCACATAGATTACATACTGAAAAAATATTGATTCTTTAACAATTAAAAAAGGCAAAACTAATAGAGAAGAAGAGGCTGTATGAAAGCTTTTTGTGGGGGGAGAGTCAACAAAGGGAAAATAAAAAGCTATTTAAAAGATCAGTACTTTAAAAAGAATATTCGAATCACATGAAATTACCCTTCTTTGGATATATACTAGCATTATTATAAATCCCAATATGAAAGAAAAACACCAAATAGTTCTGATGCTAAATTCCCGACTTGTATGGTTTATTAGTTTCTTTCTAGTATTAGTATTTTGGAAGTTACCTTACTTACCCCTCCACACACTTACGCAGTGCTGACTGATGCTAATAAAAGTCACATATACATATGCAGATTAGAACTCAGTTATCTAAAGAGTTTAATCTGAGCCTGAAATACAGGCAGAACAAATATGGGATATATTAGGGATTTTGAGACTTTGTTAAGAGTAAGGAAATGGTATTGGCATTTTGTTAAATGATAGGCAAGGAAATCTAGCTATCACAAAGTGATGTCAAAATGATGTTGCTGTGAACTGGGAACACAGTAGGATTTTCTTACAGGTTGTCAGAGGAGGGCAGGGGGAAGGGCTGCTCCCTGTGGTATACATTCATTTATTGACTACAGTCACAGTTATTTGCTTCAGCCAGCATGATCTGAAATGCATGTATAAAAGCATATAGGTATTGGAATTTTCAACCCAAATCAGAATCCTAATTAACTGTAAATCGTAAAGCCAGTAGCCCGAGGTATATTAAAATGAGATCTTTGTACATGAAAGGCTGCACATGCCCCAAAATCTAAGTATTTCCTACTTATAAACCACCAAATTCACTGCATCAGCTTCCATGACTGTAATTCTGCTCCTGAGGGATATACAAGTAGAGTTAACTGAAAACAAATATGAGTTTGCAACTCATAGAACATGTCATTTTACGGGCACATTAAAAACCACTGACATAAGGAAAGACAACATAAAATATTTGTACTTGAGGTAAGAATATGACATTAAAGCCAGAAGTGAACTTAGTCCATTGTACTTCATCAAATGCCTCTTTAATCTATAAATGTGTGTGATTATAAAGACATTAATTTCAAGGGGAAGACCACATCAGTAAAGCACTGCTGAAACACCTGGCACAATTGAATTTCACGCAGCACCAGACGTGAAGGCGAAGAGCCGAAGTTACAAAACACATTGGAGTTAAACAGAACTGACACGGAGGACACCATTCTCTCAGATACATAAAAGGTATTGGTTATAAAGATCCAGTCCTGCTTAGGGCAACAGGGGTTTTGTTGCCTTTAATAGGAGCAGGATCAAGCTGTAAAGGGATATTTGGTCCTTTGGTGTTCAGGCAGCAAACAATAAAACAGAAGCTGCAGAGCCCTTGAGCCCGAGGAACCTCTGCTCCTTATCACCATTACTGTTCCATGGTGCCAAGTTATTTTGTGATCTTGATTTTAATAACAGCTATACCCTTCCCCTTATCACGTGCTGAGTAACTCTATGTCTTCTTAGGCTGGCGTTTGAATAGGAGCTGTGGTGTTTCCTCAGCTACTCTATCACTGTGCTCTGCAAACTGAAAACTGGCTGTATAACACACGTGTGCATGTGTGTCTTTCCTAAGGGGTATAGCTTTTTCAGTTAACTGCTCAGGCTCAGCAAGCTCTCTCTCTAAATTGTAAATTATATTGAAAGCAGAGTATCTCCTAAAATAATTTTGACTGTAGGCTAACACACCTATGAAATGCCAATCCTCCTTGGATTGGTATAATGGGAAGGGATCTGCTGCTTCCTCTGTTTTCCTCATGGAAGAGAGAGTTTAACAGTAAAGAAAGTCTATTATGGAAATTGCAAAGCATACACAATCAGAACAAAACAAACTCCTACACTATGAATTAAAGAGGTTACAGGAAGAATCTCAGCAATGGTTTAATGCTAAAATGTCAGTCTTCATTAATTCCCCCTACCACACAATGTTTGTGCAAGAAATAATGGTTGAAAGAGGAGCAGTGAAAAGAAAAACTAATGCATGTTAAGGGAGATATGAATGTTTGGGAGTATCTTGGGAGTACCCTGAGGTCAGATACAGTAAAGATATTGCCAAAGGCAATACTAATACTAATACTAATCATAGATTATCTCAAACTGGAAAGGACCCATAAGGATCATTGAGTCCAACTCCTAAGATACTGCCATACTGGATGTTCACATTGCGGACTATTGTAGGGCCCACTGTTGAAGTGGCAAAACTTCACCCAATTTATAGCGACTGTTCAGCTGCTGATGCAATTTAAATCTGTTTCCCACTCTCAGAAAAGCCCGCTGTCACCTGTGGAAGGGGGAACAAATACCACCTATGTATTTGCTAACTGAAAGTGTTTATCTGAATCTGTCAACTACATCAGAAATCAAGTTGTTAAATGCTGCATTCAAGAATTTTCTGTGGATTTGTGACATTCCTTGGAAGGCTTTAGATCCATAAAGCAATGAATAAATTATAAGAAAACATAATTATGGTATTTTCATCTCTGACAGATATAATTTTACTCCATAAGCACAGAAAAGAAAGCTGCTGTTTTTCTCAGACCAACACTCCAAGATTTCTAAAAAAAAAAAAAAAAAGAAAAAGAAACAAGTCTTTTGCTGAAAAATGACATATTTAGTAAATATTGTCCAGGGTAATTGTTCATGTGGGACCCCAACAGAAACGTGTTTCAGATACTGTAACTACTGCATATTCAGAGTGTATGAGCACTGTGTATTCAGAGTAGATGATAATCTCTGTAATGTTTGTTACGAATCTCCTTGTGGACACTCAAATGTAATTTTAATGGTATCCTGAAAAAAAAAAAAAAGAAGGTATAGCACTCAAATTGGATTCCAGAGATAAGGTTAGTTACTGAGGGTACGATTTACGTCAACTGAATTTAGCTGTCTAAAATGCATGTGTCTAATTTAGGCTCTCTTTGCAGTCCGTCCAGGGAAACAGGTACCTCCAGAGGGAGATCAGTTCCACTCACTTTGACAACTGTTTTAGGACAGGATGAACCCCCAACGACCAGAGGGGAAAACCAGATGATTAGATTAGCAACCTAACTTCGAGACAGCAAAGACAGGGACAATGTATTGGATCTGGAGTGATAACGCCTGTCTGCACGTGAAATCAGACCCTTGGGTCCCACGCAGTACATGGAGCGCAGCCCTGCAGGTCTCAGCCCGGATAACGGAGCCAGCATCCTCCCGCCAGCTGCCCCGGAGCCAGAACCGCAGCCCAGCCATGATAGCTACTGTCTCTTGCTCTCCAGGACACACAGTCAGGCTTCTTTCCAGTGGGCCAGGCAGTCCCGTGTTTCTCAACCCACAATCACAGTGATCACTCACTCACAAACAGAGAAATAAAATGTGGAGTTTCCAAACATCTCTAGGGACTTAGATTCCCTCACATCTGCTGGAAATTACTAGGACATGGGTCCACGTTGAATGTTTCAGTCTGAAGCCTCAAGTCATCACTGTATCTTTATTCAGCAAATCGCTGTAGCATATATGTAAATCTTCAACCTTAAATCCCATTAACATCAAAGGGATGTAAGCATGCACTTAAATGTTTTGCTGAACCGGTACCGTTGGCCCCACTCCAGCAAAACATGTAAGCATATGCTTAACTTTAAGAATGTTTAACCCTGTTAACTTCTATAGAGTTGATTTTCTACAGTTTCCTGAAGTAAAACACAGATTTCAATGCTTTGCCAAGTCACTATCTTAATGAAGATGCAATGCCCCTATCTCATCAGCATTACAAGCCTCAGTTAAATCAGTCATACTAAGGCACAAAGACTAGAGCTACATATACTGCGAGGAGAAAAAATCCATTAGAAATGCCTAGCCAAATGGTAAATACTGAAAACTAAGTACTTAGGACAATGGATTCCAAAATAATGTGCTTACATTAAAGCCTCGGTTCATCCAGGACTCAAGCACTTGATGTGCTTTAAACACGTTGCTGTTTATGCTTACATTTAGGCATGTGCTTAAGTACCATGATGAACTGGGCCATCAGTGTACACCTTCCCTTTTATACGTTAGATAAAGTAAAATCCTTTGGCTTTTGTAAATCACGTTGCTTTGCTTAAGATATCAGGCGAGCTGCTCTACTCTGATGCTTATATGTGCACAATAAATCCAGACACAAAAATCAATAGAAACATTGAAACCTGTGAGGTTGTAGAAGTGCCCCTTGGAAAAAGTCAAATGTTAAAAAAATGAATCTCACATAACTATGAGATTGCTATAACAAGCAAAGAATTGTTCATGTTCATATGTATTCAGATCCTTTTCACAGGAGTTAAGAAAGCTTTGGTAAAATAAGTTGTACACAATCTTTTTAATGATGTATATTTCTCGATTTTTCACATTTATACATTGCTATGCAAATGAACTTTTATACAATTATCTGCAGTATGCGACACAAGCAACTTACTATTTGGTCATAGATTTTGAATTTTATGGAAGTAGTGTGTTTCACTTAAAAATTAGGTAAATGTAATACGTTCAGTACAAAGATTAATGATGTATATCTTTAAAAAGCAGTCGCAGGGCTATGTTTTGTTTATGCAGGATGGCACCCTATATGCTAAATATATCATAGGTTTATGTTACCGTAATGATGCATCATTCCTTAGCTATTAATCTAAACTGCAGAGTACATGTATATTTAATAATCCCCAGAAAGTCTGTAACTTATTTACTTTTTCTATACATACTGCAGCTTTAAAGACCTTTTTATTTGCCACTAATTCTATATCATCACAATGCTTTAATATAAGTAAAAAAGATTAAACAACAGTATAAGATGAGTCAAATCAGTACTGAAAATGCCAATAAGGATGTTTTGCCCTTAAACTGAGATTCTAAACCAATGCCATTTTTCAACTTTGAGAGTGCAGTGCACTGAAGACGTCATATTTAAAATATTTGAAGAGCTGAATATCATACACAGGATATGTAATGGCATTTATTCCAGTAACCTGAACAGCAAACCATAAGAATAAAGAAAAGAAACGGCAAAATGAGCAAATTGGTCATAATAGCAGTCCCTTATAAATAAATTTGGCATTTATCTGAAAAATTAGTTAATAGAAACTTACAGTATGTAGTGTTAAGTTATTGTTTTAACTTGTAACATATGCTTAGAAACTGATAAATATTTATCTTTCTTTCATTACAATAATTCATATCTCAGAAGAAAAACTGCAATTGCTTTGATTATATGTTTTTTTCCATCCTTATGTCATGCCATAAGAAACAACATTTGTAAAAAATTAATTTTGTTTCTTAACAGGAAACTGCTTGCAAAAACTAGGGAAAAAATATGAAAATGAATTTATAAAAAAGTCTGAAAGAACAAAGCACAGACATTATAATATCGTCATTTAGAATCTATGAACTGAAATGTATTTTTAAAGACAAAGTTAATGCCTCCCTTTGAAATCCTCATGTTAAAATCAAAAACACAACTTTAATAGAAGACAGACATAGGTACTGTATGAAGAATTACAGCTTAGAAAATTAATAAAAATAGTATCTAAAACAGTATTAGTAAGATATGAAGCTCATTCATTAATGGTCTCTGTGATAATATATCACTGAAAATGTTGCATGAAGGACAGTCTTTGATAGGATTATGTACAGTATAATAGCAAGATATTGAAATTAAAATTCACTGAGAAGATACATCTTGTGAACTGAAGGGTAAGAAGATAATAATGGTAACATTAATAATAATAAATAACAAGTATAAAATGATTCACATAAATAGAATTTCCATCAGCAACCATTATTGTAATTATGGGAATGATAAAGTAATAATCTACAGTAAATAGCTAATCTTTATTGATTCACTATTTAATTTCTTTTTTTAAAGGGCTTTAGAATTGCTGTCAATAACAATAATGTGTACATGGGGAAAAGTTATATAGAGAACAAATGATAAAAACAGTATTGTGTAATCTGTTTCTAAAGAAGTTTTTGAAGATATTTATGTTGTTTGGTGCAGGAAAAGAAAATTCTTAAAAGAATTTCCCCACCTATTTAATGAATGCTGTGGGATTTCTTCAACACATGGTTATGGGGGTTCCAGAGGCATATTGGGAAAATTTAGAAAGTTCAGTACCTGGCTTTTTAATCACACCTCTCTCTAAGGTAAGAACAGCTCTCCATCAATGGCAGCTATGAAGAAAAAACAGACCATAAACTGTCTGACCCTACAGCAGCCCTAGAAGCAATTTCACAGCCAACAGCAAAGTTAGCACCAGAGGCAACCAAAAGGCCAAGGAAGAGGCCAAATAAGAGAAAGTCTAAGGAACTAAGTATGATGCTGAGCAAATATATTCTAGAATTTAGCATACAGGTACCAAACAAACCTTCTGCGTGGCAGCAAGCACTAGCTCAAATGTGAGGACAGACAAAAGAAAGGCAGGACCTTATATGAGCAATTGTGGTGATCATATAGTGCCATTGAAATTAGGGTCCAATTTCAATTGTTTTTGAATTCATAGAAGAATCGGGAATAGCTTATGATATGCCTAAAGAAAAGCCCAACAATGTAGCCCCGAGAGAAAGACTAGATTTTAATTCATAAAGATTTTCTCTTATTTTTTAATATATTCATCATCCTAGCAGTATCTTTTGATAATTAATAGTGTAGATGGCCTTTGATCATCTACATATGAGTATTTTTATAGTCTGTTTTGCTTCCAAATTAAGAAGGATATTGGATAATATTAACCTCCGTTGTACACTGTGATTTTACTTTTGCCTTGCAAGTTGCTGTCTAATGGGGTTTTGTAGGCCGCTGGTCGAAAAAACCTTTCATATAGGTGAGCAAATCCATTGTGTAAGAGGGTCCTTCTCATCTAAGTAAAATCACAGTCTGCCTTGAACTACATATATAGTAATACTGGACAAGATTGTTTCCACTGTGTAATGCAGAATATATTTCTGATTTTGCAAACACTTCTCATGAGCTCTTAGAAAGGAAGTAGTCATTGGGAAAAAAAGAAACAAATGCCAGGTTCACTATGGGAAAATAACACAAACCCAGCATGGGTCTATCTCCTTCTGACAGTTTAAATTCATGTCCTTCTCATAATGGCACATGGCCATACTGGCATAAAGAACAGAGCAAACGATGACTGCTGCACTCCAGATGTTCGATGTCCAAATGAGCTATGTTGTGTCTCCAAGGTGGTGGACTCAAAAATGGGAGGCCTGGCTAAAAATCTGGCCCTCATAAGTTTGCATTATTGTCAGTTAGATAGGAAACATATAAAGGAAGGTTCCTGCTTTTGTGAGAGAAACTGGCAATAATTTGAAATGTTTGATATACTCAGAAGTGCAGCAAAAGGACACCTCACCTTGAGGGCAGATGTCAACACTATGATATACATGTGGTAAAAAGCAAAATGTTTTTATTGGCATGAAAAAACAACCAGAAATATGTAGCAATTTTTTTTTGGGGGGGGAGTTGATATTTCCCACTGTACCCATTCCCAGGAGGGGCCAGCTGACACATGATGTGGAGTCCTGAGAGAAGACAGAGCAGATTCCCTGTGCAGAGAGAGTGAAAAGACCCGGATTACACAGCTAAGGAGGAAGGTGGGTACATGGGAGAAATGTTGCGCATACCTATATGTATACATGCAAGGAAAAACCAACAACTCCATTTATCTATGACATAACAGTAATAAAAGGGGAACTCTGAAATTAACAAGCCATACATTTAAAGGCAATAAAGAAAATGCCTATTTTCCAAAAATAACCCATGGGCTTTAGTGTCATGAGGTATTTTTAGACATGTGCAAGATTCAGATCCTTTAGGTGAACAACAAAACACTTCGCAGTAGCATTACAACAGATAAAACATTGCAAAGAACAGAAAACTCCGTGTATGACTGTAAGTACACAAACCAACTGCTGTTGAGACCGAAAGTTCCCTTTGGGGAGTCGTGTCATAATTGTCTGTTAGGGGCTTCTCAAACCTCCCTCTGAAGTATGTGGTATTAGCCCCTCCTGGAAATAGGATAGAGAAAAACCTTGACCATATTCCTTAGCTATTAATAGTTGCTTTGATTTCCCACAGACTTAAAAGAGGAGAGAGTAATTTGACTCCAGCTCCTATTAGCCAGGTTCCTCTTTTAATTTTTATTATAATTTTTTTATCCGCTTCAGTGGACATTTTCCTGAAGTAAGGAGTGTGGGACTATGACCTTTGTAAATATCTCTGCCATGTGACAGTGATTGTTCTGATAATTATTCATTATTCAAGACTATAAGAATAATTACTGCTTTCAAATACCCTGCAAATCATAAATGACTATAACAGGGCTATCCTTAGGCAGGCTTCCGGAACGCTATTTCCAAATGGAGAATTTTGACAAATTTGTTTTCTCCTGTCCTGAATTCATTTGTCTTAAAAAGTACAAGGGTGGTCATTCTTTACTTGAGCAGACCTTACCTTCTTTTCAGGTAGGGCATTCATTTATGAAGTGGGTGGGAGTCCAAGGACTGGGAGTCAGTTGCATCCAAGAGCTAATGGATGGAAAAAAAATTAAGTGTGAATAAGTATGCAAGATTATACACACTGTAAATGGGGCATGCAATTTTAAAATAAAGCCCTAAAATTCTGCTGCTCAGGCTATTGTTAATTAGATCATTTAAATCTATTAAAAATAACTAGTGAATTCAATCTGTTCCCTTTTCTATGCTTTATTTCTGTTGATGATTTCTTGTAAAAGTAAAATGATCTCACAGTTATATGATTGCTCTACCCTTTAGTCTAGATGCATTGTATAAAATATAATGCAGTACAGATGTCAACCTAAGAACTAAATAGCTTATATTTCTAAAGAACCATGAAAAAATATTAACACTATAGAAACAATGGTTTAGTAATTACTTTTTGCTGTGGAGTGAGGTTAGGCATTTATCCTTATAGATCCCTAATACACTTAAAGTCAGCACTGCCCCTGTGGTCCTTTTACCTTTGTTGATAAATGTATTCTACAGGATACCTTGTATGACCACTACAGTATTTGAGGTCATGCTAGGCTGTTAGCACAAATGGTGTGAACAATAGTTTATATGCCACTTAACTCCTTGGGAGAAACAGTTAACCTTGCCAGAGAGGACAGATCAGTCATGTATAGTTATTAAAGTCTAGAAGGTTTTGTTATGCTCTGAAATACTTTTGTAGAACTACAATACTCTGGTATGAGCTTTACCAAGCAGGGAAGCAACAAAGTCAACAATTATCTTTGCTATCTTTGAAAGGGATATTCAAAGTTTTCAAAAAAAGATTTTCACAGACTTACTTTATGAAGCACACACAAACAAATTTTACTATATTTAATCACTAAGCTTGCTGAACCACACAAACCAGTTAACAATATATTAAGCCACTGCTTTAAAATAGATCGAGTTTACCAAAAATAGTTGTGATTTTGATGGCCTTGAAACAGACAGTCAACAATGAAAAAAATAGATCTCCTGGGTTACAATTTTCAAAATCATGCTGAAACTTCATAAATGACACAGATGGCCATCATAATTGAATTTTATTTAATTAGCAATTAACCATAAAAAACACCTTCCAAGCAAATATCCTTTTCCAGATTTTCTCATGAATAGAAAGAACAGAGTGCACAAAGAATAAAGCCCAGTAGGAGATTGCTACAGACTTATCAGGTACTCGACATACAGATAGCAATGACACTGCTGTTAACACAGACGGAACCAGTTTCATGACATAATAAGCTGTTCCCACATTGTTGTTTATTCTGAGGAACTGATTGTCAGATCCAACCAATTTTTGGCACTTTCAGAAAACAAAAAGCTCAAGGCAGCTCAGGTTCAGGTAGCTTCATCCATTTCCAGTTCAGGCACATAAGCCTGTCAGCCCATGTATCTGCATATGTTTTTGTAGTCTGAATCTTTAAATTTTTAGGATTAACCCAGAACGTCGGTGCAGTTGTCTTAGTCTGGTCTGTATTTTTTATTCAACACACTCAAAATAATCACTTCTTCTCCTGAAGTTCTGGTTTAGCATCCCTATATGCAAATGAACAGGTGCTACTTAGGTAAAAGGGACCCCAGCTAGGGTTTGAGGTTATGGAGGACAGGTCACCTCCCTTCACCAGTCAATATCTGCTGCATGACACATCACAAATCCATGCTGCACTGCTTCTACCCTTTCTTCCCAGATGTATCCTCAAGTGGACCTCTCTCTGACTCTGCCTGGATTGTTGATACCTAACTCTACATCAAGGTGGCAAAGACTCATTCAGCCTCGGGGAAGCTCCTTCCACTGGCACACTGACATCCTGTGCAAGCACCAGAGCCCTCAGCACCGCAGCAGCCTTCACGTCCCATCAGGAAACTCTACCGTGTTCTAGGGTAGGTGGGAACAAACACATTCCAGAATGAGCATTTGGGGGAAAAAACACTTCTAGGTGTGGATTCAAATACACACCTTCATGGATAGATTTAGTTGTCCACATACATACTTTCCTACCAAGAACTATTACCTCATTAAGTAAGAATATTTACTATGTCTTCAAGACAAGGACATGGAGAACAGTGAGAACAGGAAGAAATCAGTTTGCTACCACTGCCTTTTAAAATCTCCTAACTAGCAAAATTAAACCATGTCTCTTTATTTATTTATTGCACTTGTAAAAAGATTAATGGGGATGTGATTCCTTCAGGCTTTTACATATAACCCCATCACACAAAGAACAAAATTATACAGTGCAGCAAACGAACTAAATTAGCTACATTTATTTAAATAACTGCTATGGAGGAAACAATAAATCAACAAGAATCCTCACAAAAATGTGTTTACAAAGTGTCTTGTAATTTGTTTTAGCAAGGACACAGACTTCTAGCTCTTAGCTAAGCTTGCTTCTAGCAGTCTATTATCATATCAACTGTTAATGAGTGTTTGCTATAGAAAAGCATTTCTAGCAAAAAAGACTATGTGTAACTTCTGCCTTACTGTCCTTTAAGACATGGCTGGCGACCCTACATGAAATAGATTTTCCTAACAAACATTTTGTCAAAGGCTTCTAATAACTTGGGAGACAATCAAAATTAACTGACAGTGCTTTGTTAAATCAGAAAAAGAGGTTATCTGAATGGTCATAATCATGCAATTATCTCATCTTCACTGTATTTCAAAAGGCTGTATCTATATCTAGTCCTATATCAGGAGTGAGTAGGGGGAGCTCTAATGCTGAACCTGTGATGTATTCATAAATCAGTACTTTCAGAGCCTGTCATGGGCTCCATAATGAGGGTCATTATTCAGGCAGAGTGTCAAAACTACTATCAAAAGACCTTCTCAGAATCACAATCATTCTGTTTCTTGTTAAATAAGCAATGTAGTACACAAAAATGGCAAACAAGAAGCAGGTCAATTTGATACAGTATGAGGGCACAGAGACCTCTAGAGTAATTTACCCTCTGGGAATTCTGATGGCTGGTGAGATAAATTATATACACCCTCAGAAAAGATTAATGGTAATAAAATCCCAGGAATATTTTCAGAAAAAAATGTCCATATGTACATATGGCAACTTCAGTAACAAAGAAGACATTTTCTAAAGCGGAACACTTAAAGAAAATTATTATTAGAACTGCAAGTAGCTCTCTGGAAAGCTACTAAATCTTATTACAAAGTTGGCAGCATTCAGTGGCAATACCTTATTTCAATTTGCTGAAAGAGTTTATTTAAAAAAAAAAAAAAACCTACAGCTTTTCTGAATTAAAAAGAAAGGGGATAAAGAGGAAAAAAAAGGAAAGACAAACTGTCAAAAATTAATTTACTGAGACAGGCTATTATTGACTTCATTTTATTATAAGCAATAGGAGATACAGGAGGAATTACTAACAGAACGTCATCTGGACATTTGACCACAATGACAATAAATGCAAATTATTTGTAAGTGATTGAAGGCTGTATTCAAATCACATAGCATAGGTGCCTAAATTAGGCATTGGCATTACTTCCCTCCTTTCACTTTAGGGAACAAGAATGTAATAGCCCTACATGCGAAGTAGTCTGAATTGCTCATTCTCCCTTGAACTAAAACGTTACGTTAGTAATGGGTAAATTAGGCACCAGTGAAGGCAGTCTAAATTCTGGCTCAAGATGACTTCTAGATACTACAGTGGTCAATAATTTTGGGATTAATAGTCAACCTCTTCTGACACCAGTGAAGTTCAGTGTCTCAGAAGATTAGACTAAAGCAAAAGCTCTTTATTTTTCCTTGTCAATTAGGTATCTGTGTTGAGTGTATGTATGATATCAATTTATAATATACATATATATTACACATATACACATACACATATACATATGTATATAATTCCATGGGTGTGTTCATACACACCATAACTCTGAAACAGCAAAATACTGTAGGGCAGAAATTTCACTGCAGTCTCTTTATGTAGTGCTTCTTATTTGACTGGTCCGAGGCTTCACCTAAGGCTTTGCCTAAGAAACAGTAAAATAGACTTAAACAGAATTTAGCGCGGTCCATGAGCTTATGCAGTCACAGTCTGCAGAGATGGATGTCCAGAGGTCCATTTGTAAGTGCAGATTCAGATACCATTTGAATACTACTTGTGGAACAGACTTTCTCCTGCGCTCACGCAGAGCACTGTTGACTTCAGTAGGGCTTTTCTGCAAGTGGGAAGTTCCTGGAGAAATGCCACAATTGCGCCTAATACCAGTTACAACGTCTGAGACTTTCAAGTGAGTTTCTAGGTACCCAGAGCTTTTGAAACTCAGCCGTCTTGTACAGTTGCCCTATTACTATTTTTGACTCTTAACTTTTTTGTTAAATTTCTACAGTTCAGTCATGTAGATATTTGTATCCACATGCACACTTATATGGCATAACTTTATGATACAGACTGATAGCAATTTTTATATTCCCTTAAAAGCAATAAATAAATTGTGGGTCAGAAGATATGAGTCTACTCCTTCTCTCACATTACCCTTATTAAACAGCAAGGTGAGAAGTAGATTAAAAAACAGTCCCACTAAGTGCCTCATAAATCCCTCAGCTTCACTTTACCAAACTGAATTTTGTCTGACAATAAATCCTACCTTGTCTAGACTTATTGTTTAAGTAAATTTGTATCAGTGGAATAATCAAAAGCAAACCAATTATATTCAGGCATCTTTTTTATCCATCTGTTTGGATATAACTGTCTATTAAATGGTGTTTGCATATGAAGCAATGTTCTATTGTATGCATAGGTACTCAATTATTTAGATTATACATTTCAATAAACTGTGCAGTTAAAGGAGTACCCTTGTAATGTAGGACAATTACATTTTTCTAGCACAGTTTACAGGTTATTAAACTAATATGAATTTGGCCAACACAGCTGGATATAGGCTCCTAACCTCCACCTATGAAAGTTCTTTTCTTTAGGGGTACATTTTACCCCTACAATTATCAGTCATTGTTAGTCACTTCAAATTATATCAAATTATGTAAAAGGGTTATAGAAAAAGGCTTGTGTGAATAGAGACTACAAAAAAAAATTAATTTCACACTGAAGACTGTGCATTAAAATGTAGGTTAGCTTAATGCAGCTATAAAAGACCTGTCTATACGCATGATGGTGCAGTCT
Source organism: Aptenodytes patagonicus (assembly GCF_965638725.1). Lineage (NCBI taxonomy): Eukaryota > Metazoa > Chordata > Aves > Sphenisciformes > Spheniscidae > Aptenodytes > Aptenodytes patagonicus. The sequence continues at coordinate 28,790,262 of NC_134949.1, forward strand.
AAAAGGTGCCCTGTCCATAAGAAAATCACTCTGTCTGGCCAGCATAAGAAAATAATACTGCATTGTGTCATATTGTGAAAAAACCGCTCACTGAATATCTCATCTTCCTACCAATCAGGGAATGATATCTCTTTTTTCCAAAGGAGAGTACAGTTGTCCTTATGTTGAAGAAAAAGAAGAAACCAAAGAATATTAAACACACAGAAATCAGTAAGTGTCTGTCAGTCCTTGAAATAAGTTTTCAGTGACTAATTATGAATATCTATTCTGAGTGGGGTGGGGAAAGAGAGAGATATGTAATAAAATAAGCTCACAGCTTCAGCATTCTGGGCACCTTCCTCTGCCTTGTTACCTTGTAGAAGGCATACTTTGCACATGTACAAATTGACTGTAAAATGGAATCTGTTCTTTTGCATCTGTTATACACCTGCATGTTCAAAGGGGCAGAACAGATATTTACGATGATCATCAGTGAAACCATGCTGAGAATCTGGAGCTGTGTGGTGTTTGTCCAGTTTGCACTTTTGCTAATGTTCTTTACTGAATACCCTTTCTGTTCTTCCCTTTGACCATCATTATTCTGAAATAACTACCTGGAAGCAAGAGAATGCACAAAAACTGAGTTTGTCTTACAATGACTAATCTCCATAGACTTCTCCATACTCATTGTAGGTAGATAAGCTCTGCTGAGAGTGAGTCAGGACATCTAAGATTAGTTTCCTACTCTAAATCACCCTCAAGAGAATCTTATCTATCTCCATTGATTATTTGGAGACTCAGTGGGTAGTGATGGCCAATACAATTTGATTTTTTCACCATCTTGAGATCAAAAGAAGTATCATGTTACTGCTAAATATCATGATACTATTCAGTTAAAGGGAATTAATGAAAAAAATATCCATACAGTCAGAAACAATAGCTCTGTACATTGTGAACAGCCCACTTAACCTCAGAATGCTATAGATTTGTGTGTGACTCCATGGTTGTGCAATTTGTCATTTTTCTAAGGTGCCACAGAATGTATCATCTTTTCCATGAAAGCGGTTGTTCTGCCTATAGCCAATGGCCATTTTACTTTGCCTGACCTAAGTTGTTCTCCTTAGTGATTTTCCTCCAAAAGAACAGCTTAGTGAATGCTGAGAGTGTTCACTGCAGCTGGATTTCACAGGGGAAGCTGGGAAACCCAGCAAACAGTTTGCTTTTAGATTCACAGGGATGCTAGAAGTCTAGACTAACAAGACTAGTAAGCTGCTTTGGAAATTGCACAATGATTCCAGACCAAGAAGGATTTTTTCTAGTAGTAGGAGCATCTAATACCTGTGAAGCTACCTGCAAGGAGCCGACAAATATTGTGAGAAAACAGATCCACAGATACCTAGGGAAAACCTGCTAAAGTGTTTGTCTAGGAAGTTAGAAAGTACTGTCTGACCATTTCCCCCTTTCCTCCAGCTAAAAGTTGCTCAGGTCCCTCTGGGCTCGGGTATGGATCTGCATAAAACTGTCTTCTTTTCTTCCCTGCTGGTTCCACAGAGGACTGGACATGCAGTTGCCTCATGCTCTATTCAGTGATGACTGGCTGCCTGCAGAACATAGCTCAGGGAAGGGCAAGGTGTTGCTTGACCTGTGTTGGGAATACTGCAGGGGGAGAAGAAACGTTGCAGATTCCAGGCTGAGGTCTGGCTAAATCTACAGCAATATCCAGAGGCAGATTTTTGCTATCTCACTTTGGTTTTCTGCCATCCAGTGTGAAACCAGAGATACTTTTGATTCAGACTCTGAACTTGAACCCCATTTTACCCATTTATCCATAGAGTCATGCCAGGGGACAAGGACTCCCAGTAGTATCTTCCCAACTGCAAAGTGGAATTCAGCAGAACCAACAGAACCCTCAGGAGCGAGGGAAAACTATCTTTTATAACATTAACACACATTCACTGAGACCTTCAAAGTTATGGTTCCCTTGGCATTACAAGTCAAGAGCCCACGGTCTGAGATACCTGACATGAAGCCGAAAATGCTGAGCAAAGGGACCAAAGCTTCCACAATACCTCCCTCTCCAAGGCTGTAGGAAAGCAGCCAGTGAGGAAACCTGGTACCAAATGCTGTCATGCAGATCCACTGACGAGGTAGCCTGGCCCCCTGAGAATGTAAAGTCATGTGAGGAAGTCACATCACAATTGTTATAGCTCATTGTCATTTCGTTACTGATCAAGTAACCTACCGGCTTTCAAAGGCTGAATAGCATTTTGATTATTTTTCCCATCAGAAAGAACTACAAAATGGTGTGACAATAGCACACAATACATGTTTTTTAATAGAACTATGAACACACATATATGAATTGCTGAAAAACTTTTCAAAGTTAAAAGTTTTAATGTTCTAAATGAGACTGAAAATTCAGTAATCACTGGCTGGCCACATTTGGTTTATGTATGCTTCTATTTTCATTAATAATACTTTGAAATGTGCCTTGGTAGGTGGTGCAACGTATTTTAAAAATTTTGTGCTTACAGCTGCTGTTTCTTTTTTTTTTCTTTTTTTTTTTCTTTTTTTCCCTCCAACTTTTAGGGTACAGAATGGAAATAATGATGTAAAACTTGAAGGCTTTCTTTCACAGGTGCATTTTAAGCTGGAGGTGCCATCTGAAAGACTTCTGAACCAGATCTAGTCCCGGCAAACTTTCCAACCTCAGCCTCATCTCTCCTGCAACTGAATAATAAGATAAAAATAAATATGTGCACACTCTAATGAGCTAGGTGTGACTGTTTGGTTAAATTCCACTATGTATAATTTTTTGCCTTTGATACAAGCCTTTAGAGTTTTAGTACAAAATTACTCTTCACTCTCGCCAGCCATTCCACCATAACCCTTCAGTCGCACACGTACTTTGCTCCCTCCAGGTCACTTGTAATTGGCCTCTTTTCCTTTGTGTTCGGTAACCTTCCAGTTTTCTGTGGGCCTGTTCACAACCGAATTGACACTAAAGAAAGAGTGGATAAAGGCAGACCTGAAGTCTGTGCGGAGGATAGGTAGGGGCTTACGTTCCTGAATACAAGCAGGTCAAAAAATACATTTTCAGAAGCTGCTGAGAGACCTGGTCCAGGGTATTATACTACTCCCAAGGAGCTGCACTTTTTGAAATATGTCAGAAACTCTACTACTGTGAAAAGAATCTGGAAATACTCTGTAAACTGGCTGTGATAAACCACTGCTTAGTAGATACTTCAGACATACATGGGCAAAGATCTGCAGGCAGGAGCTCTGTTGTTTCTAAGACTTCTTCTGTGAGAGCTGTTGGCAACACCCCCAGCCATCACAGTAAGACGCCAGCCTTTCTGCCAGAGGGTCTGCGTGGTGGCTTGGAAATAGCTTAAAAGCTGCAGATCTTCTGAGATGAACCTCCCCCTCTGTACTCCCCCCACCTCCCAGACACACACTGTGCAATTTTTTTTACGCGCAAAGGGAGGATATGGGCCTTAGGGATCTATTCATGAATAACTTATACAATGTTTACATGAGGATTTTTAGGTGGTTTGCTCAGAAGTGTTTTGAATTGGCTGCATGAAATTGGTATTCATTGTAATGAGCTTTTCTGAGCAAAACAGGACACTGCAACATGTAAGGGTCTGCGGTCTGAAGGAGCAGCCGAGAAGCATCAATCAGGCATGAGTGGGGACACCACCAGGCAGGCAAAAGAAAAGCATTAGAAGGGTTATGAAGCAGCATGGGAAGCTTGCACAAAGTGTAAGCTGTTATTCACTGTTAATTGTCCAAATGCCTTGGGTGTTGCTGGTTATTTCCTCTGAATTCGGCATGAGGTGATTAAAAAGTCAATCGGCAAAGATTGCAAAAAGTGCAGACCCAAACGCTACAAAAATAATAAAGCAGGAAACCTACTTAATCACACATGGCTGAACCTCATCTTTCCTTTTTGTCAGTCAACTTTCTGGTATATTGATGGTGTCCCCATTGTTTTTTCTTACCTGTGCTCTTCCTCATGTTCCCCAGAAGGCATCAAATTCAAAAAGGCAACATCAGGTATCCATAAACTCTCTTTTCCTTGTCCTTACTTTTTCTGGACTACAATATTTTTTCTATCTTGCTTTTTTTTTCCATTTCACTTTCCACAATTTTGATTCCATCCACCACAAGAAGTGAGGTGAGAAGAGAGGGGACAGCCGTGGGTGAGATTTTGGTAGCTGGAATGCATACCATTACAATTGCTGTGTCAGCAGTTTTGCCATATGAGGCAGTAAGGTACTTTGTGAGCATGAGCTCCACCTGCGACCAGCTGGAGTAGAGACCGCCTCAGAGGTCAAAAAGAAGGTGAGCTGCAAGGGACTGGTGTTCACAGAACACTTTTGCAAACAGAAATCAGAAAGGATGCAGAAAGCAACCTTTTATTCTCCTGTCTTTTTTTAAGCACCCACCCTATGGTATCATGAAACGGACCTAAACAAATCTCCCCCACAAATCCCCCCTCCCAAAAGTAACCATAATGAGAAAAACCACTTCTCATCCTGTTGCTCTGGTTTGGTTTTGTGTTTTTTTTCTCCTCAGGAGAAAGGTCAAAAAGCAGCACTGCTCCTTAAGTTGCAGCCCTGGCTGCTGTAAGGTAGACATGATTTACAGTGCCGTATGACATACAGTCTGTCAGACCCCCATTTCAACCCACACGGGCTGGTGATTTGCATTCATATTGCTAAACCGTTGCTGTAAAGTAAAAAGAGCCCACCTTAGACAAACTTAGCCAAACTTTTGGTAATGACAGCTTAGAGAACTGCTATGCACTCCAGAAATCTTGGGTAATCATGTAAATTTTGGTAGACACACTCTGCACACACTTAAATTTCTGGCATGTCAGTGAACGCAATGTTCTCAAACATCATCCTGCATTTTGGTTCAAAAATGATTATTTGCAACCTGTATTCTATATATTACAGCGTTGATCAAAAAGAAAAAAAGAGAGAAAAGAAAGAAGAGCAGTAGGATAAAAAGAATGAATAGTCTAAATATACTCCGTATCCATATACTTCTGGGGAGCAGGCTAGAGAAAACCTGTTAAAACAGCTCAGAAAATTCCAGAAGCCGAAATGCTCAGTGGCTGTGTTAGTAAATTGAAAAAAAAAAAGTTTTTATTGACAATAAGCTGCCTTGCTGGTTCCATGTTCTGTTGGCTTTGAGTGCTGAGCCGATCCGAGGTCCAAGCAGAAAGGCTATAAATTCATACAAGAATTAAAACCAGCTCTTTGGACTCTGCAGAGAATTGAAACAAGACCAAGACATGTGTCTGCTACGAATACCTGTGCCCCATTGGAAGCAATCTTAACATTTACTATTTGGCCAGAAGCTGAAAAGACTAGTCAACTATTTACTCGGAGGCTGGAATGCTATTAACTATAAATATCTCCAGACTTTTGTTTGCCAACAAGCCTCTGAAATGGTGCCACTGGCTGCAGCTCTCAAAACTCCAGTGTCACACACGTATATATTGGAGTGCTGCTAGAGAAATGAAGAAGCTGTCTGAAAGAAAATCACAGGGGCAACTCCTCACATCTGTGTTTTAAAATACAAAGCATATTAACACTTTTCATTTATTTACCTACATGATGAACAGCAACAAAAATAGGAAAGCCTGTATAAAGAACATTTATAGGTTTGATACCTAGTTTTGCTTTGTTTGTTTCAAAAACACATTTAAAACTATAGCAAAAGTGCACAGGCTTCTGTACGTTAAAAAATATTTGTTAATAAATGGCATGGTATTCTACTTCGACACTGTTGCAAATACATTACCAACATCTATGTCTAAAACAGTAGCTCTGGGATGTAGCTTTTATAATATTCTGGGACATGTCCTCAAGACATAGCACTTTGTCTCATTTTTCAAAGAAGTTTTGAGGTTCAGGAAAAGCAGCAGCCTATTATTGACTAAACATAATACTCCTCAACATCCCCTGCCATTACAACAGCAGAAAAGTTGAGAACAGATTTTGAAGTGAATTGCAGTGTTTCATAAATGGAAACAAACCTGTCACCCCAGCACTTCTGCCTAGTTTAGGCACTTATTAGTAATTAAAATACTGTGTGAACACAGTATTATAACATATTATACTACAATAATTGCACAGAATTAAAAAATAAAAATTCCAGAAACCAGATTCTTTTTCCTTGCTTTGGTCTAGATTTCTTCAAAGGAAGGCAAGGCAAGGCAAGGCAAGGCAAGGGAAGGCTTTCTTGAAGTACTCTTCTTTATCTGAGCACTGCCAATTTTGAATTAACACTGAGGCAATCTGTTACCTGAAGAGTGACTGTGAAGAGACTAGTTAAGGTAAGTAGTCTGTACTTTCCTGAGGAGTCCTACTACTATGCAGATACAATTTTACCTAAACTTAAAGAGTAGAAAATCTCAGTAAGCAGCAAGGCTGGCAGATTTTTAAAAAGCAGCCAATATTTATTCAATGAGTAAAAAAGAAACAAACTGACAACAACAACAACAGTGAGAAGAAGAACCCAGATCACATTCAGGATCCAATATCCAATTCAAAACTCATATTTTGCTTCTTTTTCTTTACTGAAGGTGTGTCTAATTAGGGGATTCTTGCTTTTTTTCTGACAAAGTTCCATCGCAAATGAAATAAAGGGGTCGGCTCCTGTGAAAGTTGCAAAGACATCAGTGAAATTCAGAGCTTCCTGTTTGCTTTGTAATGTTGCAGTTCAGAAGGGAAGAGAAGTGCCAAATCTGATGTCAGCAGCCACCCATATGGTAAAGGAGAACTAGAATCCCCCAAATCCCTTTAAATAGCTTACCAAGTGCTATTTTTAACATAAAGGTGAAGGGTGCACTCTTGAGAGAAGCATTCACTTCTTCATCAGACACAAGGCTGCTAACAAAGCTGTCACCTCCACCCCTCCCACAACCACCAGTGTCACAATTTGCAGCTCCAGTGCCAGCACCATCAGCACCTCAATCATCTCTGATACTGCCCCCTCCATCATCAACGCCGATGAATTTCTCACTATTACTGCTCCTGATACAAGTCTCGCCAGCAGCCCTTTTAAACACCTTTGAGCATCTCCTTCTCTCTCTCTCTCACATTGAAACATTTCATCTGACAGTCTATTTTTTAAACACTCAAGTGCTGGCTTTCAAAGCATCTGATGTCTCTAGCATTTCAGCCCCTTCCTTCACACCTTCTGCTCAGAGGGCCAAGCGATATGTGAGGAATTTCTTTTGGTTTCCAAAAAAAATATCCTTTGTTTTCTTTTCACAAGAATTCCCCTCATGCCCATGTTTAGCTGAAGCACAATGAAAGAAAAATAAACTTTCTATAGTATTATCAGAAAATATCAACACAGCGCATGCACTGAATTGCTGAAAGACAAAGGATTTATCAGTATTAAAAATGTCTTTAATTTGTGAAAACTGGAAATTTGCCAGAATGGCTTGCTTGTTAATTTAACCATTGAACACAGACCTTAAATTGCTGTTTGTGAGACTTCTACAAACATCAGAGGTGTTTTTTCTCTTACTTATCTGCATGTATTTTTAAGTCAGAGAGTCATTAGAAAAATTAATTATTATTTTTCAGCTCAAAAATATGTACATTGCCCTCCTTGCTGAATATTAAGTCTGGTGTATAGCTTTTCCTCAGGATCTGTGAAACTGTAGAATTACAGAGTGAATCAACAAGGCTAAAATTAAATAGAAAGAACTAAATGTACACTCCGCTTCAGCAGCTGTTTACATAAAGTGGACATTTCTTTCCTGCTTGTAAAAGCTGATCACAAACACGAGTACCTCAATTCATGCACATCTTTAGAATGAATTACACATTTCCCTAATGGGCATAAGAACTAGAAAAACAAGGTGCCATCATTAATTTGGAACACAATAAGTCCAGGGAAACTCATCTGTCTTAGTAAACTGAAAATTCTTGTAAACCCCATATTAAATGTCAAAATCTACAAGATACCTTTGACTACATGATAAGGTGGATGTGTGTCTCGATTTTGTTCTCTGTGCTCAGCAGATTTTACTTTGGTGTAAATAACACTCTTTTTTTAGCAATTGAAATATTTTTACTTGTTCAGCACTTTGTTGGAGTCCATGCCACTTTGCAAGAAGATATGCTGTCTTTTAGAACTTCTCCCCAGAGCTTAATGCTGCTACCTAGATCCCCATGTAATTACTGGGGAGCATCAGAGCTCCTGTTTCAGGCTCTCTCTAGATTCAGGAATCTACATTTATGACCTTCAGTCAGATCACACTCAGAAGAATGTGGAGACGTGGAGAAGATATTTGATTAGACTTCAAGGAAAAGACAAACCAAAAGTCCTCAGAATACTTGGTGGTGTAAGATACCTTCAGAAGAGCTGATTGTCACAGACTTGACACTCATCTGTTTTTAAAATCAGGCAATTTTAAGCTATTTCAATCTGGGCCAGCAGAATAATTAATAGTTTCCAAATGTCTTTGACACTGAATTGAATAAGTCATTCAGCCTGATAATATATGAAATAGGCCAAGAATTTGACCCTACCTATTTAGGTAGAAAGGAACCCCAAGGGGAGGAAAAGGCAAAATATCATCCATCTTCCTCACTCCTTCACTGGACTCAGCTGTTCCCACCAACACAGAAAGCACAAGTTCTTATTTCTGCAAAAGTAGATTATGATCAAGTCCAATAACACCATGCATACAATCATATATTCCTGGCTTCTTGGAAATATAGGGGTTTTTAAAATATGCCTTCAACTCTTTTATTTATTCATTCATTTAATACAGCATGCAGTCATCTGAGTTTGTCCATCTTCTTTTTAGGACTTGGCTACACTTTCCATTTGGGGTATTTTGATTAAAGATGATGACTTTAATGCCATATCAACATGTATAGTAAAAATTTTACAATGAGAAAATACCAAGTTCAAAATCTGAGGTCCCATATCTCTTTGACTAGTGGAAGTGCAACACAGGAAGAAAGATCAGATGAGTGGAGAAGCATAGGAAAAACAAACCAAGGGGGAGAGTGAGTGTTGATGAGGTAAAGCAAATGGTAAATTCCTGAGACAAATTAGTTTGACAGTTCAATAGAACACTGGAAATACTAGCCTAATCCCATGTACAATTTTTACAAGTGACAACTAATTGCATCTCTTTATAGAAGCAAAGTCAAAACTTGCTTAGAACCTGACATCCTGAGTTATTCACAGATATTGCTGATTGTCAGCAAATACAGCCTCAGAACAGCACTATCACTCACAAAACTTTGCTCACCATCTGCAGTGTTTCAGGTTGACCTGTTGTTCCTGTAAAGGATAATGTGCAAAAGAGCTCTGTGGGATGTAAGACTCTTTTGTCTAACTGCTATGACATGACTGTCTTATGAGTTCGTTAAACAAACTGCATTTTCGAGTTGAATGGGAGGAACCAGCCACTTGTGAAACTGCTTATCTGCTCAAGGTATATGCATGTGTACACAGCCTTGCGTTACACACCCTCTACACTAAAGTCTCATCAGAATCTGGTGCTCAAATATTGCTTTCCCGCTTTTTTGATTGGTCCGATGTTCTTCGAATCTCACACTCAGAAGGAAGTCATGTAGGTTTCATATGATGGTGATCTGCTCATGTGAAGAACCAATATCCCTGTTCTTCATGGGATAGGATCATGGTAAAGCAGTTTTGTATTTTCAGTTACCCTCCCAGCTGAAGAAACAATGAACATAGGGCAAACTCAGACCTTTCTGTGCGTATCTTGACATCCAGATGTGCCAGCTAACCTCACTTCTGACCCACATTGTTACTTTTACCCAAGTCCTACTCTCTAACCTTCCATATTTGACCTGGCCCTTGAAAGGAGGACAAAGAAATCCAGCTGACATTTAAGTCACTGAGATAGTGCCTTCTCAACAAGGCTGATGCTGCAGTGGGAGAGAAAGACATAATACCCCAAAAGTAGGCTACTGATGCCAATGGACCATAGCCTGTGTCTTTTCTACCGTAATCAGAGTTGGACCAATCTCTCTAGTTTTGCCTAAAGGCAACTTCATGTTACCAGAGAGTACCTTCTACAGTCTCTGCGGGAGAGCGTGACTAATTTCCTTCTTGTTCATTGCCTCTTCACTGCACACAGATTTTTGACAACCTGTCCTAGATGGTGTCCTAATTTGGCCCAGTTCTGTACTACAGCCTGCTGGCCCATGAACTTCTGCTTCACTGTCATTCTCATCATCCCTCACAGTGACCACTTTATGGCTTGTCTCTTGTGCTCACCCAAATCTTCACATCTTCCAACATGTCTAAGGATCCAGGCTTACGAAAGACAACATCTATTCCAAATGTGATTCCTGCATATCAGCAACACTTCTCGCAAGCTAAGTTTCACCCAAAGAAATCACTTTGCAGGATCAGGGAGTTAAGTTTTAACTGAATATCTACCAAATATAACTAACATCCTTCTTCATTTCTCTAAGGGAGCTGATTCACCTTCATAACTCTTTCTGCTGTGCGCTTTCATTTACCATTCTGACATAATCTAGCACCTCACTGCATGATGCTGATGATGTTTTTGTCAATGTGAAGAATGCAGTACAATTGTTGCAGAAATTGTCTAAGAAACTGAGACCTTAATATGTACCATCTGTTTTACAAAAAAGCTCAATGTGGTAATGTATTTGCAATACCAGAAGCAATATCTCTAAGACATGAAATGAACATATGCTGTCTAAGAGCCTTCAGGCTGACATTGAAAAAGAGAAAAGATAGTACTTCAAGGCAAATATTGTCCCAATAGAAAGACTGCCAGAACCAATATGGCTCAGTCTATTGACAAGTCTCTGGTGAACAACATCATATAAAGACATGCACATTGTTATGGGTTGTACAGCTCTATGCCCCATTTTTTTCAGCTTGGGAAAAAAAAGTAGAGAACACCTTCACTGTCACACTGGCTATTCTCCTGTTTCAGATCAACAGATGTTGTCAGATGAAGACATCCTATCCATTATTCTTTGATTAACTGTTTTTTTAAAACAAGTCAATGAAACTTACACTAGCTTCTTGTACTAGGTTAAGTAAGCAGACTGCTTGGAAGGAAAGAACTGAAAGAAGCCTCTGCTTTCTAGCATATTTTTTTTTCATTCTTGAATTAATACATTTTATGCATGAAGATATCTGTGATACTGAAGCTAAAATGGTATTGAAACTACAATAGCTAGGAATGAATTTTATACATACCAGAAGATACAGTAATTTTCTTTTAAAGTCTGTTATCCTTAAAAGAAAGGATCTAAGTTATTGTCCTGTCAGCCACAGTTTATACCAACATAATCTAAAATCTATATTCCTTTCATAGAAGACAAACAAAAAATGCTATGTTACAGAAATGGCTATCTTTGGGTGACATTTTATTTGTCTTCCATTATAAAAAAAAAAATAATTGACAAGTAGCCTCCTCTAATTTTGGCGAATCAGACACATTCTCTGAATATCACTTTTCCAAAAACATTTTGGTTTGCTAGATTTTTTTTTTTTTGGGGGGGGGGAGAATAGATAAGGTATCTATTAAATATTTTATACACTAAACATTTGGGGTTTTGAGCAATTTTTAACTAAGGAAGGGGAATATTATACTCTATATGTGAATTTGCTACTGTCCATAATAACATCAATACCTTTCACGATGTAAAGGAATCTAGCCAGTTCTTTTTGAAGTTAATGGCAGGGTTCTTTCAGCAATGGTTACTTAAAAAAATATTGTTTCAGGAATACTCCTGTTTTTTCTGCTTAGAATACTCAGCAATATTTAAAGATATTACTTGGTATGTGTATTAAGCAGACGATTAAATTTTGAGGTTTTAGGTATTATTCCAGTAGTGTTCTCCTGATGTCTTTAAAGCTATACCATCTTAAAAGTGAAGTAACACACCGATAACAAGGGCCCATGTTTGTAGACCTAGAAAATATGTGATGGAACTTAATGGCTTCACACCTAAAGATGGCTGCAACCTTGTTAAATTCTTACAAGCAAATGAGGATTCGGGAAATCCACAGCATTTCTCCTGTGGATTTTATTAGTTCCACAGGAGGGAGTCTTTCTTCTACAGATTATAGATGCTACAAGCACGCTAAAGGAGCTTGTAAACAGTGCTTGAGGAAGCTACCCTTCTTTAGATCTCAGAAACTCTGCAGGAGGTAGCTCTTCCACTACAGATCTTAGAAGCACAGGCTATTTCAAGTACAGTATAATTCTAATTAACTACACCATCAATTATGTCAAACAAGGCCGCAATCACTGACCTTTCACTAAAGGCAAAGCCATCAAAGCAGGATTTTTTAAACTATGTAAGGGAGGAGGACCAAAGGAAGACCTCACATCACCATCTCTGGAGACTGTGGTGGATACAGACATCAGAAGAGTGGAGGAACCTGGTAGCTACCTAGCTGTTTCTCTATCATGTGGTCAATAGCGTGCTCTGTAATGGGAGGCTTCTTCCTCCCAAATCTGCCTGATGTTTGGTAAGTTCTGTGCATTCCAGAATTTCAAGACCAATGTAGTCAGTTCTTCTTATAAAGTTTTTTCTATAATCAGAAAAATAAGCCAGTTTCAGATACAAACCCTTTTTGAATACACAAGTTTTAAATAAGAGCTGCTGTGAGAACCAGGAGAAAGCAAAACAAAACAATAGACATTGCCCTACAACAAAACACCATTTGTTTAAAAAAGAAATATTAGGAAAAGGCTTTGTTACTACACCTAGTCACAGCAGGAATTAATAATATAATTATTACTAGTATACCGTATCGATAAAAAAACTGCAGATACGTAAATGAAATGTTGAACACTGAAGACTGATGACTAGCTGAGTTAAATGTTGTGGGACTTTTGGAAACTATTTCGAGATCCATAAAGCTCAGAATGCATTAAAATACTGAAACAATTATACAAGTTTCAATATTTAGTAATCTCAGCCTTTTCAAATATAATTTTCAATGTCCTGTTAACACTGCTTAAACGAACAGACAACTGTTTTGAGGCACCGTTTTATCTTAAATAATTTTCCTACTGTGAATATTTCAGAATCAATGTAAAATAAATTTTGAACACCATCAGCAAAGCAGCTGAATGGATTATGTCAAAAAGCACATGATGAATGAATTTCCAGTAAGTCCTGCCATGAAAGCCTACAGTATGAAAAACAAGGAGAAGATGATATATAATGCCTGCATCTATTCTCTCCAAGTGCTGCCCAAAACAAAAAACCCTATGAATTAAAGCCTTGTAGAAACAGAACTTGGAGAACAATTGTTCCTTCTATCTAAACTCTGAATTGCTGTCTAAATATGTCTATTTCTCGCCATTAAGTATCAAAGGAGCATAACCATTTAACAGGTCTAGTGTTAAGGGGATTAGTCCAGACATCTGTAAACCACAGGGGTTTAACAGTTTGTCCATTAAAAATTGACCTCCTTATGTAAACAAGAAAATGGACCTAGATCTGAAGATCCACTCTGCTACTCCTAGGCAACTCGGACTTGATCTGGAAAACACCCCAGCCCCCTCCTACCTACTGTAACCAGAATAGGGACACTGGATGTAAAATGTGTTACATCTCAAGTGAAAAACATGGAAACCATTTCAGTGAGAAAGAGAGGGCAGAATCTGATCATCCGTTGAACAGAATTGACCAGGGAATGAGAAGAGGCATGGAGAAAAATGGAAGAAATAAATCAAATAACGGACGAGATGAAGTCCTCACTATCCAAAACTCTGAGAATGGGAATTCATCTCAGCTAACATCAACTGTTAGTTGTTAACAAGTTAGTTGTTTAAGTTAATCATCTAGGCTCCCTCTCTAATCAATGGAGAGAAATAGAGACATCCAGAGAATAATCAATCCCATCTATAATATATCTTAGGGTGGAATAAATTAGCTCTGGAAGAGCCTAACTCTCCTCATTGACTGTAGTGGAAATACGGATGATTTGCTTAACCTGGACACCTGTCTTTTAAACTGCTAAAGTTAGATAAAATGAATGATTGTTTGCACTATGAGGAAGAGGCACAGGGCTTAAGCAAACTCCGCTGGTCTTCCCCTTTGTCCTCCTCCCCCTCATTCCCATAAATATCTGCTTTGCTGACTGCCTTATCTATATTGTTAAAAAGAGTGGAGAATGTCTTCAATTTCTCTGACAATTTGATATCATCTTATCCTCTGGTTTGCCAAAGGCTCATATTGCACAACATACTGCAATTGCTGCTCTGAAATGCTTCATTTGAGTCTTGAACTGCAAGTGTTATTATCGCAAATAACCGCTGTATGCCTTCCATTTTCAGTAGCACTGGGACTGTATGAGTGCGAGTCTGTTCAGACCCAGGGAAAAGTAGTTTTTCTTTGGAAATCTAGACCAAGAGCTAAAACAAGCCAAAAAAGTATAAATTCTAAAAAAAAAAAAAAATTAGGGAAAGGTTAGCATGAGGAAATGATAAGGACAGGACAGGACAGAAGGATGCCTGTCTATCTAGGGCACCTCTTTAGGCAAGGCAAACTAATAAGCAATTTGATTGTAAATATTAATTTGTACCAGAGTCTTATAGATAGGACTCTTTCCAGGAGACAAAGAAAGACCAAATGTGCAGGTATATTACCTGTTAACCTGCAAATGCTGAGTAACAGCATCCCTAGAAATAGGACAGATGCTCATTTGGTCTAAAAAGGTGTGGCTACACAGACTACAATGTGTGAAGTATACATCTGACAGACACAACGTACATAGTACAGTACCGGGGGAGGTCAGTTAGCACGGTTTAAAGGAAAAGCCCCTCCAAAAAGTATTCTAGATATGGGCAGCTAATACTTTCTCCAGCACATGGTTATGTAGAGAAGAGTAGAAATGAATAAAAGCATTGCAGAGATAGGACCACATATATAATCTGTAGTTTGGAATTACTAGAAATGTTAATATAATTTAATCTATTTCTTTAGGCATGGAGGGGGTGAGGATTAAGAGTCTGTTCACCCTCCCATTAGTATTGCATGAGCCAGCATATGGTGGAAAAAACCGACATAACTGAAGGCCACACAGGCCTCATCAGATTTGCAGTTGCACTTTGCTCTGGTCTCTATTTTGTATGCTATTATCATTCAGTCATTCCTATACATTTTGATGAATTCTTTAAAGCTGGGGAATACCAAGAAATCTTTAAGGACCACTTTTTTTTTTTAACCTCTCCATTTGTACCACGTTTTTTTAACCTCTCCATTTTTCTATTTTATAGGACTGGCTTCCTTTTTCTTCGAAGCCCTTAGTTAAAAGTTGACTCATATACTTCCATTTTTCTTCACTATCTCTGTCACCACTGTTGTCACAACTATAGAAAAGGGGAAGGAAAAAAAAAAAGCTTTGTATTGGTTTTAACTTAAAAAGCAAGGATTGTCCAGGAAAACATGCACAACAAATGACATTTTTTTCTAACGTGAAACCTGCATTTTGAAGATAATTTTCTTCAGATTTTCCTCTGATGAACTGAACTCTTGTTCTTCAACATCTGAATTTTATTATTTGTGATAATGAGCACTGTTGAGCATGTGGGAAGATTTAGATCAAGTGAGACAGCAAGCCAAACCTGAACCTTGACCTTCTCTTCCAGCCTCCTTCATGATGTGCTACCTAGTAGTTTTTATAAAACAGCTCATTTTTAAAATGACTTTTTTTTACTTTCCCCATTCAAGAATAACTAAAGAAAAATGAATTTAGTTGTTTCTGGTTTACAGCAAGGTACTTCACACATTTCTATTTATTGTAACTGGCCAGAATACAATTACAGTAGCTGTTGTTCATTCCATCACTGAGTATATGTGACTTGTACAATGAACTGTAGTGGGTCAAATAGTGGTGACTAATAAGACTAATAAGACTTATTCTATGTTGGAGCTAACAAATCCTTTATCAGTACTTCAACCATTCTGCTTACGTGGCCTCATTGTTAAGATTATGCCTTTCATCTACGGGAACTAATCCCTTTCATATACAATTTTAGCAAGAAGCTTATAAAATGTGTATTAAAGCAGTATTGACTTGTCCAACAATAAAAGGTACAATTAGGCTTCCAACACAGAGCATTACTAATTTGCATAAAAACCTCTCTAACCCATTCCTTTTACTGCAGAATATAACCAAGAGGTTACATTCTGTACCACGCACCAGTAATTTACTGTAAAATCACTAGATAGCAGTACCTGTGTAATAGTGTTCACTTTCTTTGTGCAAATCTTTTAAAAGTAAATTTACATGCCGAACGTATCAATAGGAAATAATATTAAAGATCATTACACTGAATGACCAAGTACAATGGGTTCCTTTGATAATATCCCATAATGCAATAACTCAAGACTTACTTATAGAGAGTACCTATCCTGCTAGAGTCACGGGTAGGGTCACACTGTAGACTCAGTTTTATCATATTTTGCAGTTGCAATAGCTCATTTTCATAATGTACTATTTAAGCAAGAAGCTTATAAGAACTGTAGAAGAGTAATAATGACCAGTCTATGCATAAAAATGTATAAATAGTTAGGCTTCCAACACTCAGCATTTCCATCTAAGAAGATTACTTAATATCCCTTTTGCAAAATTTCTCATTTCCATAACCAAATAGGTGCTATTGTCTATTCACTCTCCAAGTACTACACCTCTTTGTAGCACTACAGGAATTTCTTCTCTCTGTGTACTCTGGAATATATTAAATCAGATTTGTAAAGTACATGCCAACTAGTAAATAATAGTAAGACATGATTCATATGGGGTTTAGACTCCCTAGAATTAGCCGAAAGAAAATCAGAAGAACAGACTACTTGCCATTAACTGCTTCTGCCTACAGAGAGCACAGAAATTCCTCATGACTAGAGATGATTAGCCTTCTCTTCACTTGCTTAATAAAGAACAGTATTTCCTTACCAGGGTAACACAGGATGACATTGCCTCAGGTCACTGCAGGGCATGTCATATCATGTAACACAACATAACCTGATGTAACCTGATCCAACAGGCCATGTGCCTGTTGCCTATTTGTAGAAAATACTACTTTTTTCAGAAGAGAGGACATGTCACCATAGATAACAAAACATTAGCTCTACCTTTTAGTCCAAAGGCCTCTGTGTTCACAATTAACTTGGAATTTAAGTCCAAATCACAAGAGATAGGAACAATTTCCTCTTCAGTTATTCAGTGTTGCCTATATTGACGAGGAAATTTCCATAGCTACCTTTTAGAGAAACTATCTTTAATCAGCAAAGGTTTAGATTACAGAGAGTCTAAATATGCCCTGTGAAATGACCCTACCCAAAAAAAAACCAAAGAAAGAACTGAACCCATCAAGACATTAAAACCACTAATCACTCCATTTTTACAGATCTCGGGAACACGTCAGTCTGCCCGTTTCAAGATCAGCACAATTCTCCACTATGCTCTCTATTTTGCTGATACATTTGACTATTGAATGATGGCATATTTTAAAAGAATAACAATGAATTGCATTATAAATGTTAAATATACTTATTTATTCCTTTATTAAGCCAAGGAAACACTAATCTATAACAAAAACTTAAAACTAGTGTGTTATTGATCAAATGATTACATGGCCAATGAACTTTTAAAAATGTCTAATCTAAGCTGTCAGCATAAAGTGATTTTATTTAAAAAAAAACCCATACATCTAAATACCTTAAGGCACTACTTTTGAAACCTTAATCCTCTTGAACTCTTTGCTGAAATAAACACCAAGAGCTAAGGAAAAATATTTTTAGAAATTAATTGTAAGAGAAAAATAAACTAACATTACTCCAAATTAACAAATAAGAAGCCTAATTAAATTTGAACGGTTTGAAAGGTTTGCTCTGCTAATTAGATAAAGTAGTATAAATTTCTCTCACGTTCACATGTGATGAAGCACCAAATATAACATAGAGAAATTCACCCCAAATTTGCCTGATCTTGCAACCCTCAGGTAAGTAGGTGTTCTACAACTAATTGATTTTTAGTAAGTCCCTCAAACCCAAGAAGTATACTCATGAAAGAAGAGAGAGAGCTATCCTACCTTTTTATAAAGGTATTAGTTTCTCAATGTATCTAATAAACAACAAATAACCACATAACTTTCTTGTTATAGCTTTACACTTTCAAAGCTTCATCCCCTTCTCTTACAGTCATTTTAGGGGAAGATGTCCTTCTTTCTTCCTTTTTATTGTAGAGTACCTGTTTGGGAGCTGTAGGAAGGCTAATAATTCATTAAATAATGATTCTTATTATTACAAACATTCATGCAGGAGCTGCAAGTTCAAGACCTATGCTGCTTGTCCTTTTATATCATATCTTATAACTCTGTATTTATTACAGTGTTCTGTTTCAGCATTCTCTTTTTTATATGTACATTATGTATATTTATATAAGGATTGCCAATTAAATAAATACAACTGCAAACTAATATTTTACAGAAATGGAGATTCCCAGGAGCAGGGAACTGCTGTTGGGTATCCAAAATCCATTATTTTCATCTGGAGTTTATTGCCTTGGCAAGCAGGAGTGTGATAAGAAGAGGTACAGAATTAAAGGGCTGTTTTTAAAATATGGCTTTTTTTCAGCCTCACAGCATGCTCAAAAATCAGTGCTTGACAAATATGAGAACAATTGAAAAAGCTAGATCTGAATGCTTTTTATATTTGAAGCAAATTCCAATCACTGTATCTGAACACCTAATTTGATAAAGCTGTAATTTGGGTGTGAACTTTGCATCCTAGGCATGTTTAGTTTAGAAACATTAAATGAGTTTTAATCCTCAGCAGTGAAAACCTGCCACCATTCTATGCTGGTAGCAATATACAAAGGCATGGGCAATACAATCACCTCAGAGGAAATGCTGCTTTACTATTTCCCCTCAGTTTGACCCTCGCTAGCATGCGTGAATCAAATCAAGAGCTTGAACATTTTGCAGACCTGGATTAACATATTTGCAAGGCTCAGTTGGATTTTCACAAAGGAAACAGATATGGAAAGAAAAACTCTTTGTTGTTTATGGAAAGTCTGATAAACATGTGGTCAACACCTGGATTTTAAAGCGATTCTATTCCTTGCTCAATAAAAGTACAATAGCCACCTTCTGAGGCATTCAAACAATAAAACAAGATGATAGCAACAGAAAGAGCTGCCACATGTTGTTTTCTTCACCTCTTTTATTTTGTTTAATAACAATGAATCAACTTTTAAAAACAAAAGAGTAAAGTAACAGGTTAAAAAGAAAAATCCCTATAAAATGTGCATTAAAACATGGGAACATATGTACCATGAGGCATATGTTTTCCTAATAAACATTTTATACTGTGAAAAATCATATTGGTGAATGCATTTCCATATGACAGTGTTTTGCATCTTGGAAATGCCTGATAAAACTGCTGTATGCGAATGATACAAAATTAATGCTTACTAGAATTTCTGTACATCCCACTGACCTCTACAGGGTTAATGAGAGAAAATTCTGTCCTTTAAGCATAAAATATTGCTGTTTAGTACAGGCAAATATATGCACAAGAAATTGCACTAAATTAGGATTGAATTCTTGCTAGCTTTTCTGCCAGTATACATTAGAAGAAAGGCAAAAGGCATCTCCATACTAACATAGCTCTCAGTAACAGGGAGATGCATTGGCACAGCAGCCCTTTTGCAATCACTGGACCACTGTCCCTATTCGGTTGTAGAGTGAATTGGAATTACTCTCTTTTTTTTGCTCTGAAGTACATAGTAAATATAACACTGCCACAGAAATGTATGGGCCCAGGTGAGAAGACAACATGTGGCAGATCAGACTTGTAGGTCATCTTTTTATATACCAGCCGTCATGTCTCAAGACTGGTCAGACCGACTGCTTTGGGGAGTCAAATACTCTCCCTTAAGGAAGCAAAGGGAGACTAGCTCCATTTTAGATGTCTAACTTTTAATGTTCTGATGATAGGCGAGACAAATCCCATTCCAAAGGTCAGGACTGTGGGGCTTTCTTTTCATTTATGCCAATGAATGCAAGGCATTCACCAGTCCGGGCTCCCAACCAGCCAAATCTAGGAACTTGCAGGAATACACTACATCTTTCCTACAGAAATTTTCCTATGCAAAATGAGAAAAGGATGGTGAAAGGCTTCCTTCCACTCTGTATTGAGGTTTAACTCTTTCCTAAATAGATAAGTCTGGCAAGCTTTCCTGGAATTGCAATGCTATGTCTATAGAGGGTGAGATGTGGTCTGACCTTCTCGTAAATAGCAATAGTTCTGAGAGTTTATATCTAAAAGGAATGCAAGATGTAATAACTCCAGCTTCACTTGGAAAAAAAATAGCAGAATTTTAAATTTCAAACAGCATATTGCTTCTAAAACTCATATAGTATTTGTTGCTGATCAGGAAATTAGACATACAATTAGATGTGAGATTCAGGTAAGCCAAATTCATTTCAGTATCTTGTTGCCAACAGTTCCTAGAAAAAAATGTAAAGAAGTAACAATTGAGTTATAGATTAGAAAGGAAAACTCGTCGACCTCCTATTCTGTTTTACTCCACCATTCCTACAGTAATGAGTGTTTTCACTTGGTTAAAAATCTTGCACATATATACAAAACAAAACCTGAATAAGAAAAAAAAAGTGAATTTGTTACATCATATGGCAACACATTTCTAGAGAGAATCAATATATTTCAGCTAGCATTTTTCCCGTGCATTAACACTGTATTCAACTATAATTGCAAGTTATCTGCCTTATGTCAGAGCTTTAGTAGAGCGCAGTTTGGTTTCAGGTAGAACTTCAAAACAGCTAATTAAGCAAAATAAAACCAGAGAAAGACAATGTCCATCTGCTGAGGCAACACTACATATAAGCACTGAAGCAGCTCAGTTGCACCTCAAAGTACATTTGAATCACACTTTGAAATCTTATGGCCTGATCCTGCCACATGCCAATGTGCTCTTTTCACACTGACTATATGGACAAAAGAACTCAGAGGGTTAGACCTTTATACGTTTCATTGTTTACCTGACGTTTATCAATCTGAAACACTGGCTAACTTGAAAAAGCTCTATTATGGGGAAACACAAAGAACATGAATTTTCTTCTCTGCTATTAACAGATATCATTCACTTTTACTGTATACGTCAAGCAGCCAAGTAACATATCTTTGTGAGCAGAATATTTGAATTAAGCAGCTTTCAACAAAGAAACTATATAGTTGCCAAAGGAACAATGATTTTTATTTCATGTTTAAAGAGGGGTTTACAGACTGAAGCAAACTTGGAAAAAGAAAAACTTTAATGGTAAAAAGATGTAGCTGGCTGTGGGGAAAGAATAGATGTAATTATTATGGGTTTGTTTTTAGAAGTTCTGCTTAGAAGAGTCAAGAACTCTTTGATTTTGAAAACTTCACTTTGTTTCTCAGATTTTGTGGTTTACTCCTGTTATAGACATATGTAAATTTATATGTAGGACATTATCTGATGCAATAAAATATATTTAAAGAAAGAGAAATGATGGCATTGTCAACTCCATATGTTAAAATGTCATGAAACACTTCTAAAATTATGATTTTGTTAAAAAGAACAAAAGTTTTAAGAAAGCAATTTTTATAGTTCTTTCATTTGCGTTCTCGCTTCTGAGCCTTACAAATAACCAAGATGGCAAAGTTAATCTTTTCACACCAACTTTATAGGCTAGAAACATATTTTTTAGAAATGAAGGATGGCATTCTTATACACATCTTTGATTGCAGGATTTGGTGCACTGTAAATGTTGAGGGTTACTAAAATGAAAGCCAGTTAAAAGAAAAGAAATACCATGGCAGATTATGCCTGAGAAGCCATACTGCAAAATGCCTTGTCTGGACTAAAAAGTTGTTGAAGTATGTATACCGTAGTAACGTGTATGGCTTTGCAAGTATTTTCTGCCTTTTATGCTCAGTTATGGTTTATCCTGAGCAACCCTTTCTTTTCTTTCTTATAAGAGACATGAAATGTATACTCCCTTGGTTAAACTAGAAGTCAAACTGAGTCAGATAATATAGATCTAAATCAGGAACAAAAAGTTCTTAGTCAGCTGCAGAATCTTTACTTTTCTACACAGGGGCAGCAACCACTCCTCAAGTTTGGACATGATTAAGAACTCTCCTATACTTGAAATCAGAGAGATTATTTTTTATATTCAGCATTTCAGAAGACAGTGAATGAGTCTCTAGAGTGCTAACTGGCTCTGCGAAAGACACACCAGAAATGTTGTCTCTGTCTTCCAGAGGCATTGGTAATGTAATTAGGTAGTGATAGCAAAGGTTGGTCCCATTTTTTTATGTTTGAGAGATTTATCACATTAATGAAAGCAAAATAAACTTCTAGCCACGTTATCTATAATTTAACAAAAGGTTTTGTTTGTTTGCTTAAACAAACCAGTTGCTAAACCATAAGGCCTTGAATTAAATATAAGCTTAAGGCTGTCTTACATACGGATCCAGGACGGGAATCTCTCAGAACTTGGTGAGAATGAGCTACAGCTAAAATAAGGGAGGTGAGGGAAGGAAGGAAATCTGAGGTCAATGAGTTACCTGCTGGGGACACCCAAAGTTTCAGACAGATGGAGAGGCCAAGGAGAAGTGGAGGGACAATAGATAGCTCAAATTCTTGAACAAATTCTACTCGGAAAATATGGCTTGATTACAACATTCAGAAACTTATTAGTCCAGTCACCCTACCCAGAGACATGCACAGCAAATTTCTGTAGAACTCTGCTTAGACAGGTTCTGAGTGTGTGTGTGGTCTTCTATTCAGCTGGGCAAATTAATCTCTCTGTGGTAAGGGAAAATCACTAAAGTATGTGATTTTAACACAGGACAATAAAGTGACTCCAGAGTTTTATTCTAAACTTACTGACTGAACCTCTCTTAATGTGATAAATGTTTATGGATTCTTCTAATTACAAGTCTGGTTTAAAGCTAAGACACTTAGAGAATACGGCTCTCTTTCATAAAGTTTCCGAGGTTTCCCTATAATAATCAATTACCATAATGAGTTTTTTTAAAGCTGCCATTTGTCACTTTCTTAAAATATATAAACT
The DNA here is from genome assembly GCF_965638725.1 of Aptenodytes patagonicus. Taxonomy (NCBI): domain Eukaryota; kingdom Metazoa; phylum Chordata; class Aves; order Sphenisciformes; family Spheniscidae; genus Aptenodytes; species Aptenodytes patagonicus. The sequence continues at coordinate 28,813,393 of NC_134949.1, forward strand.
ACCCAGTATAAAGATAAATAGCTAGAGCCAGCCTACCCTGAGGCCTTCTACCAAAGACGTCCATTAAATCAAAATCAACTGGGAAACCTGTTGGATTTTATTTCAAAGTCAATCCTGCCTGTGCTAAATAAAAACCTGCAGAAAACAAGTGTAACTTTATGGCAAGAAACACTGCTTTCTTAACAGAACCTTGAAAAAAAAAGATATTGGTCTTAATCCTTGAAACTGAAGTCAACGTGGCTTGCAAGGAGAACATGCAACTACATAAATCTGAGACCTGTGTACAACAGGACTGGGGAAATCATATACCATCTGCTTTTAGTCCTGGCTACATTTTTGATATCTGCCACAACGTTTGAAGGTGGCCATAGCTTCAACAGTGTTGACATGGCAGGTTCCTTTGCTAGGCTCACTCTGCTGTAGACGACTTTGCTAGCTTTTGAGATCTGTGCTGGTGAACTCAGGTAAAGCCACCATACTCTGACTATTTCATCTCCTGTCAGCATGGCATCATTCTTCTCACTCCTAAATTTCACATGCATAATCGCTTAGTAGTAATAATGTAACATCTTCGCTTAAAAGGACAGTGTTCGCTTAGGGCACTGCTGTAGTATACTCCAAGCAAATAATCCACAGGTATTCTTGGTACACATACTTTGAGTTTTTAAATTTTTCCTGGATCTTTGGTCAGACATATTTTATTGCATATATAGGCTCCTGAATCTCATACAAGTTATACCTTGTATGAGTAAAAGTTCCAGCAGTTCAAGTGCCCAAACAAAATACTAAGTTGGAACAAAAACACTTTGCAAAACACAATTGTTGCTTTGTTGCTGGCAATCCTGGCAGAAATTGACAGTTAGGTCAGCAGGAGAACGACTCTGGGTTTCTTTCATCAGGAGTCCTGTCAGAGAGGCTCATATTCCATGAATGAAAAGAGGATTTTAACTTCCTTTTTTTTTCTCCTGAAGAAGAAAATAAAAGGTAATGTATTCAAACAACAGGATATCTCTGACACCCTGAGACTATTTGTGTTTCACACCTAAGCCAATGCCACCCGAATAAATATGAGAAGATAATTACAGATGAACAAACAGATACTTTGGCTTATGTATACTTACTGGGAATTTATACTAAATGAAGACCTCCAGGAAAAGGCAGCTGACAGTTCCTTTCAAAAGTCTGTAGTTCATGACCACAACTGCAATAAGACTGAATAATTTTTAACACTCTTTGTTTAATAGAGGATTTCTCTAAATGTATTTAATAAATACAATTTAAAAACAATGACAAAAGTCATTATTTAGCTAGCAAGTAATAGTATGAGAACAGAAATGAATAAGCTTTCAGGAGAATGTCTGTTTCTTCTAAGCATTGTATAGTATATCACTGCTGTTCTCATTCTTTGAACTACAATGAGAATTTTGTGAGGATACTTACATACTATTAGCTCAGCAAGTGCCTGCTGTTTACTCAGCTCCAGAGGTTCTTGTCCCTCTTGCTCATTCCGGAGCACTTTGAATCCACTTAGCTGTACTATGTCCATCCAAAAGCCTGCAGGAGTACTGCCTACCCTCTAATAAAGGGCATTTTCAGAGCCATGCACCTGAGTAGGGTTACAGATGTGAAAGACTGACAACGCCATAGGATTGGTTGTACAATGTTGGTTTGATTTGCAGCAATCTTGGAATTTCTTCTGAAAAAAGGGTACGTTGTTCAAAAACCACAGCAGATGAGTTGTGTTGATCCCATTCTCCTTTCTCAACTGAAGACAAATCTATTCTTTCAAATGTACAAGTCACCATGACACAGGTCAGACACTCATGACATGGAATCTGCATTCCAGTTGTGGATCTATTCTGTTTTGATAGATCCAAAGATTTTGTAACCTGTACTTGAATATCTTACAATTCTAAGCTGTTATTTTTCATGTAGTTCAATGACTTCCATATTAGGTATGTCCTTTCTTTGGATGACTGTTATGTCATATGCCTCATTATCTTGTGTACACATGTAATTCTATACGTATAGGCTTCTGCTCTTGAACAAGAATAATCTTTTCTCTATGAATTTACTTTTCCAAGAAGTTTATTCTACTGTCATTCATTCCTTAGACAACACTGAACTGTCTGGCATTTTTTGGTTGTATACAGTTCTTACATAAAAATTTTGAAAATATCTCACTGACTTGAGTCAGTGTTTAAATTTCATTTTTAAAAATGACAGTGGCATTCCAAAGGCTAAAGGACTAAATCATTTATCTTAGGCAAGAGTGAGATGGTGTCTGTGCTTACTATTAAAATTGTGCATGCATTCAACATCAGGCCCAAAGAAAACTTACCCTGACCTCATCTAGCCTGTCCCGAAAGCTCTACTGAATAGCTACTGTCAGCAGTCTCCTACCTGCCAGGTGCTCTGGTTAAAACTTATTTGTATGCTGCAGATTACCAGTAGCAGAAGTTACCAGTGCCATTCCCACCACATTTTTGTTCCTGAATTTTTCACCTTCTACTGCCCTTGATTACCACCTGGGGAAAAAACAGGGCGGTTTCCTAGAAAAGGGCCACTGAACAAACAGGTAGACAGTGGGAACGTTTACTTAAAGCTAAGGCTCATTTGGATAAGTCCATTTACAGGGCTCAAGCTAAGTGAGAGTAACTCCAGTTAAAATCCTTATTGTAAATGTATACATAACCAGAACACACCTAGCCCTGCATTTTCTTTGAATATGCATAAAGCTAAAGTTTATAAAACCCTTGAAATGTCCTTTCATCTGATACCTGAAAGCACCCAAGGGTTTGAGCAATTCGGTGCCATGCAGCATATGTGCGATCCCCTACAGGATTCACAAACTGTATGTTTCCCATACCATTTTCAGGCCTTGATCCAATAAGGCGATGTTTGCACAACTAAATTAAACATTCCTGGGCACTGAAACTTGATCATCCATATTGTTAAATTGTTCAGTTGGCCTCGGCACAGTTTTGGCCCTGGCCAGCTAGAACTTGCTTTTGAGAACATTTGCCAGGCACAGTTAGGGATCTAGCGCTACTCACAGACTATTCACAACAGGCAGTCTGAGTGCAGCCATCCTGTTTTAAAAGCTAAAAGAGTTTGATAGTAGGGACACTTAACATTCTTCATCAACTCGGTGCCAAAGTACGCTCCCAACATGTTTAATTTACAAGTACGGACATAGCTTTAGAGTTCTCACAACACGTTTAATACAGCAGGCTGTTGTGGTAATGGTAGCAAGGAGGGCACCATCACTGCTGCCATCCCAGTGTGATTCAATAGTTCCTGTCCTAGAGCATTAGAAGACTGGCTGAAAACTTATTTATAATTTTTAAGAAAGCATATTTTAAAATATAAATAGAAGTCTCAAATTAAAACATTAGTTAATGTATTTTGACCAATACTGGACATGCCGTGTATGACAATCTGTTCAAGTAATACAATTCTATCAGACATAAATTCAATCTTGAAATATTGAATGATAAATCTGAATTGGTGGAAATCACTAAGAAGGCGACTGGACCCAGAATCTGTTGAAATTAAAACCAGCTGTTGGCAGCAGTAGAATCTTTCACAGTTGCACAGAGAATATTTTCTTCATTTCAGTCAAATTGGTTCAATTACTAGCTCACTGAAAGGTGAGAAACTGGCTGGCAGTTGAAAAAATTATAAAGATTTGTTTTCTTTCTCCAGTCTAGTGTTAAAAACCAGGTGCAGGAGGATGAGATCTACTAATTCTAAAATCCCGGTGATTATGAGGGCAAAAAGGGAGTGGTTCAGTCCCCCTCTCTAGATAAGTCTGTAACCCTTGGCTCGGGGGTTCAGCTCTCTGTGATCCAAGGCTTAGTTTGATGCAGCACAACTCTGTGACCTTGGCTCAGTTTTACTGAGAAAAATTTTGTTTAAGGTGTGAGAAAATCCATGAGCTAAAACCATAAAAGATAAGAAAAGTAAAAATGCAGACAGAATTGAAACTCTTGAGATGGTGATAGCAGCTCAAGGATTCAAGAAGAAAAATACTGACATGGAAAGGTAAAAAACCCTAAGACAAAAAGCAAATAACAGGAAGTCAGCAGTGCAGCAACACTGAGGAGCAGCGTCTTCCATGGAGCAATGCAGCCTCTGCTTCTCTTCCTGATGGACCTCCAGGTACTTGTCAGGTATCCTGAGAAAGGAGCAGAGAGGGTCAGTGTACTACACCTTAGCCCAGTCACATGTAGTGCCTAGCTCTCTGCTGTGTGTATTAGCCAACAAATAATCGCTGCATACTCTTAAAGTGTGTATATCCCCTTTGCAGAGCTTCTTCCCACATAACAAAAGATGCCTGGACAAAAATGATCTAGTAGCTGAGGGCTACATGTCGTTTAATGTACCAAACTAATATGCAAGCTTGTTAGATAAATTTGTGTATTCCTTATTTAGAAGCAAGTTAATGCTGTTTTATTAAAATTAAAAAATATGAACATTATTTGTGCTTCATTAAAAGAATAGTCTTTTCTGAAGAAATCAAGTATAAAGACATGATATTCATCCAGTTGAACCAAACTAAAAAATATAGCAACCACCATATACTAACGCAATGGAAATATCTATTAAAATTAGCATAATGCATATTATCAGTAAATTTGCCCAAATAAATGTGCAAAGATTTCATATATCTAACTACCTAGCAAAGAGAAGCATCAAATACAAAACCTGCTTCAACAATGTATTTTAATGTTTGCCAAACATTAGGAATCAATCTTTTTACAGGAAAATAAATAAGCAAATATCAATTAAAAAAAATACAAAACAGGTTATTTAAATCAAAGTGTTGTGAATCTAGAAATCTACTCTAGAATTCATCCAAAAGGAGGAATATTTCATGTAATTCTGTCCTCTGCAGGAATATGAACCTACGACCCCTAGAAAAATGCCTAGCCACCAAGACGAGTCTACATGGTGGGATAAGACATGCAAAAATCAAACTTTAATTTCATCCTGCTGAAGTATAAACAGCATAAAATATTAATTGCATTAGAAAAAGCATTGGTTTGGATAAGTACGACTATGACATTCACCCAGGAAAAATGAGGTTTATACTTCTGTCATGGTCTCACTTCTCTAAATTACTTCTCTAAATTTAAATATACCACCAGACAACCATTACTATTGAAAATAGAACTGACCATCCTTGGGTTGCGGAGTTCCGGAGATTTTTTCTTAAGAACATGTATATCACGTATGGAGACCGTTCAGGGCTATGAGTCCTAGGTTTCAAGTGGAGATAAGCATTTCCTCACTACCTACAGCTGGACTCCCTGCTCCCAAAACACTGTTGTCTTCTACCTGAAAGATAATAACATAACATCGAAAATGATAATGTTGTTTGGGAATGTGGTATTAAAATTTGCTGAAAGCCAAAAAGGGCTTAGGCTCTTACAGAATCTTTTGTTTCCTACTTTGAAAATTGAACTTAAATTCTTAAATCATTGAGGTCCAGATTCATAAAAGCACTACAAATTTACGGTCAGAAATCTTCAATCCTGAAAAAATGTGAATCCTCTGCTGCATAACCCTGAAAGCAGATAAACGTCACTGCTACCTTAGTTTTTTTGCATTAAATGGCTTTTGTTAAGGTCTAAAAAAACCCCTCCTCAGAACCAAAAAAGAAAATTAGATTGCAGGCCTGCTGTGTATATGCAATTATGAACAGAGAATATATATATTATTATACCTTGTTAATTAAAGGATTTATGATCGGTTACTCTCTCTACCATCATCTTCCTATGTGGCCTTTCCTAAACCAATTAATCTCACTGAACCTTAGCTGAATTATAGGATGCATGTTTCACAAAGTTTCAGTGAAGTTAAATACTTTACAGATTTGGAGGTCATTAGATAAGTTTAGGCAAATAATTTACATACAGAAAGAAGGAAAGAACCCTCACTTTTGGCATGGTAAGCTCCTGTTGGGACATGTTATGATAACTACTTGCAGCTATGTTGCTTGGGTGTCCCTGGGCGGTTTGGAATTATGAATATAGAGTGGTCTTTGACAGCAGAAGATGTTAATAGTTTTGGGTTTAGTTTGTTGCCTTTTTTTCAGTTAAATATCTCGTCTTCACTGGATTGTGTCTTCATATGAACAGCAACAAAGAAACAAAGAGGAGATGTGAAATAAATAGGCTCCTCTGTAAGACTGAATGGAAATCAACCACAAGAAAAGGAATTTGTGAACCATCTGCCTTTCTATGTAGCTGAAATTCCCTCAGGAAATAAAATCACAATTAAATGAGAGAAGGGACTAGGAGGGAAATAAGAATTTATCAAGATCACAATTTTGAAGTATTATCTATCACAAGCCAAGGAGAAGGAACTACCAAAAGAAAAAAAAGCAGCTGAGAGACTTCCCCGAGAAGAAGGAGAACACGTAGCATGGAAAAGAGTTATGAAAGCTAAGGTAGAAGAGGATTTCAGATTTTGAAAGACATTGCTAATAATACATCCTCTTTACTTTTACAGATGATTTCTATTCCATAGTCTAACACCTAAGGAAAGTAACTGCTGATCCATGGTCTTACATCAACATTTGAAGGAATATTTTAAATGACTTAAAAACTAATAAATGTATTGAAAACAGAGAAAATTATCTAACAAAACAGGAAACATTACCAATTACATTAAGATGAAAGTTTCTGTGAAAAACATATCAAGTAAGTCTCAATAAGGTATGACAGATAATTTGATATTTAAGGTCAGTTTCAAAAGAGTAAGGCAACATCATTAAAAAGAACAAAACCATGGATTTAAAATAAAAAACAGTCAATGGTATTTACACATAGACCTTATACTGGCTGTGTAATTACAGTAGGCAGGTATTTATATACTGGTCCAACAGTCTGCTTTTGAGGCTTATTGGAAACTAATTTCAAAGGATTCAGCTCTGCATGACCAGGTTGTCATCAGGAAAAGGAACCAAAGACAACTGGATGTGATACTGACTCTGCCATTGCCTTGTAACCTGGTGGTTACAGGTACTGCATGCCTTATGCCTACTAGCTTGTTAGATTCCTTTAGCTTCGGAATGTTCTTGCTTGGCATTGGAGGGGGACAGGGAGGGCATGTGGGTAACTGTGCACATGGAGACAACTGCCAAATTCAATATTTTAATGTAGCCAGAAATAACACTGTGTTTACCATTGCCAATTAAATATGAGTGGATGTATCACATTTCACGTGGGAAAAAAAACATTCTAATGGAAATGCAAAACTGCAGGTGAAATAAGACTACAATAGCCGTTACAGCCCTACATAGAAAAGGCCACACAATTGTGGACTATGTTAGGGTTAATGATTGCAAGTTCAAAATGTATTTGAGAAGAAAATGAAAGTATTCCACAGAATAAAATAGATGCTTTGGCAATGACTTATACAGAACACTGGGCTTACAGAAAAAGCACTGGTCCAGATAAATAACTTCTTTATTTATGTCAAGAATTTTTAAAATGCTACATTTAATTTTAATATCATGATGAGAAGTATTTCTCCTGCTTGATAGGCCTCATTACACTACATTGAATATAGTGTTTGCCTTATTTAACAATTTTTATCAATCATTTAACAATGGATAATGCACTCAATGTCAATAGAACTACAAGTAACAAAGGCACAAGGGTACAATCGACTAGGAAAAACAATTTTTGTCTTAGAGCATGGTAATACTACTGCAGTGAAATAAGAAAAATGTCTGTTGCTATTAAACGAAATATATCAGGACACTAAGGGGAATCTTAATGAATTCTAGTTTTATTTTGTGAAAACTCTGAATCATTATGACTTTTATTATGCACTAGCTTATACTTTCTATTCTAAGGAAACCTGTGTGTTGCTAACATTTCTGTTAATCAATAGGCCAGTCACAGTTTATGGGAACCTGCATACATCTCAATTCAGAAGAATAAACTGGTATCTGCCAGACAAAGATAATTCTTTTTTGTCCAGGGAAGGCTATGTTTTTGGAGAGCTGAAATGAATCTAAAACATACTTATTGAAGGTATAATATAATATATACGTATGTCCCACCAAAAAGCTCTAAAAACAAAACTTCAGACTGATGAATTTAATATCCTAGCTAATGGTAAATTTAAAATTCTTCAATTTCTCAAGCAATTACATAAAAACATTAATTACTGTTTCTATGTATAGGTACTAATATTGATCACTAATTTAGTCATGTGCTTCGTTATTTAAATGAAGAGCATGTTCAAATCTCTTCCTTTACCTAAGAGAGAACTAAAATAAGCATAAAGATTTCATATGATACCATTCCACTGTTGCTGCAAGTTGCTGAGGCCATAATGCATAATGAAAGTGTTTCAGTTGTGATGGCTGTCAATCTACTAAGCTGATCATAAAATTGTTTTCTTAGAGCTTCTTTGGCCTTGCAAAGTCAAACCGTAGTGAAGATCCCATCAGTCCTTTAAGCTGATGTGGTCTAAATATTCTGGATTATGTTTATCTCAACAACAAAAAAACCCACACTGACTTGTCTGTTAAGCACTTACGATTCCGTATGAATAATAAAAAATAATATAAATATTCAGCAGCGATCTACCCTGGCAAATGGAATATTTTTGTTTTCCATTAGTCCTTTTAAACTAATTAATGAATTAATGAGTGAGAAGAAGCAATATCAGACCTCAGTAGACTGAAGTGAGGTCACTCCAGTGCCATTTCCAATTAATGTTAGCATTTCATATGCAGTACATAGTATTGAATGCTGAATCCTTGTGGGTTGGGAGTATTTCATAGCTGGAACAAGGGACCAAAGACCTGGAGCTGGGCTGGTTCAATTCTTTGTTCTTCCACTGACTCACCTTGTCTCCTCAGGCGAGCCACCAAAGGTGGCAGCTACTAGTGTACCTACCTGGAGGAGTGATGTGAGGCATAATTAACTAATAGCTTTAAAGCACTGGGCTATAACCTGATGAAAGGAACAATAGAAGTACAAATCATTATTATTTTTTGAAATCTGCATATAAATAGACCACCATATTTGGAGGCCTGTAGATGGTGGGGTTTTTTATGAGACTACTGACAGCCAACACTAGTAGTTTGCCACGTGGAAGAACTACTAGAGAATAAAATTATTTGTGCAGCTAAGCAATAAAAGAGAGGTTTCTCCATGGTAATGTTTCAAAATGTTGCATGGGGTTTTAACTGTGTGACTCTTATTGACTTAAATGGGAGTCGTGCAGCTAAAAACCCATACAACACTTTGAAAATGTATCCCTAAGTGTTTTGTCAATAATCGTATGTAAGTAATAAAATGGGATTCATTCTTTTCTACTCAAGACATATAAACATTATGTTTATATCAGCACAATTACTGACTTTCTGTAGCTTGATAGCTAGTCTTTAGTCATACTGTAATTGGCATCCTGATCGCATAATGTCATTTTAATATGTTCTTCGAACACACATTATATTATTAGATTCTTGCTGTGAAAGAAGTGCAGAACCACTACATCATAAAAAGCTGCAATAATGCTAACTCAAAAAATCATTTCCTATTCAAAATGCAATATAGATCAGTGTCTATCTGAGTAACAATTTTCTAGAAACATTTCCAAATTGTGAAAACACAGCTAATTTCTGGAAAAAAAATACATCCACTGTATACCGCGTATACACTAAGAAAAAGAACATATGGAACAGCTCTGAAAGGATTGTCTCAGGCAGTCAGAAGGGAGGAATACTGTGCCCTCCCTGACTGATAGCTTATGCTTATGAAACATTTCCATACCAAAAAATCCTCTGTGTTCTGATTGGAATACATTTGGAAAACTATTTGGAAAAGTCCTGTTTTGGTGGTATGTCTCATTAGCTGTAGTCATTATTCACACCTCTGTTAACTGGCTGGTGCCCTTATCTTTTGGTGATTTTGAGAGGATAGACAATCTGGGACTTGTAAAATGGATTATTCTTGTCACAGTTATTGAGGAACAATTATTACTCAATAATCAGTTTGCTATTTCTCATTGATTGCAAAGCAAATCCTGAGCTTAAGCTGACTCTCAAGCTATTAAAGATAATTCGTAAAAAGAAAGGAAAAAAGCTGTTGCACTGATGAATTCATGACATGTGAAGAAGAACATTTGAGAAGAACGGGACTTTAAAAGAGTCAGAGAGGCCAGAGCTATAATAATGTGCTTAAAGTGGACATATGGAGGAAAAGCTGTGAAGATACCAGCTCACAGAAGAAGCATTCACAGGGGCTAGCCACAACATAGTCATGCGAGGAGAGTATAGACTATTTCACTGTTTAATAATACCATGTGTGGAGTAATTACAATATTTTATTAAGATAATATCTCCAAGTAGACATAGCTTTTATTTAGCTTATTGTGTAGCTTCTAAACAGAAAATATGAACCCTGGAATCATCATGTTATGTGATTTTTTAGTAATGGGAAGTCAGAAGAAGAATTACAAACTTACCCATAAAGCTCTGCCAACATGTGTTAGCCTTGACCTGCCGTTATAATCTGCTGCTTCTGCTGAACAGAAGTTGCCAATTGTGTAGTTATGTGACGATTCTATGAGGTAGACAAATACATCCTAGAAAATGCAATGAGGTCATTACAAGAAGCTTATTGTGTTGGAAAGGCTTGAATTTTATATGGCATTTCTTGGTAATTCAGAATATAATGTCTCAGCACTGTAAAAACAAAATGCAGAGAAATAATTAACAACAGAATAGGACTGATTATGTTATTTTCAGTATATTGGTTGGACTATTATCATATATGGATCTATTCTTACAGATGTCTGGAAGATGAAAGATGTTTGCCTGAGTATAAAATAAGTGGGGACCTATGCTTTTACTTCCTAGACAGGAAAAAAAAAAAAGAGATTGTGAAAGCCTTAACAGCTGCGGTAAGCAACATTACATTAATAGAGATGGTCATAAATATTTGGTGTGGTTTCTAAGATTTGATTATATATTAATTCTCAAGTCATTGACATATCCCCTCAGCTAAACAATTCTTTTTTATCTGGCAATTTCCATTATTTTTCAAGCATAACTGTCAATAAAAAGCAAAAAAAAAAAAAAAGGTGAAGAATTAGATCCTATGACTACAAGATGAATGGTGTAAATACACAAATATTCTGCTATTGAAACATCCAGAGTTCATATTTAAGTCTGCACCAGCAGACTCAGGGGATCAAAACAGAAACATTTCATCTAGCGCTGGTTTTATCTCCCTAGGCTTCATGTCTAGTGCAGGCAAAGCACTTCACCAAAAAATACCAGCAACAAAACCAAGCTTTTCCTATACCAAATCGTTTTAATGCAAATCGTTTGTTCCATTCTAATATCTGTGTCCCATCCTTGTGTCTACAGGCAGGATAAGCAGTGCTGAAGATAGACTAGCCTTGTATTTCTGCCAATACTTTGACAAAGTCTGAAAGTGGTTTCCAAGTAGGATTAAATGGACCAGCAGTTCTATTTTTCCTGCTGTTATTTTTTCATACTTATTAACAAAGCAGATTTTATTAAACAACTGATTAAATGATAATTTAACACGTCTTTCCAATTTGTTATGATGTTTCTGACTTTATTACAAAGTGTGTTTTCCAACTGAAATAACATGCATTTCTATATGAAGTGCCATTAATGCAAGCAGTAGTGTGTACAATTTATAGACCATTCTTAAATTGCCTTACCTTTAAAGTGATATTGCAATGTAGTCATTTCATAAGCAGTTAATGTGATTATGTAAGAGCTGTATAATGACTTAACATGATTAGGTATTTTATAAGTCTCTTTTCATAAAATAACCAAGTAAACATACATGAAGCACCATGAAATTCTAGAATTGTATTATATATATCGTGTTGATAAAATAGAAGATGAATTTGCTAAAAGTTAAGCTCATCAGCTGCGAATTTATTTGCTTCTTTCCTGGGATGTCTACACTGCTGTCACTGCAGTGACTGCTGCTCTTGAGGACACAACAGGGTTAACTTGAAATCTGTTGAAGTGGAAGTGTCAACAGACAGCCACAGCCATGTGGCGCTCGGTTTAACCATCTGAGCATTTAATTTGCTTCTCCAGCAGCTTCTGCAGCCCACACTCAGCTCCTTGCTGCTGAAACTGTCCTGCCACCAGTACTTTTGCTAGCTAGTATAAAGCTTCTGCAGGTCATTCTAAGTGAGCTGCGGTCACAGCAGCACAGGTAGAGCTTTTATGGAAACAGATTAACCAGAAAGATTCTGAGAGTGTATTGCAGACACTACAGACAAGCACAGAAAAGAACAATTGCAATGAAAATTATCATAAATCACCTAACTTGAATAGGCTTCAGAGGTTTGCTACAGACTGGGTTAGTGCTTAATCATTTCAGACAACATATTTAGTACAAGTCAATGCATACACCCAGTATCAAATTCACTACAGGTGTAAGCAAGCGTGACTTTAATTGAGTTGTGCCTGCTTATATTAGATTTGGCCTAAGCTCAGAATGTCTTTCAGCAGGTGTAGTTTATGGTGCTCCAGATGATATATCTCTTGCCATAGCATAAAAAGAAAAAGAAAAAGAAATACAAGGACAGATTGTGTTATGATGACCACAATCTACAGGTAGAGGTTAGATGGAGCCATTATACAGGCTCAGCAAGCAGATCAGCCACATTTCTTTGTAACATGTGGTTTTCTAAGGGTTCTGACAGACCAGCTCTGATAAAGGAATTTTCCACTCATTCCTCCTCTACCCCAGTCCTCTCTTGCAGGCTGTTTCCTGACTGCCGGCAGCAGCTGCATGAGTAGCGTATCCGTGCTTCAGACTTCAGTCCAATACCAGCACAGATCCACTTTCAGGAGCACCTTATACTTTTCCGATTGTGAAAACAGCTCTTGGAGCATGGACATGCTTTCCATTCTGCATCCCCAACACAGAAGGGGGAGTCCCCAGCAAAGGGCTGGGGCAGACAACTTAATCTGCAGTGTTGTAATCTCTGCACTGCTGCTCCGGTCACTGTATAGACAAGGAAGAGCCTGGGTCCTATGGGAACAGAGACAGCAGAACCTCTGCATCCTAAAGCTGTGTCTTTGCTAGAGAGAGAAGCTGCCTTCTGAAGTCAACAGAAAAAAAACCTGTAGTGACAACATAGTCCTGTTTTTAAGCGAAAAATTGACAGAATGAAAGACCAGTCTTTAGCACCGTCTAGTTAACTCAGGTGAAACAAAGAGAAAGAGGTTCCTCGTACCCTCTCCCAGTTCACTGTGAGCACCAGCCACTTTGTAGCCTGAGAAAATCAGTACTTATTTCTGACAGAGAAAATGCAGTGTGAAATTACATCAAATCTAATTGCATAATTATGGTCCATGAAAACAAGTGCATGAGTGGATGAGGTATAGTTCAAGAGAACCATGAACAACTTGGGTTCCATTGTTGGGTCATGCATTTAAATCCACAGAGCTGCCCCACGCTACACATCATTTTGTTAAACTGCGAATCCACAAATGATAAAGAAGCTAGTTTGTTTGCATCAAAGCCCATTTTAAACGGAGGCTGACACAAGCCTGCTATCCAAAGGGAGCCTGGGACCATTGTGGATGGTTGCCTGTGCCCTAAAAGCCAATTTCTTTCCCCATGGCTTGATTTCATTCCTGGAAGCCAGAGAAGTGCTAAAAACGAATGAGAGCTTTGCCTGGCTGCTGGCGCCTGTCCTTCTTCCATCCATTAACACTCCCTAATCCGAAAAATTCACCAGCCCTATAGGTTCCCACACCACACACCAGTTATGCTGATTAGAAAATTCACGCTTCAGTATTAGTGCTGATTAAAAAGGTTTTCCTGCGCTTTATGCAGATGTTGAATATTCATCAACAGTGTCTGGTTTAAGAAATGATAAATAGCATAGGAAATAATTTTATAACTACATCAAAAACTTATTTGTAGTGTTCAGCAATGTCCCCCTACAGCTTAGTTTATAAACAAATTATCTGAATTATTAATTTATCATGCAGGGACTGCAAAAAAGGAAAAAAATCCCAGTGGGTTATTACAGACCTTCACAGGAAACACATCTCTCCTGGCACTAATGACATCATCAACAACAAGAAGTTTATTTCCAAAGAACTCAAAACAAAATTTAATTAACTGTATACGATATTTTCAAATTAAATATGAGTTAAGGGGTTCAGAATCGGGATTAATGTAACAGTTCTAAAGTAAATTCATCTTGTAGTAGATTAAAAACAATAACAACTACAATAAAAGCCCTTTCAAACTCCAAAATAAACATACAATTTAATGGAAAGATTCATTTCGTCTGCTGACAATATGGAAATGATTTGCTTCTGTCTGGAATTCCCATTTGTTTAAAAGAATCAGCAAAAACGCTGGTAGATAGAGAGCGTAGCACAGGTCAGTGGTGCTGGAGCTGCGATGAAAAAGGAAATCTTGCCAATGAAATCCCCACTTTCCCCTACTTTTGGCACATTTTCTCTTTCTAGATGATAACAGCACACAAAGTAAAGAGAGAGTAATCTACACTGCATGATGTCCATTTTGAAGTCGTCTTTGAAATAACAAATCAGACATACCAGACACATAATAGAGAACAGGACTACTTGGATTTCTACTGAAACTTCCTATGTTTGTTACCAAAGACAATTGGAAAACAAAATAAAATGGAAACCAAATAGAAACATTTACCGTATAAAAGGAGAAATAATGAAGTTCATATTTATGGCAACATAGAAAAAATATTTGATGTTGTGCTGGGGAAAAAAAAAAAAGATTAAATCAAAATGAAAAAGCATGAAAAAACCAAGAAAAACCCTAGAGGAATGACAAGAATGTGGGAATTCCTCAAACTTCAGGGAAAGGTCAAGGATTAGATTCTAGAAATATGTCTGGTTTAACTATTTGGATATTCAGATATATGCACTATCCAAGCAGAATCAGTGTCAAATCCTTTTTCATTATTTCCTTTTGATAGAATTACATTTTTAGAAACAAAGCAACACTTACCAATGCATCTTTAAGGCACTGAACAAATATCGAGCAATTCATTTGTTGATGCAGCATCATTCATTTGCAAAAAAGGGCAATTGAATATGCAGGACAGATGCCAATATGAAAAGGGTCAAAAATTATACCACTGTCTTTCTTTTCAAAGGGAAGATAAATACTCTGCTACTGAGAAAACTGCTTTTCCTTTCAGCTTCCTTTGACTCAATCTTTTCCAAGGGAGAGATTATTGACAGAAGAAGCAGGGAACTTGGACATTGATGTTTTGGAGAGAGAGGCGCAAACTGCTTCTCCGCAGTCCCTTCTGCAGCTTACCCTGAAGATTATATACTTCAAATCTATGAGTCTAAAATGACAAACTTGACCAAACAATCTCCCTTTCCCATTTCCTTACGGCCACCTTTCTGGTCATGACTTCTATGTAATGGTAGTCACTCAGAAACTATGGCCGGATAATCAATTTCCAAGGGTTTTCTTAATAGTGGTGGTGATAAAAACAAGAAGCCAGGAAGCAGTGGTGAAAAAATAACAAATTTCCCTTTACGACTTGTTGAGAGACCTAGAAAATGCAGTCAGCAACAAGAACTGAATTTTGACATCCCAGAGATTGGTAGGGAGGGAAGATGAGAGGGCATGCAATTATGGAGGAAGCTGAAGTTTTACCTAGAATTTACTAAACTATTTTTATTTTTAGAAAACCATCATAACACAGTAACTGTTTTGTGAAATGCTGAATGTAAGAGAGGTTTTATGAGGCTGTTAAAGGGTAGAGGAAAATCTCATCGACAAAAAGTCACCACAATTATGTACTGATGTGTAAAAAGAGAAAATTATATATAATCGTATGCACAGACCAAACAGCTGATGTGAAGCCAGGTGATAATAGCTAAATTATATAAATGCAATGTTATTGTTATTATTATTGGTGGTGGTGATGACTGGTTCTTTTACCTTGGCACATAGGAGTCACTCTGTTAGGCGCAGTGTATAAAGAATAAAAAATGTTGTCTGTCCTAAGGATCAAATCATTTAAGGTTTCACTGTGTATTTTTCACTTTCCCAAGCCAACAAATTATATTTCAAAAATCTGGGTAGCAACAGAAAGCCATTAAAATCGGCTAACCACAGAAACATTTCTTAATTTTCATCATATTGTTTCTATTCCCATAGTCCTGCTGATTTCATTAGCCCAGTTACTTCAGCCATTGTAAACAGAAACTGCCATCAGCCTGAGATGCTGATGTTCATTTCTGCTGCACATAAAAGTGTGGGAACCTGTATTTCACAGCCTTACAAAGCTAGCAGGAAAGAAAGAATATTCCATCTTTCCAAAAATATTATGACTTGTTCCCAGTGCTGTGAAACAAACAACACCGAGTCATCAGGCATAATACACAAGTTCTAGGATGCTTGGATGTGCTAAATGTTAGATCTTTTAAGAGATTTTAATGTCTTCTCTTGAATCCTGTACCGTTAGAAATGTAGAAATGTGTAAAATGTACAATAACTAGATACAGGGTAAAGTATTACCTGCAATCAGTGATATTCTGTGAATAATTTCTTATCTGGCAACACTTACGGTGAGGACGAGATTCTAGTAAGCGACATGGGGGTCCACGCTGGGATCTGAGCAGGCAGAATGAGATGTTCTTCCCCTGCCTACTCTGCTGGTGCCATAAGCAATTCGAGTTGGGACTAATTCTTCCCAGGTATTTGAACAGAGGCCATCAGGAGCGGGGCTGGTTTCAGGAGTGACCTTGATGTGCTACCGTAATGAAACCAGTAGAAATTAATGTTCACTTACTCGTGGCTTTGCCAAACATAAGCAATACAGCTGCGTCAAATGCTTACCATCCACTTCACTGGAAACAAAACTACGCCTGTACAGAACACTTTAAAATCCCTTACAACATATTTAGGCAACAAAATGCATAATACAAAACTGATTTCAAGGGCAAAAAAGCAGACAATCTTGCCAGGAGTTTGCTGAGATTATATTCTTTTACAGAAAAAAACAGTACTATATACCATGTATATTGCCGTAATAAGATCTTGTGCAGTATGGATATTTTAAATACACATGGTGTACTAAAAATGTAAATTATCATAACTACACTTCGCATAAAATAAATATTGTATTGTGTGTAAGATATTGGCATTGTGCTAAAACATACTGCAAATAAAGTGAATGTGATATTTAATATATGTAAGTTCATATCAAGTTTCTGTAAAAATAATATAAAGTCTCTCATTCAAGACGTCTACAGGGAAAAAGCAGAATATTAATTTTCATGGTACTCCATTTCAGTATTTCCATAAGTATTATGTGTCTATGCCTACATAAAACTGTTGCTACATACTAGGACCACTATAGCTGAAAACGTTCCATGAATTGGACAGGACTCTTTCCATCCCAAAAGTGCCAAATAACAGGTCACCTCAAATAGATGGTGAAAACATAATTATGAGTGCATTTTAATACCTGCAATGAATCCAGCTTTGAAAGCTTTACATTGTTTGTATGCTATATTCTAGTTATAAATAAAATTTTAAAAGGTGCTGTATACCTCAAAAAGAACATTAAAACTTGAAAGTAATATATATGTTTATTATGTTACCATGAAATACCACATTGCAGAGGTGTGTATAATTTTGATGGCCAAAAAACCCATATTTACAGAGTGTGAAATTATGAATTATTGTTTTCTTTACTCACAGCATTAGTTTAATTGTGCTTTTACATTTTCCAGTAAAATTTTCACAGAGACCTGTAGTCTGATAAAGCCAAGTTAAAAACAGCATTCAACACTAGGCCTTTTACATAAGCTAAACAATTACCAAAATATTAAAAGATGCCCTAAAAGGTACATCTATCGTGTATAACATAATCTGAAGTAACACCATCAGTATTAAAATAGGCAGTGCCAGTCTCACCTGTGACTCTGAAATATCAAACCTGGAAAAAATATCAGGGAACCCTCTTCAAGGAGAGATCTGCTGTTTTGTCCTGATTCTGCATTTCAAGCCAGTCAGATTCACTCCTAGGCTTGTGCAGACTGTTTCTGTAACTCAGGCGTACCAGGCTTCATCTTTATAATCCAGCTAAAGGGCTATGGCCTATCCCTAACGCAGTATTGCACCTAGTTCCTTTTTGTGAGAGAATAATTTCCTTATGCCTACGTTCATAATCAGCACAGATAAGGTCACCTTCACTTATCACAATATCACTCAGGTTGGAAGGGGTGCCAGGAGGTCTTTAGTCTCCCTGCTCAGAGCAGGGTTAACATAGAATTCAGACCAAGTTGCTCAGGTCTTTGTCCACTCTTAAAAATCTCCAAGGATATAGATACTGCAACCTCTCTGGCTATCCTGCTCCAGTGCTTAATTATCCTCATAATGAAAGTGTTCTTGTACCACATCAGAAACTCTCATGCTTCAATTTATGGGCACTGTCTCTCTTCTCCCACTGTCCACTTCAGTAAAGAGCCTGTCTCTGTCCTCTTGGTAATCCCTAAGGTCCCCTGAAGCCCCCTCTCTTGAACAAACTGAACAAGCTCAGCTCCCTCAGCCTCCCCTCACAGGGCAAGTGCTCCAGCCCCCGACCATCTTGGTGGCTCTCTGCTGAACTTGCTTTAGTTGACCAATGTCTTTCCTGTACCGAGGGGCCCAAAACTGGATGCAGTATCCCAGAAATGGTCTAATGAGTGCCAAACGGAGGCGATTAAGCACTTCCCTTGATCTAGTGGCTACAATCCTGTTTTTACAGCCAAGTACACTGTTAGCCCTCATCGCAGCCAGGTGGGACTCGTGTAGGTTATTGTCCACCAGGACTCTCAGGGGCTTTCCAGCAGAGTTGCTACCCAGCCAGTCAGTCAGTCCCTAGCCCGCACTGATGCAGGGGGTTAGTCTGTCCCAGGTGCAGGACTTTGCATTTTTCCTTGCTTAATATCATAAGGTTCCTGTCAGCACGTTCATCTAGCTTGCCAGGTCCATCTGAATGGCAGCTCTGCCCTCATGAAGAGCCACTATACCCCCAAATGGTGTCATATGCAAACTCGATGAGGGTGCTGTCTGTCTTCTCCTCCAAGTCATTGATAAAATATTGAACAGGATCTGTCTTGGGACAGACCCCTTAGAAACTTCACTTGTGACCAGTCACCCAAGGTAGAGCATGGGTGGTGAACCTAGACAGTTTGACCAGTGATCCGGCCAGGTTTTCCCTCACCTATCTACCCATCTAGACTGTAACATCCCAGCTGTGATACAAAGATGGGAGACCATATCAAAATCCTTGCTAAATTCGAAGTGGATGACATCAATCTACTATGAAAACCTGATGAATTATATGCATAGTGTTCT
The DNA here is from genome assembly GCF_965638725.1 of Aptenodytes patagonicus. NCBI lineage: Eukaryota > Metazoa > Chordata > Aves > Sphenisciformes > Spheniscidae > Aptenodytes > Aptenodytes patagonicus. The sequence goes on from NC_134949.1 coordinate 28,832,793, forward strand.
ACAACAGAAATATTTTAACATCATGTTTTCAACTCAGTTTGTGTATTCCTTCTTTCTAGGTGACAGTTGTTCTAACTGATAAGGAGCTCCCCTTATGAGATGCATCCCATCAACCACAGATCTTGTGCAATCTAACACTGATTAAACTACGTCACCTCATGGTTTCTGATATAACTAGGGAAAAATCATAAAATACACCTGAATATTCACTGAAGTTCAGAGATTAATTTCATTTGGCTACTCTTCCAGCCCCCTAGTGACTACTTTTCCAAACATCTGGGTGATTGAATTTTGCTGAATTGCTACCAGAAAGCCGAATGTGTGCTTGCACACTAGTGTATTGATAGCAGGGATGGTATATTTCATTAGGGACAGGATGCAGCTTGAAGAAGTATGGGGGAGATGGAGGTTTTTACAAAACCAGTGGCAGACTCCTGGAGTACAAACTAAGTAGTTAATTCAAGATCCACATTTCACACATTGAAGCATTTACTCTTCTGCAACTTGCCTACAACCCCCCAGAACATTTAATCACATGCATTCTCAAAAACCTACCTACATATTTAATTGGTTGATGGATCAGGGCCTTAACTGAATAGGGCAGAGCTGCGGTGCAGTGGAATGACTAGGACACCTGAGGCTGTAGGACTCATCTCATCCAACATTAGACATACAACATTTATAACAAAAGCATATATCTCAGCTAGTTACTATAGGCCCCCTTCATAATTAACAGAGAGAAATAGACACTTCTAGGGTGCAATTCATCAGTCTTACTTTAAACATCTGCTTTAGGAAGAGATGAATTGCACCCATCAGGTGCATATTTTTCCCTGCTGGTTATAAAGGGGATCAAGGTGGCTACCTCAGAGGCAGCATCTATATTTGAATCCTGCCCCAAATAAAGCTTCTGAACGGACTCAGAGGGCTATAGAAAAGACTCTCAGCAACTTGTAGGTTGCCTCTGAGTCTTGTTCTGCTCCTTGATTCCTAACTTGGGTTCCTGCCTGCTGCACTCTGGTCTGTAGTTCTTGGTTCTTTTTCCGATCATACTTGCCCAAGTATCTGTCCCCACCTAGCCTGCACTGCCTGCTCCTGTTCCTGTCCCCTCACCTCAGATTTAAAATCCCTTGCACCCTGACCTTTGTCTGTTAGGCTTCTGCCTTGCCTCTTAGGCTTGGGATATACAGATGCTTTGTCTTCTGGGCTTCCCTCCCGACTTCTGCATAAGGCGCTTTCTCCCTAGACTGGAGCATTAAGACTCCTTCCTACTCCTGACATTGATCTTCCTTAATCACAGGCTCCAGCTTGCGCTTCCATCCCATTTCCAGCCCAGTTTAGCAGCCCTGTCCACCCATGCCCTAGTTATAGTAATTAGGCTGTCAGCTATTGAAGAAGGGATAGTATTTGCCACATAACTTCTTCTGTGCTGTAAATTGCTTACTAGCAATATGATTCAATGAATATGACTGTTAAATGATACTTACAATAATAGAAATATAAAGGTAATACAGATCATTAATAGACCAATGCACTTAGGGGACACTGAGCATAGGGACAAACCTCAGCATTTAGATATCTGTCTACGAACAGCATGTAGCTACTGCCTTTCAGCTATTGACCTTCTCCTGAAACCTTTCAGTCATTTTTCTAAAATAGCCTCGCGATTTTTTCTTGTGTCCTCCATGATTGTTCTTTCTTTTCCAGTCCAAAGTATCTCTCTAGTCTTCTTTCTACCCCTTCTCTAGTATTTCTCCATCTCTTAGTATCAGTAACAGAAGCTGTTTGAGCAGAACGGAGCATACTATATTCCCTGAGCTCAGCAAACACGTAACCCCAGCCGAAGCCCTCTCTAGGAAGCTCACACATGTGCATTATTCTATCAACCCAGCCTGCCAGCTGGAGCATCAGTTTTTCCAATAGTAACCAGCTTCCGATGAGGAGCAAACAAAATACTGATCATTCCAGCCAGACCATAGTTTTGCTACTACTAGTGACTCTAGTAGTGGCATCTCCTTACAGATAGCAACTGGGTGACTGAAATCCTGCATACTCTCAATAGAGCAGCCATTTACTACACTCCCAAAATACCTGCTGATACAAATTTTCTTTAACTTCCTTTAATATGACAGAAGGCTTTGCCACAGTACCCAACAGAAAAATCTTATTTTTTACTAACTCTTATGGTAAACAGAGATGATACTAAATTATGTAGAGTTACAAACCCAAAATAAATCAAATTATTTGCATATTAATATAGTTATTTTTCATAAAAAACACAATCAGATTGTTAAATGCAGCCACAATGAAATAAAGAGGAAGGGGGTACAGAAAGACACAGCTTCTCCATCCTTGCAAGTGATAACACAGCCATAATAATCCATTAATCACTCTCTCTCTACCCTCAAAATTACATGTGCATTTGCTTTTCTTTGGCTGATCAGTAAACTACTAAACAGAACTCATAAAAGAACAGTAAGCTTTAGTAAATGGGAAATTAATTGTTAGAAATAGCTCAACTGTACAAAAAAAAAAATTTACAAGCAACGTTATCCTTTCTAACATTCCTTTTGTCATTAGCATACAAAGGGGCCCTGCTATTGTCTTTTTCAAACACTCAAGTATGTTAATGTCCATAATGGTGACCTAATCAGTTTAGGTGTATCATCGAAACAGTTTCACGGAAGCAATTGAGAGAATGTCATTGAGGACTTGCAAATGTAGTGTGCTTCAGCATGTCTGCAGAGCAGGCCAGAGTGTGACAGATAGCAGCTACGTTATACTCCTTCTCAAAAGCTACTGATCTCTTGCATAAAATCGCATTCTAAAACAAGGTTTCATTTGGTATTTAAATGGATAAAGCATGGAAGCACTGTTAGATTCAAGTTCTGGTAAGAGCTATGAGATACTCTTCACGTAAAAATCCCAAATTTTGAGCTTGGGATAAGAAGCTATACCCACAGAATATACCTTAATACAGCCTGTCGGCAAAATATAAAGCTGTGTAAAAATAGGTGCTTGAGTCCCTGCCCTATGCACGACAGTAAATGTCTTGCCTGTGGGAGCATGAAGAAATTTCTCCTAAACTGAAGATGATAAATTGTTAACGAATGGAACATAGAAAATTAACTTATAACACCTTTCCCTTTTTTTTATCTGATTTCTAAAAGATTATAGTAACATAAGAAGAAGCTATGGAAAAGGCCTAGGATGATACTCTGATTTTATGCAAAAATGGTTGAAGAATCTGGTATTGATTTTAAAGTGAAGAGTAAGGCCTTCTGCAAAACACTTTCATTTGTTTTGCCAGCAAGGAAAACAAAATATTTGTGTCGCTAACAAAATTACTAAAGGTCAAAGTTTTAACCAAGAGGCATATTACAATCTTTTATCTTGTGCACATAACTAAGAAACACCAGCACTGCACAAACGAAGTATCTTGATGAGAATTCCCCAGCTTTCAGCACCCCACTAAGTTCTTCAAAACATATTTTGTAATGTGAGGAGGCAAAATGAAATGTAGAAACAGATGTTCTTCCCTCCTCATTTGCTCAGAAAACATTCCCCTTAAATTAATTCAAGTCCCTCCCACTCAGTATAGAGATTCCTCTGTAAATACCATGTCTTTTAATCATCGGTGAAGAAATAAAAAACACATCAGACAATAATATATTCATAACTGACAACTATAACAATGAAATGGAGCCACTACAATGTGAAAATGCCTTTCTAGGAGACCTATTATGTAAAATACACAAGACTTGAAATTGTCTCTTTTTCTTACCTTGGGTTTATTTACGGCTCTGCGCTTGTTAGTGCAGGGGATGTTTGGACTGAAGGAAGCCATGGGAGAAATAGCAAGTGGCATCACAAGTGAAGGTGAAAATGGCCTGCGTCTCCACTGGGCTTCATGTGCTGCTTTTATCGTCCTGAAATGTAATTGTTGTATTTTGTATGTTTTTCAGCTCGGATCATCTGAAACCTTTTGTGGGGTGTGACGCAGCCCGTCCACCTCCATGCTGTGGAGTGCAGCACAAAGGCACATAGGAGTGTTTGGAGGGCACAAAAGCCAGCTGCAGCAGAAGTGGAGGACTATGGAGGATGGAGAAGGCCCATCCTGGTGCCACACTGCCCGGGGGATGGCTAAGCCTTGTCCCAGGCAGCCACAGTGAGCATGGCCTAACAACACATGGTGGTCAGACAGGATCCATGCCCAGCTGTCCAGAGCCTGCGCAGTCGCCCTTGTCCTGTTTTGTTTAGCAGCATAGGCATAGACTAAGGGTATGCTTTCTTGAGTTTAATTTTATAAGGTACCTTTCTCTTCATTCGTGCTCACATGAAAATGTTGTGCTTCTGTTTTAAAATAACAGTGAAATCTTCTAAAACTTCTTCCAGACAAAAAACTGCCAAGGTCTGTTTCACCTATGATGCTACCTATTTTCAAAAGAACCTGTTGAATTACCTTTGAGACACCTGCATTTACCTGCACGGGGCAGAATCACAATGTCTGCGAACTGCTTTTCTCCCCCTTATGTGCAGATTTTCAGAGAAGTTCAACATTCAGGGTTGTATATGGGCTAGTAGTGTAGCCTTGCAGTAGATCTGCAAAACAAAAAGCTGATGTATAGGATCCAGCATCCACACTGTTCATATTTCAATGGGAGGTTAATTTATACTGGTCCTTGTATAGCTCACGGGCTCAGTGCCTGTTTGCAATCGGTGTACTTTCAGTATGCTTTCAGAGTATATCCCAGTTTAGTTTCATCCTAAAGGAGTCCAGTTTGTGTTCTCCAAGGTGACTGCATGATGTGAATAATCCTCTTTTAAAATCCATAAACAATTATACTCCAGGCTACAGAAGAACAGTTTTAACCAAATTGTTTCATTTTGCAGGCAAATGAAACTAACAGAAATGCCAGTGGTCTGTTTTGTTGATGTTTTTATTTAATTTACTTTGAATTGCTTGTCAGGAACTACATTTTTTGCTAACAGTTAATTTTAAATTAGATCTTCATGATGGAATTGAGATGGAAAAGTATGTTGGTCCTAGTGTTGACTGATAAACGAGGTGGTGCTTTCCCCCCCGCAACACTACTTTATCTCTTCTCTGTACATCACCTGTGCTCAGAGAAAGGGTGTCACTCATGCTGTCTGGGGCCAAATTTTCCCATCCAAAATAAGACCAGAGGCTGTAGCCAGTGTGCCTGGGAGGGGACAGCAGGCTGTGAATCAGCCCAGTGGTGAGTAGGTCAAAACACTGTGTCTCCAAAGGTCCAATGCCTTCCAGATGCACTGTCTAGTTCCTTCACTGGCGAAGGGGCTAAATACAATTATTTAGTTCATTCTGTTCTCCTGTAACATTTCAGAAATGAAAATGAAACCCACCTTTACTTGAAAGTTAAAATCACATTTAAACACAAGCTTGGGACTTCTTTTAGCTCTTGAAAGGCATTCTTCTTCTATAAATGAAAACGTGAGCTGTTTTCAGCTGGCTTGAATGAGCATAGCTCCTAGGCTTTGTATAAAAACCAAACAAACACGAAAAAAATACCCTGGAAAGAATGCTCTCACCCAATGGTGAAGAGTCCTACCCATGTGCTCTTGTCTCTCACGCTGTAGTACAGCACCTTACACTGTTAAACATATTTTTCGCCATCTCTACTGCTGAGAATCAGTTGGATGCTTCAGTTCCCTCAGCTCTTCAGTTGTTTTTATTCTTTCAGCTACATGCTGTTATCATGAATTATCTGATTTCAAAGAACAGAAAATGTCTCTTTTTGTATTAAAGCTGTTCAAGCTATTTAAAATCTGTTTTCCAGCTTATCAAGCTTTTTGTCACATTAGAATTTTGCTTTAACACAGATAAGCCATAGCTTCATCAAGTTTTATCTTGCCTAAACTGAGCAAGGGGCAGGCTGACTTACTGACAAGTAATAGAAAGCAGAGCTTTTCATCTCTATGTCACCAGCTGAAATTCAGCAAAGGTCATCACTGATAACCAACTGAGTTTTTGATGGCCTTATGAAATTAGCTGATGGTCTTGTTATAGTGACTAGTGGACAGATGTTCTTATTATAAAAACCATTATACCAATTGATAACCTCTCTTGGTTCACTCAACAGAGACATGAGGAACTGAATGAGGCACAGGTGCTCAACCACTTTCTCACATCAACAACTGGCACCTGGAAAATACGTTTAAGGGCATATTGCCAGGGGTTAAGTGTGCTCCACCTATTCTGAAGCTGAAAGATTTCAGACACCTAAGCTATTAGTCTATTACCTTTCTTAAATGCCATGCTATTCCAATTTTTGTTTTAGAAAAAAAAAAAGAAAGAAAAGATACTGACTCAGTCTAAAATTCAAATCGACATAGACAGTCAGGGCAAATTAAAATATTCCACAGTAACACTGAAAATAATGGGTGCAATAATATATGATTGAACAGTATAATTTTATAAGCCTCTACTAGTATCAAGTTCTTGCTATTCTGATGCATTTTCCACGTAAGTCTTTTCCAGTAGCAACCAAGATGTTTGTGTCGTATAAGAAGAGACATGCTATGGAGTTGCTCGCTGAGGCTGGATTTTAACTTCTATTTAAAAGAAGACATCTTCATTAAAAAGAATAATAGAAAACCTTTATTTGTCTCCCCTTTTTAGGGGTAAATTTCTTCTGTTGCTGTCAAATGTAATTTTAAAAATATATTTCTACTTGCCATGTCCTCAGCATTGGAAGTTATTTTTCAAGTTAATTTTACCAATTCAGTTAATTATCAGCCCTTTCAGACTAATTAAAGAAAAAAAACAACTAAAGAAATATACTGCCAACGTTGGCTCTGGATGCCAGAAACTCATTGTTTCTTCCTGAAACAAGCAGAATACATAACACTTTAGCAATTTTTCCTGCACTGTACTTAAACCAGATTTCCCCAGGGCTTACAAAACTTGTGCATTTAGTGGAGACTGTTAGTTCATTCATCAAACACATGATATAAACCACTCTGTTATGCACCTTCAAATCAAAAAAGATAAAAAAGAAAGAAGAAAGAAAGGTGCATACAAAGGTAACGGTGCTCACTGAAGGACATGCTTTTTAGTGCTTGGCTGTACAAAAACATGTTCACACAAACAACTGTCACAGCAATTATTTATGATTAAAAAACATGGGAATGTTGTGGTGACTTTGCATTAGAAGTCTAGTATATGTCAATTGTTTTATTCATGATAAACAGATCATTTAGTTGGAAAAATCCCATCTGCCTAGATATATCTCTTATTATTTATGAGAACCATGTTTAGGAATGCAGGCAGCACATGTGCATAATTAATCCTGAAGAGAATTAGACATTGTTTGATTCACAGCTGAATGCAATTAGCATTAGGAAGTTTACATATGTTGGCAATAACACAGATTAGCAACTAAAGTGCTTGTTAAAAAATTTAACCTGAGGCTGCTGGAGCAGACCTCTCTTAATGATGCTTTAAATGTTGTTGATGAAGTAATAATCAATTTTGTTTTATAAATAGTAAATCAAGAATTTAGGTCTAATTAGCTGTGCTACAGATCACTTCACTTACATATCCAATGTACATGTGATGTGTGCTGTGAACTTTCTTTGAGTCTGGTGTGCAAACAGTTGTTAAGGGAAAGATGTGATCCCTTCTGTAAAAAAAAAAAGAAAGAAAAAAAAAGTCACAGATGGGGAAGAATGAGATGTCTGTGGTGGGAGTGACTTTATGCTCCTGGCACTCAAGAAGGAAAGACCTTTTCCTTTGTTATTTCAGAGCTTTTTAACTGAAGGATGAAGAAACAATGCCTTGTCTGCCTTTTTAAAATATAATAATTAGATTATAATTCACAGTCTGTGAAATGAAGCCCTCTAATGGAGAGGGAGGAGGAAGAGAGAATATAAGTGATGAAAGTGAGGAGGCAAAGTAAAATTGAGCTGTAATTGTTTTTGCTTCAACTTTAAGAAGTTCAACATTAATTAAAATGTTTCTGCACCACTCACCACCAGATTGGCACAAAAGAGGGCTGGCTGGTACGTGCAGCTGCTGACTGGCAGGGATGTCAGCAAGGCAATTGCCAGGAAGGCTGCAGTTCCACACACACACATGTACACCCCACACATACAGACCCATATATTCTAAAGACTATGTTGCAACCAGAGCAAGCATTTCTGTTTTTATTCAAGTAGCAGGCCAGCGTTTCCTTCCAGGTAAGAAATTAATACTTCCTGAAACACCTAAAACAGTTTGAAAATTGTTCCAAGATACCTTTGCCGTTACTTTGGCTTAGGTTTTGCTTTGTTTTTCTCATCCTCAATTATGTTTATTCATATGGGAGGTGTTCAGAGACATAAACTTCATCTAAGCACGTACCATGCTCTAAGAGTCAGCAGGAGCTGGACCCATGAAGAGTTTTCCTTCTCCTTCGGCTATATTGACTTCTTACCCTCTAAATATTTCTTCATGCAAGGAGGTGCTTTTGGGGGATGTATTGTGCAGTCCCTGTAATCACCCTTCGTACATCAGAGGAGCAGGAGAGGGTACTAATTACTATCAGTGAATTAAGTTACAGGAGGGTACTGCAGCCCCTGCTTCTTCCAGCAGATGCCTGTGTGTCTCCACACCAAGCACAAGGACGGGTATGCCTATAGCCTCGAGCCTTTCTTCCTCGTCAGGCTGGGAAGCCCATCTCAGGATGGGTTGGATAGCCAGGAAAATTTTAAAGTAGCTGAAAGAAGAGGGAGCAAGCAGAGAGCCACAACTGATGGGACTTTGCTTCCCCCAGAGCCAAAAGAAACTCATTTTGCATGTGACGACACAAATCGGGCACTTCCTTACTCACTCATGTAAACCACTGCCAGAGACTGCAGATTATCTTGAAATGTAGTCAGGGCTAAACTGGAAAAGGCATTTAGGCTCCTAAAAATGGGAAAATGTGCTAGCAGGCATTCAAGAATGAATAAGAGCTCTCATCAGAGGAAGAGCGTGGAGCACAGAGCAGCTTCGATTGGCCGCATGTCCTTCAGGGAGGCATGGAAAAGAGCAGCCAGCCCAGAGGATTTCCCTGGTGAATGGCAAGCTCTCCCCGTAGCTCCTGAGGGGAACAGGGAAGGCTGAGCCTACGGGGAAAGCCTGCACACGTGTGCAAGGCTGAGTGGCTTCTTCTTTAAATGATGTGTTGCAAATTCATAAGTGCTGCTCAATCCCATGATTTAATATCCGTTATATCAGTTCTGTAGGTGGTGTGGGAGCTCATGATGCTCCCATTAGTCGCTGCAACCGATCAGACTGTAAGCATCGCCTCAATTTTTGTACAGAAAAACAGTTGTCTGCATCCAAGCTTATTTCTCAGTATTTTGTGCATTCAAGTCCTATAAAAGCAGATGATTCTGAGGAGACATGCCAGTAGCCCGGTGCAATTTTAAGAAATTTCCAAGACATCCTGTTTGTTTATCTTTGTTTAGCTGATAGAGCCAGATGAAAGGAACAGCATACCTTGTATGTCAGGAGACTGAAGTGAATTAATAGACTGCTGTGTCTCACAAGAAAGGAAGGAAGGAACAAATGAATGAATGAACTTTGACTTTTCTTAAGTAGACAGGGCAGCCGGGCTCTGACTGATGTTTACAAAAGTAGATGTGTTTGAAGCAGCACCATATGGAGAACTGGGAAGAGTTTAAGGGTTGAGCAGGAAGAGCCTTAGGAACCAACAAAATTGAAAAAACCTCAACTCTAAAATACATTTATCACCTTTTGCAGAAAAGAATTTCTCATAAGCTAAAAAGGGGATAATTTCTGTGCAAGGTGCATGAGAAAATTAAGAATTAGGTCATAAGGAAGATGAACAGAAGTAGCAGCTTGGATGCACCACAACACAGTTTCACTGCATCCAAAGATTAATTATAACAATCATTGAGCAACGAGAGGAACTTTTCTTGTTCTCATGCTGTTCTTGCTTACAGATCAAGGAGAAGGTTTCAGGTCACTAGACTTCCTACAGTGCCGGCCCTTGCCTCTGTTTATGACTTGAAACAATAAAACCCTTAAGCAGATGCCTAGCTTCAGAAGCCTGAGTACTGCTTACTGTTAGATGCTGAAATAGCATCCTCTATGTGTATTAATAAATCCACGAGTAACAGGATTGTTTATAATCACTTTTCTAATCGAGACAAATTAAACTCACAACTGACAGAAATGTGTTGAAAATAAAGACTTTTCACTTCTACCTTTTTCTAATATAACATGCTGTACAGGGTGAATAACAAAAAAAAGAAAAAAGACCATTTCTTCATTCAATTCCTTTTCTTCAGCTGATGCACTGTGACATTCTTTTGCAGTTCTTTGCTGTATGCACTTTGATAAGCTAAAAATACCACCAATGTACACAAAGAGTAGCCAAAGAAGATGCTATTATTTGCAGAATAGCAGTAGTAGCATATTCCACTTTCAGCTAATTATAATAAAGAGCATATTTTCTGTGAGAAATAGGAAGAGATGTCACAGTCTAAATTATTCTGTGTTGGCTTTAGGAGGACAAACATTTGTTGTTGACAACTATTTGATCTGTCTCATAATTCTGTCACTGTGACAAAATAAAACTATATTTTATTCTCCATTTCTGTGATCTTTCACCTAGATAAGAACCAACATCTGGCATCTTTTCAAATTTTCTTTTTTCTTTACATCAGTGGCAAAAGTTAAAAAGGTAACATGAAAAGAAAGATGAAAAAGGAATGCTGTTCAAATTGTAGGACTGCAGTTTCAAGTTTCAATCCTGTATCAAAACATCTCCGCCTCATCTTCTTTCTCAGTCATCACAAATGAAAAGTACAAAGAAGTACACAAACATCAGTACAATGCTGTGTGTGTACTGCTATCCAAAAATCAGAGTTACAAAATTATACCTGACATATCAAAAACTGACAGTCACATCCTCAAGATTTTCTTCTGTTCGTTCCCATGGACCTTCTTTATTAATAAATCTGACACATAAAAAGCATCTGTATGACTAAAGTGTCAGTTACTGGAAAGACCGTTTTGATCTACTTCTTAACTTTTAGAAGAAATATTCTCTTTTTTATGAAGACAGGATCTGTTCACTGACTGCCAGCTTTCAAATGACCACCTCTTGAAGTTTAATTTTAAGTTTTAAATAAATATTGTATGCATGCAGAATAATTATGATGCTCTAGAGACACACTGTATAATGACATTGATTCTTTTTTATCTAAAAATGCCAAACCCTTGAGGCAGCAAAGTCTGTATTTGCCACAGATACATGGAGGTTCATTCTACATGTTAAATTATAATAAGTTGTTCATGTTTCTGTCACTAAGTAGGTAACGAAACTTCCATTGTAAACTTCAATTTTCAGCTGTTTAAAACTTACTGGTAAAAATTGGTTTTGGTCAAACATTTGGTATGGAGTGTTTCAGCTGTAGAATAATTGTTCTATTAAAAATAAAGGGTGATTTGTAAACTCTGCTGTAATGCTGTGGAACTACTGAAAAGAAAGCATATTGTGTTTGTATACATGTTAACACTCATTACTGAAACAAACATTGTCTTTTACTAATAAATGTTGTGGACATGTTATTCATAAAAGTATACAGTTATTTCAGTATTAAAAAGAAACTGAAATCCCTACTTAAGTGTGAAAATTAGCATTTGTGCATGCAAAGCAGCTTCTCATTTTATTTTTGTTGTATTTAGAATATCTAAATAAATGTTCTGATTCGATAATTAATGCAAAAACCAAAATTACTGCAAGGCCATAGACAAAAAGTCAGTAATGTGATTAAAGATATAAGCAAGCTCATTTTTTTAATCTGTTGTTTGGTTCACTCCTTAGGTTAGCAGGCTTTTGTCAGGAAAGAGTGATTTCTTTTACTGAACGTATATTTGATCATTCATAATATGTACAGATCCTTTAAAAAAAAGACCGATGTCTTGAACACCTGCATTTGCTTTAAAACTGCCAGCTACGGTGTCATTACTATATTATTATTAAATTTTGTTCTTAATAGTAAAGAATAACAATGATATATATAACAATAATATTGCCATTAATAATTAATTGTTCTTAATAGCAATAAAAATTACAGTAACAACAGAAGGAGTCCTTCATATCCCAATCCAAAATACACCTTTTGGGAACTACCATCTTGCAAGTACTGAGAATCAGGGGGAGAAGGCTCTGAAGACTATAGTAAGTACCCAGAAAAAATTTCCATTGCAACCTTAGCTTTCATAAAGTTCCTTGAAAGACTCATTCGTCTCATTTAAATGCAGCTAGAAATTATTCATCTAATACTGTATTATATATTGATATGAAACTCCTATAGACTTTTTGGGGGGTGAGAGATGGGCACATTTGGAAAGCAAGACATTCTACCTACCTAAATATCTATTTTATGGTAGGTGAGTATGCCTCTTGCCATTAAGGCCTAGCAGACTAGATGCCTAACTTTTAGATGGCTATTCTTAAAAGACATGTTCCTACCTTATTGTTTTGGGGTGCATAATGACAGCAGGTTAATATCCTAACGTTCAGTAGTTATTCCTATGCAAATAACCCAACTGTGTTTAGACAAAATTATGTCTGACAGAAAACACACCAAACCAAGCTGAAATGCGTAGACTAAAATTGTAACTATTCTTTCATTACATTTCACGTATGGTTGGTTCAGATGGTTTCATTTTAGTAAAACCATGAACCAAGTGCCTCCTGCCTCAGAAGGCTCACAGAAATTCTCTCCTGAAGGACATACCTGCATATGGATGAGAGTCTTCCTCCAGTGAACAGGCTCCCTTCCCCCGGTCTTCCCATTTAACCCTCAGCCAAGGTCCGGAAGGACTCACTGCTTTTCTCCTGGAAATTCTTCAGAGGGCAGGATTAGCAGGAGTATGCCAAAAGCATGCCATACTTTAGCAATGCAAAATTTTGCACAGAGTGGGATTCATCTCACTTACTGTGAGAGTTCTCCACATGAGTTAAGCAACTAAACTCCTTGTATACTCATGGAGAGAAATGGACATTGCTAGACAGTGATTCATTTGACTTATTTTTCACATTTACCTTGAGAGATTAGTCATACTCTAGAACTGCTATTTCTTTCCACTGATTACAGAGGGAATATAAACTATTCTTGGAGATGCAGATATCTGTATTAAGGTCCTCTGAAGTTAAAGGGCTGAATCCTATTTAAAAGAAAACAAAAAAAACCCCCACTCATTTCCTTTGCATATTCATAAATTTGTTTGTGTTTTCTTCAATAAATTTTGTTAGTAGCATCTTTTTCATTTATAGCTAAACTTGCTTAATGTTTCATGCAGTATATTTTTCCATCACTTATTTTAAATGTTTCTCTGCTCTAGACACAGTCTTGGAGAGGGCTGTTGTTGGATATGCAGGTAGACAAAACAAAATCTCTCCTACATTACCATGTGCTGACTTTTTAACTTCCCTCTAGAAATAAAAGTTTGCATTGGGTTTCTAGATTAAAGTATTCTCATAAATTATTGAAAGTATTGTGACCCAGCTTTTATCACAATTTTAAAGCAAAATTGCCCATTGATTTTATGAAGAATTGCTCCAGAAATTCTTTAATGATTTGGCCCAGTGTAGATTAACCTGAACATCCTTGTTTGCAATATTGTTTCTAAGATTCCTTTAATTATTAATTCACTTAGTATTCATTGCAATTATACTGAGTATAATTGTTTTGCTATTCATGTGGCTGTCAGAAGGATTTTTATAGACCTGCCATTATAATTAGGCATACATTAATAGACATTTAAAGCATGTTACCATTCTTAATAAAACTTGAAGCTGTGGTCTACTAAAAGTGAAAAAGTCTAATAATGAAATGTGAACACTTCATTTTCAAATACATAGTTTTTACCCTTGAAGTTTCTGTAATTGGAGGTTTTCGAATTTCTTTGTTTGCCTGAATCCAGGACACTGACCTGGATTCGATTAATGACGGTCTGTCTAGTTATGTACCTCCTAAACAGAAGTACATTGTCCCCTTGGTCGTCCAGGGATCTGCAAGACAGCAGTAAGTAGGTTAGAGAATACCCTCATAGTTCTCGAAAACTCTAGAAAACCAGTATAGGCAGTATTTCAAGTCCAAGCAGGGAAACTTTCTCCCTAGGGACTTTTATGGCAGGATTTCTAGGTAAGAGGCCATTTCCAGAAAGCACAGACATGATGTCCACAAGGACAGGCTTGGTGATTATCCATCGGCTATTGAATTTTAGGTAGCTTAACAAGTTTTCAAATAAATCTTGTTAGAAATAAAGTGCATATCTTTAATGGAGTCAGTAAGGCTATCAACTACACCACGCTTAACCGCTTTACTGTGCTGTTCTTTTTTATAAGGAAAAAAATTAAACAGGTCCATCATATTCAGCCTCTATTCCAGCTGTGCACAAAGGCAAAGGAAAGGGCACAGAACAGTGCCAGAGCGGTCCCTCTTTCTCTAAGCACACTATTTATGAATATGTATACATGAGCTAAATAAATCTCATAACTCTTCTATGTAACATGAAATATTTGTGACAAGAAAGGCGAAGAACAGCCTTTCTGAGAGTATCCTGCAGGATGGTGGTTAGGAATGCTCCCCGGGAGACAGGAAACATCTTCCAGCTCGGGAAGTTGGAGGGGACAGATCCCGGGTCTTCCTGGATCTACTCAGAAACTGTCCAGCTGGGGGCTTGAATATTAAAGGGATATCTTCTTCCAGAAGTTTTGTGAAGTTAGCCCCAAAACAGAATTCCCAACCAAAATTTTTGAGCTGATGTAACTTCAAATCAGCCAACCTTACATTTCTCAGGAAGAGAGTATTTGCCAAAAATTAATGGTGCTGTTCTAGGCAAAAGTAACCCAAAGACAAAGCAATGATGTGATGACACTTCCCTCTCTGTGCTTTTCTAATAAGGAATAGAAACAGAGAGTCTTCTTGGCCTAAAGACACTCGTATTACTACCTAAGTGTAGAAACAATTTATTACTCCTCAAGGCTGCACGACTTAAGCCAGAACTGAGACTGCACACAGTATATTAGCTGGATTTGAGATCTACGTAAATTTTGTCTTGGCGTTATTTTGCAAAATATCCCTATGGAGTCATTTGGGGTTTTTTTATGTTTGTGTTTTTCTGAGAGAAAGAAAGAGAGGGAATTCTGTGATGGGCTTTATCTTAAGCCCCTATCAAACAACCTGTTCTGAGGTCAGGCTCACTCTCTAAAAACCTCATGATTTGAAGCTGCTGTCCGCTTTAATGTCTCAGGCCCATACTAGTTATACCTAGGAGGAATCTTGCAAAAAAACGTAACATCGTGTGGCAACAGAACAACAGGCCCAAACAATTTCAAAATTCCTTACTGCATTTTGCACAGTCTTCACTATGCTAAAATAATTAAGAAAATGTTGTGAGGATTATTTAACAACATATGAAAATGGGAAAGATAATAACGCATCAGTAGAGATCTGTATTTTGATCCAGATTTATTTTTAATAGCTTATTTGAAAACAAAATAAAGATTTTAATTAATACGCATAATTTTGCATGCTAGATAAAAAAGTAGATAATTTAGATATAGAAGACTTTCACAACTATTTGTCATATCTTATGTTACATGTACATTTAAGCAAAAGGAAAAGACAACAAGGAAAACATATGTTATAGTAAAGAACGAACACTTATACAACTCTTCATCTTAAACTGTGCTTGCCAGGCAGGAACTCCAAGTACCTCTCAGTATAGTGTGAGATACCTTTAAATGGCTTTCCAAGTAAAGGAGACAACATAAGCATTTCCATATATCCTATGGCTGGACTTAAGGAATGTAGTATGGACCAACCTATCTATACTTTAATTAAATCATTAGCTCTTTCATGGAATGAAGAGGAGTTCAGTATCTGAATATAGTATAGTTCAGTGCCTTAAACAAATTAGCCTGTAAAGACCTACAGTCCGAAGTGAAAACAAAGTTCAGTTCAATTGGTCTTTTTTTTTTCCCCCCTCAAACCTGGAGATTTTATATACCTAATGAAACCAGGGAAATTCATAAAAAAATGGGTCATTAAACTTTAAAATGTAATAATTAAGCAACTATCTCTCCGTGTGTCTTACGTGCAAATTAAGAAAACTTAAAAACAACATCGCATTCCTACATATTGATTACCACCTAGAAAATTCATTGCTTTCTAGCTTTGTGTGCTTCAGCCAAGGAGTTCTGCATTTTTTTTTTTTCCCTTCTTCCCCTTTTTTCCCCTTTTTTTCCCCTCCAGTTGTTAATGAAAGAAGCAGCATTTCAAGAAGAACAATTAGGTTGGTTTGTGACACTGGACTCCTTGGGGATAGTTTCAGAGCACTGCTGTAAGTAAGCCTGTAGGACACAGTTTCAAACAAACTACACTCCTACAAAGGGTTTTTCTTTTTCTTGTGCCATGTAATGCACGCAGGGATGTATGTATTCAGGATGAGGAAAGAAAATTAATAAATGGAAGAAAAACAATAAACAAATTTAATGGTGTTTAATGGAACTCTTGTCTACACGCTCTCCCCTTAAAAATGATCATTTGTAAGTGCAAGTCCTTATCCCAAGGTATGTCTTAGTCTAGACTGAGGCAGGAAACTCTAGGTCAGACATAAGGTGACTGAAAAAATGCATTTGATTTATTCATATCTTTTAATGTGAAATGTGTATTTCAAGAGACTAAAAATCTCAGAAAGACATTTTTTGCAACAACCAATTACTCTCAGCTTTTTAATTCTAGTAATGCATTTGGAACATTTCCATTGTTCTAAGGGTTAAAAACTTCACCGTGACAATGACGAGCCTTATTACTCAGTCAAAGTAAATGGATCACCATATAACCTTTCAGAAATGTTCTTCCTTAAGCTATTAAAACATTCCATGCCCTTAGATGACAACAATTTCTCTGCCTTTTGAAATTTCTTTTCTATCCTGCAGAGTTCATAGAGATATGCTTGGTTAAAATCAACTTATATAAAACTATGCACTGTAAATTCTGACACTTCTGTTTGAATCTCTTTTCAAACACTTGTCTTTGCTCACCATAATAGATGTCAGTTCTTCTGATGTAGTTCAAGCATGAGCTTCATATGAAGACTCAGCTATGTCTATTGCATTTCTGAAGCTACTACTCACTGAAGTTTTGTGCTGTTTGACATCAAAGATAGGCAAGAATCACCTGCTGAGTTCACATGCATGGAGCAAAACATCTTCAAATCACTTGTGCTAGACAAAAGTTTTTCATATTAAGCTTTCACTATCATGTGGACTTAAAGACAAATGTAGTCCTTGTTAAAGTTGCAGCATCGTGTTATTAAACTATGCATCTGGGCCTCATGATTTGTATAAGTTTTAAGACAAAAGATAATCATTTGGCTGACTTATTTTTTGGCATCAATTGCAAATAATTCTGTTGCACAAAAAAATTGTTTTTCATTCAATATGCAGTGATTTTGCTCAAAGGTAAAAACAATTTGAAAGCGTGGCATGCTCTAGCTTAAAAAAACCACAGTGCTCTACTTTTTCAAACTTTAATAGCTGACTTTTTTTTTATCGATTTGAAAACCAGAAAGAGGCAACAGTTAAAACATACATTGTATATAGGGAACGTAAATGAAACAAATTCCTATTCCAAAAGTTACAAATCTGTTTTTTGTGTAAGTTTAATCAAATAACACACAGAAAAATAAATACCAATGTAGAAGAAAAAATATTTATGAAGGATCAAGAACTACTGTATAATGGATGTGTGTCTAATGGATGCCTAATCAGTATAATAACTGTGCCATAGTTTTTAATCACGACTCCAGTGATGACTCTGTATGTAAACCAGATTCAACATGAATATGCATAGGAATTATATTTTGGAACAGTTGTGTATGAAAAATGTTTATAATTAGTCTGCATTTAAATGTCACCAAGTGACTGCATTAAGTGCAAACCAAAACACAACAGGGCGTGTGATTGTTGTGAGATAATCTAATGCCTTGGGTGTGTCAGCTCAGTCAGCAGATGCTGAGATGCAGTTGCCAATTTTAGCACACTGAAGATTTTAGTATTATAGGCCCTCAAGTGTTTTTTATTCATTTAAGTGGCTTGAAATGAATTTAAAAAAAAAAAAAAGACCTTTTTCCCCTACTATTGTTTTTCCATTTCTTTAGTATATGGATCCAAGGGAGCCAACGTGCCTAACATTTTCCAATCGCTGTAGTTGTTCCATAACTGCAAGGTTAAAACCCTAGCAGGCCAGATCATTAACTCACTCCTGACTATTTAATTTTTTTGAACCTAAATTAAAGGTCTACTTTAGCACTGTCAATATTAATATGTTTCTTGTTTTAAATATGTTTTTATATTTACTGAGGATTTAATGTATTACAAATGGAGAGTGTAGTTAGGTTGTACTAGGTGCTTATATGTATATACAGACAGATTCAGAGCACATTTTTATGTGTTTCATACATGGGTAAGGGACTTCTAAGTCCCCTTAAGGACTCTAGCACTTGTCCCTGTATCACAGGGCCCAGAGGTGCTCCCAAGTCTCAGGCATTCATCCTAGCTCTGTCCTAAGTACATTTTGCACTGAGATGCAAGCAGGTGAACTTCCCTTCCTTTCCATCTGTTCCTTCCTCAAGTCTTGTTTTCCATGTAAAATAAATCCAAGCATGTGGGCTGGCAGGGAACCATGTCTGCCCCAGCAGTAACTGTATAACACCTGAAATACTTCTGGTACATCCAAAATCTTAGGACACACCAAATCCCAGACGACAAAGCTCTCGAATAGACTGTCTCTTACTGTAGGATCAAATACCCAAACAAATCAGAATCTGCCAGTGAAAGCCTCCTAGACCTTATAGACCATAATATGACAAATTAGGCACCAAAGCTGGAACTATAGAATGCCTTATGAAGAACGATTGTGCTAAGCAACACAGAGTGGGAAATCTGGGGATAAGGTGACTGACACAGAATATGGGTTACAGACTATGCTGGTTTACTTAAAACACAATAAACCTCTTGCCTCGCAGTTATGGCTCCTTCAGATCTGTCAACATTAATTTAATATCCTACTCTTAACATGAATTGTATTCAATATGAGGCATTTCAGGATGTATTTAAGCCTGTGCTCAGATTTAATTAGAAACAAGAAATATAGCAGATGGAGAGAAATCATTGTTGCACAGTTGGGCCCTAATGCAAAGAAATTTCTCTAACAGTTGACAGTTAAGAACTGCTCGATTAGTAAACCACAGCAAAAGAAAAGTGTTCTACAAATAAAATTAAAAAGCAGGATAACAGCTGTTCCAAAGCCCCTACAAAAAACTCTTATAGAAACAAGGAAAAGACTAACCACGCCACCAAATACCACTGTAAGATAACTAGATTGCAGTACTGGTATTAGAGTTTAGCATCTGTGAAGTTGCTACAGGAGTGACCTTTATATTTGGCTTTCCTGTCAGAGGAACTCAAATGAGACTTTCTGTTATCAAAGAAAAAAAATTCAAAGAGCCTCTTCTACCATCAGTTTTGCATTGTACAACTCTGATTTCCCCATACTTTACACAACAGAGACAAGTTTCTGTACACAGAAACTTGCTGCCCAGATAAAAATATTTTGCCTTTAATGAGCTTTATTCACCCAGTCATCCTAACATCTGAGTCCACAATACACAGATGAAGTAAGCAACACATTAAACTAAACTATCCACAAGAGAAAGCACAAAGCACCAACAGCGGGCGGGTCAGCAATCTCTCATTTGTGAGGTATCAAAGGCTGTTGATAGATCTAATAAAATTACTGTGAACATCTGACCTTTGTCCATGGCCAGAAGGAATGCAGTTATACAATAGGGGAAGGGAAATCGCTGGTGACAAAATGTAGTTTCAAATAAACTATTCTTCTACCGGCAATTTTTCTTTATCTGCTATCATGTAATATGCAGAGGGATGTACAGTATGTACTTAGAACAGGAAATGAAAGTGAAAAAAATGGAAGCTAAAACTGACACTAACAATACTTAAATTGCTTAATGGAGATGCTGTGTACATACTCCCCCAGGCAACAGATCCTTGTAAGTGTTTAGAGCTTCTAATTGTACCGTATGTCTTAATAAACAGCAGGTTACAGAAACTCTAGGTCAAATGTTAGACAACAGAAGGATTTTGTCTATGATTTATTCAAAAGTTTGATTGTATCATTGCACATTAGTAGGAAATCAAGCCTCAGAGTTATGAAGCTAATTACTGCCAAGCATCTCTAATGTATGTATGCGAGTGTGTATGTAGATACAAGTTTATGTATGTGTGTGTGCATATATATAATATACATATTATGTATATTTTTTATATATATAGACATACATTTACATATGCATAGCTGTTTTCCTGAGGGCTGAAGGCATCACCAACACAGTGCATAAAGCTTTTCTCATGTCTGTGTTTTATTTATTTTATATGCACCACAATATATCAGACATAGCTTCTCTGCTCAAGCACATCTCTACCCAGCTTCCCTCTCTGTTTTGCTGTTAGGCGACAGTCCCATAATCACACCAAGGGCCTCCCTTGAAAAAGTACTCTGTACCAGAGGATCCAATACCAGATGAACAGTGAAGCTTACCAGCTGTTTAAAGTAACCCCAGCTTCCTTTTGCGCACACATGCAGAAAAGACACGAGGTGAAGCAATACCAAAGAAATGAAAGCCCCCCCGTGGGTTCTCAGGGTGCTCTTCCACAGGTTCGCATCCTCCCATGCTGCTCTGCTTGTGCCAGCTGCCTCTGGAAAAGCTGTGTCCACCTTGTCAGTGAAGTACAATTTTGACACCCTACTAGGTTGTTCTCAGAGAGGACCTTTGCTCAAGCTTCAGAGCTCTCAAGAAACCCCAGTACAGGCTCAAACCTCGTCACTGAGATAGTCTAGACACACTGAGCACTTTGGCAAGCAGATATTACAGGAGTCACTATCATTTCTGGGGATGCTGCTTCCCCATGGCAGCCAAGGATGCCGAAATGCCTCTCATTTAACTGTGTGCCTTCCTGGCTATAATGTAGATTTATAACACTAAGCAACTGGTAGGAACATGTCAGGCTGATGCCAGAAACATGTACAGAAGTGCATGGGTGATGAAGGTAACTATGTTTAAGCCTGTTTTCAAGCCCGCTCTCCACCCTATAAGGAATGAAATATTTATAATATTCATAAAACTTTTGTGGATTGGTATAGCACAGCTTGAAAAGCCTAGGTGAAGTAAGGGCCAAATAGCTGCCCTGTAACAGTATCAGAGAAAAAAGAAATGGTAATAAATCACAGATTCCATCCCTTTCATAGAACGTGATTAAAGATGAAGCAGAAACCTTTGGACAAAAGCTACTTTTCCAGTCCTCCTAAAGTTTTTTCAGTAAGGCTAAGAACAGAGGAAAGCCAAGAATTGGCCTATCAGCTTATTAACTGGAAAAAAGATTTTGTGAAACTGTATAACTTTTACGATTTTGCTGTTAAGTCAAATGAAATTTAGAGCCATCATAGAGTTTATTTAACTGTTGTAGGTTGTTTCTACAGAAAATCTCTCCATGTCTACACTGAAAACAAAAACAGGGCTAACCAAAATTAGTGAACCCAAGGAACAAGATCCTTTTAAAGGAAACCTTCCAGTCTCTGCCAAAGAGTGGTGGCAGGGGGTCTATACCTGCACTTTTCAGAGCACTCTGATGGCCAACCTGTCCAACCGAGAGGAGCTGACAACACAATCCACCAGCCAAAAGCCCCTTGTCAAAACCAGACACTTTCTAACTAGAAAAAGCCAGATCATTGTGCCAACTAGTCAAAACTCTCAAGACCAGACAAAAATAAATCAAATATAGACAGTTTTATACATATATATAAATCCACTCAGATTCCATAAGAAACACAGAATATTCCTCTTACAATGTTTTGAGGTATGGTAGGGATCACCACCAAAACCAAAAGAGTCTGTTGATGTTTCAAAAAATCTTTCATTTGAAAAAATTAAGCAAGTAATTAGCAAAGGAGAGTATTGATAATAAAAATATACATCATATTTGTTCAAACATATCTGCTAAGATTCTAAGAAATCTTAATTGCTGTTCTTCCCAAAATTATACATTTTAAATATGTTCAAAATGGAAAGAGAAACATGCCATAAAGTGACAATTCTGAAAGAAAAAAAAAAACATTTGAAAAGTTGCTATAAAAGGGAATTATGAACTTTCTGAGATTTTCCTATGGAATATTTAACTGAAGGAGACATTCTCTTGTTTAATGTTTGGGTTTGGATAAAGAAATGCAGGATATCCTGCACTATTGTTTGTTGGTGTTTTTTTAATCAAAAATCTTCCACGAAGTACAAAACCAAAAATTGATGATTTCTTTTGAGCAGCCACTGCCTTATAAAATTAATGACTCGAATCTGGATACAGAGAAGAAAGGAAGGAAGGAAAGAAATATATTTTAAACTAACACTGAAAAATAGGTATGAAACTTGAACAATTCTTCTTCCTGATCTTTTATTATGCTGATTTATAATCTTAAAACTCATGAAAAACATACTCATCCTGCTTTGGCTATTTTGACTTGGTTTTAACAACAAACTTCAACACTAAGTTCATAATCCCAAGAGAATTAATTTCCCCTACTCCAAACAAACTCTTTCTGTGTCTATATTTGTTATCAAGTGTTACTTAGCAATAAGTCTTCACATAAAATCTACCTCAACTTATCCACCACTAACATTTCTCTTCTAGACCATTTCAATGTATAAAGAAACCATAGGGTGCACCAGTGGAGAGGTTTGCCATAGTGATCTGTAAACTTCTACCGAAATAGTCGATATATATTTAGAGTAGTCTTTTCATTAACTGCAATATTTACAAGGAGCTAAAGCTTTTAAAAGTATAACTAACTATTGTTACTTATTCCCGTAATTTATTATGAGAGGGAACCAACAATTTATCATTAGACACTACAACCACCACTTATCATAAAATTATGAAATGTGGATCCTCCTGAGTATACAAGACCCAAACATTCATCAAAAAAATTGGTTTGTTCATTTAAATTCAAAAGAAAGAAGCTGTGACCTGGTTACAATCAATACAAAAACATAAAATAAATACTTAATGGAAATATTAAGGACTCAAAGAAAAATTTGTGTATTTTCATTATAAATGGATATAAACATATACCATTGGGCAAAGATTATATTATCCCATTATTTAATGACACATCATTCCTTAGAGCTTGAACTCTACTTCTGTCTTTATCATCTGCTGTGCATTCTATTGGTAAGCAGGAAAAGGAAGTAAGTGCGCTGTTTCTGGAATAAAAATGAAACTTTATATGTAACTAAGAAGTTACTGGAAAAACCACCATGCAAAATATGACCTGTACTGGAGCAGTGAAGTTATCTCACTATTGTAAATGAGCACCCTGCCGAGCATCAGTGGACACATTCTGCATCCCATTCTTGGAATTCATTTGCAGTAACAGCAACGCAAGATCATTTGGAAAGACAATTCTGCTTACAATATATTTTTTTCAGGACTCACTTTCCACAAGGAAGATAACACATTGTGTAGTGATTAAAAACAGAATCCATCTTATGACTGAATCTGACATTTTCATTCCTTTACATATCAACCAGAGTACTGCAATCAAATATTGGAGCAGATGTATCTATAGACCTAAGCTGAACAACCACAAAATATCAAATCATATGGCATGCATTACATCAAAAAAAGGACTAGACCTAAGGACTAGAAACACATTCAGAAATGACAGAAAACAAATTTCCTCTTCATCTTTATCAGTCCTTTGCAGAGTCGGTGCCCTGATTACCTTAATATTTGTTATTGACATTGAGAGAGAAAAGTCATCCTGCCAAGGAGCTTCTGACTGCTCTGAGAAATGCAAAGGCTACAACTAAACCAGTGGCCTTTTCCCTGGCATTCACTATTTTGAACAGTGGAATTGAATGCAGTCCAGGATGCTGGATCTCTTCTCATAGCATGTTTCACCCACAGTCAACCTGGAAATCTCCGCTTTTTTTCCATAATACAAGGAATGTTCACAACATGTTGGCTGCTGCACGTAAAATCCAGACATTTCAGATACTTTATAACAAACACACGGGAAATTAAGACAGCTGCATGGAAAGCATAACTTGTTCTATCAACTGAAAAGAAGGTTACAGACAGCTGGGGACACCTCTTTGTTGTTTGCAGAAAGGTTTCTCAGAACAGAGTGTTCGGCAGGGAGGAACAGCATATCACACAGTGAGATGTTCACCACAAACCTCAGAGTGATGAAATATGAAATACATATGCTCCTCAAGGAATCCACATATGAAACAAAGACAGAAAACAACAGCATCCGTTGTCTTAATAATACACTTCCTATCTCAAAGACTGACAAAGCAAAGAGAAGCATTTCTGTACAAGAACTGTTACGTCCACATGTGCCACCTGTCAACATCTGCTGGTGAATCCCAAAGACGTCAAGTGTGCCGCAATTTGAACATTTTTGTATTTCAACACACTGAACCACTTTCAAGAGTAGGTTAGCACCCCTCTTGTGTTGAGAAGATCTGTGATTGAGAGAAAATCAATCTTGACAGTAGCCCTGCCCTAATGATCCGATATACTTTAGCCTGTTTAGATAGGGAAAAACATACCCAGACCATCACCACTAGGCCTTTCTCATAATGAAAATACATACAAATGGTGTAGTGACCATTAGGCAGACACTGAGTTACAGCAATCTATAGACACTGTCACTACAGGTACATGTACACACAGTAACACAGGAGTTATTAAAAAAATTATGTCCCCTATAAGATAGTGTCTGAGCAATTCACAATCAGTTTAGAATTTGTCCTCTAACCGCTACTCTCTGGTGGGGAAATACGCTAATTTCTGCGGGTTTTTTCATTAGAAATAAAACAGAAATGAATTAAGTGACATGTACAAGGCCACTTGAAGCATAATGGAAAACTGAACTCAAAGGCTTTGAACCCCAGGCTCCATAAGATAATCAAAAAAGATCTTTCCTGTTTAATATTCCTATTTCCAGTGTACTTGGGGAAGTGATTACAAGGAATGAACAATTATGCAAGCATCAGGAATCAGAAACATCCATAGAAGTAAATGGGAAAACTTTTATGTCCAGAAGACACTGCTGTTGCTGTTACAGATAATGATACCGCAACTGATCCTGCCACTGCTGAGTGGGGCGTAATGTCAGTTCTGGATGAGGAGCTACACTGCAGCAAAAATTCTGATCATGAATCCCATGATACCATATCAGCATTTAACAGTCCTGACTTTCATGCCTAGGAGACAACTGACTAAAACGCCAAGCAAAGAGTCAGTGAAATCATTGTCAACCCTATTTAATATGTTTTAAGAAAAAGGACTAATTATTATTAACTACTGATCAACTACAGAAAGACATGGGAAGGTGAATCTAATCTTTAGGAGAAGACTAATACCCTGCATTTACAAACACATGTTCTTTATTTTTAGGCTAGATTTTTGATTCTGTTTAATAGCATCTGTATTTGGCAGGTTTTATCTGCCACAGTTTTTGCTGTAAGACTAAAGCCATGAGTAAAAAATTGAGGTTTAGTGGTGTTGAGAAAACAGTTACTGTTTCCTTATCATTTGAATAGAAAAATGATCACAGCACCATTATATCCAAATAATCAGAGACCCATTTACAGGTAATTAAGACCGTCACTCCTCTTGGTATGAGAACGAGGAGAGGCCATGCAGCCTCCAGCTCCCCTTGTAGCCACCTCTGCAATAATAATAGGTATTTCCTTTCCTTTTTGAGCTTTTGATATTGCCAGTTGAATACTTTTTTTTTTTTCTTTTGGGTCAGTCTTCCACCTCTAAGGATCAGTCTCATTCTTGAAATATTTTTCTCCTGTTTCTAGATTTTATTATTATTATTATTATTATTTAGTTCCATAGTGCTAGTGCATGAGGACACTAGTCCATGTGCAAGACCTTGTACAAATGCACAGCAAAAATAGTCTGCAACCTGTGATTCTTCTGAGATAGTTCGTAACAAATAACGTGTGAACAGCTCAAATTTCGGAGACTTTTGGCTGCCTATGGTATTTGTTCATTTTGATTTTTGTTCATTTTAACAACTTTTAATTTCAATGATTATTTCAACATTTTGAACAAAAACACCTTTAATTCTGAGTCGGTAAACACCCCTATGAGCTCTGAAAGCCTTGCCAACAAAATTAAAGTAGACCCAAATTATGGGTTTTTATCTCTCTAGACCAAAAAAAAAAAAAAAGGTAGTACAGCCATCTAAAATATAAGCCATTACACTTGTTTTACACACCAGAATGAAGCAAAAGAAGGCACAAGTCTAATTTTTTTAACAAATCCTTTGCAGTTCACCTTTAAACTAAAGGTCATCAGGTGAGAATCAGTGTGTTTGAAAGCACTTGAACCGCTTAGGGAGTTCATCTCATCTGTATTATTCATACATATTTGCCGATTATAAATCACAATGGACTGAAATATTTCTAGTCTTTCACATCAGCAGGCATCCAGAGAGCACTGTCTTTTATTTACTGACCATGTTAAAAACGGCACACTTTTTTCTTATTTTATAATAATATGCTGTCTGACCAGTTCAGAGAGATCTCTAATAATGTCTCAGTCCAACCATGGGTCTCATTACGTTGGTAGGAACTGTCATGCAACTGTGAATGTGCAATAAGTGTAGAGGTACAGTAAATGGCAGAAAAATATGAAAAGCATTCTACTTTCAGATGCTGCACAAAGCTATTTATTCCTACTACACTGAATGAACTAAAAGTTGAGGAAAGAAAATGAGGACTTTACTTCATGGCCTTCTAAATTTAAACAAAGAGAGGATTTAAGGATACATCTTACAGCACAAAATGAGGGATGTTATACAGCACAAGACACGCACTTAGCTTTTCTTATATTCCATCTATTTTTTAAGCACAGCAGCACATTGATTTCAATGGAAATTCTGTTTAAAAATCAATGCTATAGCATGACCCAGGTAACAGTTTAGAGACTATACGTATTATTTATAAATTATGTGATTCTGGCCCAGATCTATCACCCTTACTGTGAGCATCTTCCTCTGTGGTCTCACGAAACATACTACAATGGTACAATTGCATCTTTGGATTTCAATTTTATAGAAACTGGAAACTTTTGTCCTTTCATTCAATTTTGTGTACTGGCTTACGTAAAACATGCTACAAACAATACTTGGGTTTCAAAATAAATAGTTACACAACATGACAGAACAGAAGAATTGAGACTTGTCTGAGGATTTTGATGCACAGCAAAAGGAATTTATTACAGGGTGTATCTACCTAACCTTGGGTCTGGCCTTCCTATTTGGAAGCGCAAAAATGTTGTCTACGAACTTAAATGAGAGGCAAGTCACCCGTTTGCTCTCTCTCTGTGCCACATTACTGCTGCTTCTGGCATGACATTTCTTAGAGGATGAGACAGAGTGAAGAAGAAAGGGAATTGGTGAACTGCCTTTCACTTCATTAACATACCTATCAACAACATACAGACCTACCGCTATCGACAGTCTCTTCTGTTGCAGTTCTGTTTGGTTCACCACATAGGCACAAATTTCATCCCTATGGTGAGTACTGCAGTAAAATCAACGCTCTCACAAGGATCAATGATTTAAAAGGCTTGCACTCACTGCAGTACTGTCTACACCCAAACAGGTGCTTTGTAAATTATCATTATCCAAGAACTAAACAAAAAATAAATTGTTCAGAGCAAAAGAATATGCCAGAATATTCTTTGCAAGAAGAGGGAAAAGAGCACAACCTCATTTCAATCAGTTCAAAATATTCCATTCAAAACCCAGTAGTTTGGGCACATCCACAACAGCCAAAGCAAAGAAAGGGATACATTCACAATTGTTCCAGAGAGCAGCTACTTGAATTAATAGCCCAGTTGGTGGGAAATTCACCCAAGCTGTGCAAGACCTCTCTTCCGACTAAGAGATACGATCCTGAGCTCTCACCTGCCGGGAGAGTGTACTGACCAGCATGCCCCAGCAAAGCTCTGGGGGAAGCCGAGGGGCCAGGGCCAAGCCAGCCCCCAGGCACTGATCCGCTTTGCATTCACTGCAGCAGAGGCTGGAGCCCAGCAATCCGCTTCTGCAACGCGTCTCATCCTCAAGGCTAGAAAGCCCTTCTTTCCCTGCTTTGGTCCATGAATATTTAGGTACCCCTGGCAAACTGAAGCAGCTTTCCCCAGAGAGGTGTTGGTTGCAGCATCTCCCTGAATCAGACAGAGAGTGGGTTTGGACCGGGGTCTTGTGCCACTCAGGAGAGCAGCCTAACCACCACGCTATTAGGTGTTTGAGTGTGGAGCTCCCGGAATCCCTCCTGTGGGAGCAGTGGCACTTGCCATAGCATATTTAAATATTAATTGAGCAAGAGAGTGTGAATGACTTTTTAAGCCTGACTAGCAGTTAAGGTGTTCTCCTGGGACATGGGAGCTGCGATTTCAGATACCCTTAGGCAGAGCAAGGAATTGAACCCAAGGCTCCCACGGCTGCATCTATCTTTTTGCCCACTTCTGAATCCAGCCTGAATTCAGCCAGCACCACTGAGATCCATGGGTAGCTAAATAACCCCAGACTGCATTGCTCAGTGAATTTATTGTTCACCAAGAAATCTTTGCCCCACTTACAACCCACCTCACTTTTGCTTGCCTGAAGAGTCAAAGGTGCTGATGTATGGCACCCCACTGCTCCTATGTGTACGTATGCTTCTTCACTTTTGAAATATAAGCACTATTTTTCCAGAGTCAGAAGTGCAGTTTCCCTTTACTTTCTTGTGGGGAGTGATCAGTGAACCAGGGCAGGTCAAGACAGTTTATTTTGAGCGGGAATTTTACATTGCCATGCCGATAATGCCATATTTATAGTATATGAGATTGCAAGAGTGAAGTGCAGGGTGTGTCTAAAGGTAAGGCAAAAGTTTGACGTATCTGGGGAATGAGCTGGGGAAGGTTTCAAAGTCCCTTAATATCCTTTGAAGGGAAAGCCAATCTGGGAATGTCTTTACGGTAGAAGCTATGTGGGCAGAAACTCTAAGCCCATTCATGTCTCTAATTGTTCCACATCTGAAGCAAGCTGCTGCACATCTGTTATTCCACCACAAGAGTGGAATCTTTTATGAATTTGCCTGCACCTATCATGCTGAGGGAAGGTTTCACTGAGAAAAAAGGAGTTTCTTGCCAAACTGTGCATCCTTTTGGAAACTAACTGGGGCCAATACAGATGTAGTGAGCAGCACAAATCCCTCTTTGGAGCATAGATGGTTCCAGAAAAACATCATTTTTCTGGTGCTGGCAAGAAGCCGTAAGCTCATTTATATTATTTTCTAAGAAGCAAGAGAGGACACTAACTCCAAATGCCTCAGTGTATTTGCTATTCTAATGCAATTAAGTGAGTAGGAAAAAGAGTGATGCCATACACAACCGCATTAACTGTGAGAGCTTTACAATAAAGCACGGTAAAAAATATACAAGCAGTATGAGGGGGGGTAAGGGAATCGGCAATGAGACCTATGGTCTGTGGTATTCATCCAACTGAAGATAGCAGGGAGCAGATATTTTGATGGCTTATATGAAAGGAGGTGTTCTCAAAAAAATGCCTAATAGTCCTTAGCAGCACATTTTTGGCTCTCTTACTGCTCCCAGGGTGATTTTAAGAAAGCCAGAGAAAGTGAAATACTTTGCACTATCTGAGACAGTCTTCTCAGGTTAAGATTGAGGCACTACAGGCTGGCAGACTGGGGCAACCTGACATGTCCCTGCCTTTTCCCTGCTTGTTCTTTACATCAGGAGGCCAATTTGTTTTCTAGGACTTTCTCTCCATCAACCATTACCAAACTTTCATACATATAACAGTTAAAGACATAAGATGCTAAATGTTTTGGCTAGATGTTCTGGCTCCTTAGCCCTAATAACATGGATTAAAGTGTGCATTTCCATTATAAGTAGAATTGTGCAAATAATAAATTGGGTTTATGCCTTGACATCAAAAATAAAACAAATAATTTGGGATTGCTCAAAGCAAAAAAAAAAATTGGGGTATGTATGTGTGTGTATATGAGTATTTTGATTTCTCTTTAATTTATCCTGCACTGAGAAACACGTATCTTTCAGCTTTATGTTTATTATTTCATTTAGAAGTCCTTTTTAAGGCATAAATATTATCAACTTTGTGATCAGTTATTTAAAACTGTCACAGCAAAATATTTTAATATTGTTTACATTTTGTTCCCTCTTTTAAGTTTAAACTATTAAGTGAAAACAACCTAAATCATGTGTGTTCAGTCCCCTGAGGTTTCATTTTGTGTTAAATATTTTGTCAACAGATAAAATAAAACTTATGAACAGCCAGTATCATTCCTATTAGTATTTTTGTCTTCTTTTGTCTTACTCCTTCATGGTGAGTATGTATTTATTTAGCTGTACAGTATTTATCCTCCCAAAATTACATATCAGGAGGTGTTTAGAATATTGCAAATAAACAGCAATTATAAAAAAACTATAGTATTCATCCCTATCCCAGAGTCAACAGGCGGATGTAGGAATATGCAGCAAATATTAACATGCAACCACAGCGTTGCATTCTGGAGCAAGTTTAGAAAAAGCAAAGTTTACAACACATGCTGTACACACAATGTTGCATCAGAGACAAAAAATCAGGTTCATGTCTTACTACTACACTGTGATATACTGTCCACTCCCCTCCAAACCTGTTGTTATGCCCAAGATATATGCTGAAGAGGGCTGCCTGATTTTCAAGAGCTGAATGTTAGATCCTACCTATGAATTAATTGTCAGGCCTATGCCATTTTTAATGCATTGTTCAATAGGTATTAATCTATCTGCTGATCACTCAGAAGGAAGCTGCCATTCCGCATAGGAAATGATTAGCCTGTCACAGAAGCACATATTGGAAGGTCATCTCTTGACTTTGACTGAACAGCTCTCCTGACAGAAAGGGTTAACAAGCAAAAATCGGCATGGTTCAAAGAGATCTATCTGTAATAAATGAGCTACGTCCTTCTCTTGTGAAAGATTTTGTAAGATAGCAATCATATACAAATACCACTGGTGCTTTTTCGTTAGTACTACAGTCTCTGTTATTAGCATAGTTTGCAGAAGTGAAAGAATTTTACTGACCGTCATATCTGCGCTGTTATCAATAAATACATACACAGGCCGAAAATTAAAACAGTGGAATGGGTGTGTGTGAAGGGAGGAAGAGGGGAGAAAGAAAAAAGGAAAAGTAGAGGGGGTGACGGGAGCTGTTTAATAGGCAAAAAAACCAGTTCTAAGGAACAAATCTGCAGAAGTCTACATGTACACATAGGCATTGCCTGTGCAGCTCTTCAAAAGGCTCTGAGCTGTAAAAGATATATGTTTAGGTAATACTATCTTCTTATTGTATCTGAGCAGTAATTGCACAGGCAATGCACAGAGAATATACACCAGTAACAAAAGAGTTTATATTTAACCCAGTTTTCAAGATATCTAATATTTTGTCAATCATTTTATAGGTTTCAGCTAAGGGATAAATTTGAAGCTGGCTTTTCCCCAGTGAAACCTGCAACAATAGAGAAATATATACGGAAGGGAAAGAGAAACTGGGATATTGAGCAAGCCTAACAGAAATCTAACATTTCATTTGTACTTAATAATTACTTTTTACAGATCTCTCTGACTGGGAAAGCTTTTATATCTCAAAGTTTTACTGCTCAGCTATGATGCTGAAAATCTCTAGATTTTTTCCTTGCTTCAGATTCTAAAATATGCATATGGTCTGTTTTCTGACATGAGACAGTAGTTTCAATTTCAAATAGCAACAGATTATCTGCCAATTCTTTACGTAAGATTTAACAGCTAAAAACTATTTTAAGCCAACCTGTAAAACTCACTATTGTTACAGTTAGCAGGAAACAGCTAATTTGTCCATATATAAACAGAAACTTCATGTTTTGTTGTATAACTATGGCAACTTCTACAAATGACTCATCCAGGACTTTTGTTATGTTATTTTATGACTCAGACTTATTAATGTTCACCCTATTACCTCTCCCAGCCTCCAGTACAGTATCTCCACTTTCTGAAACTGTTCTAAACTATGTTCTTAGGGCTGAACATCGCTATCCAGCTGCCCATTAAAAATTACCAACATGAGAACAATTCCTTCTTGATCGGTGTGGGCACTACCTATAAACTCCGAGTTTTTGTTCTGTGCACCCAGAGTGCTAGGTTGTGGTCTACTACATGATGACAAGACCTATTTTATATTCAGAGTAGTGAAATGACTACAGTATGTGACAAGGAGATAAGTACACCCACCTAGTTTGTTTCCAAGTGGATCGGTTCTTCAGCATGTATTAAGCCTTTCCAGGTTTATCCCCGGCGGCTGGCTCTTTGCCAGGGCTTGGATTCTGTTCTGGTGTGCAGTGTGCTGAGTATTCCCAGGTGCTGGTATGTTTTTATGCCTTAGTCCTTATTTACAGTTTTTCTTAGGGTTGCTTTGAAGTGTGAACAATCGTGTTGTAGCACGCTACAAAGTTCTTTCCACATCCAGCGATCTTTTCATGTTGCCTTAAGTTAAGCCACCTCTAAATGAGAAAATAATAAATAACGAATTTCAGAAGGAAAGAGTCTATTTCTTGCATAAAATTAATAATTTCAGTGTACCAGAAACTATGTGACCAATCACAGCGCAAGATTAAGAACTTAAAATCGTGATTCACTCCATCCTCCGAAAACTCTTTGACAATGGCTACTAATATAGTACTACTTTCAACTTTATAACTCCCCTTTTTACCAACCCGGCTATGATAACACTTGGCATGCTTGGCTGTCATGGTGTAATAAAGAGGAGTAAAATGATGCATTAAAGGTCCCTGGTGCAAATCCTATTCAAAATTTTTCAGTTTGGAATAGGCAGTACAGAAAAGCAATACCAGGAGTTTAAGGGTGATAAAGCAGTACAGGCACTCAGCTCTTTAAGTTTCAGTTAACTTTCTAGAAGCCAAAGCAATAACAGCCAAAGCTATAATGATGCATTCAACTTTCTTTTGGAGAACAGACACCTAGAGAATAGTAAGGGAGTGAGAGCAGGGAAGTGGCCACATTATGCTGCAGTTTTAGCCAGCATCATTCACATGTGACTCTCAGCACTGGTCTGATGCAACTGCTCAGTGCCTGGTAAAACAACATGGTATGGTAGCATGCTTCACACCGTGAGGCAAACGGCACTCTGTGGAACAACAAGAAAAATCAAAATAAAGCTCTACAAAATCAATCCAATGTTTTGGGGGTTTAGAGCATTCACTCCTCAAAATTAAATTCTAATTGTTTACAGTTATTCTCACAGATTCTTTTCATAGTAAAAAAAAAAAAAAGTTTCTCAGTGTAGTTTATATCTCTTGTTCAATGCTTTCCTTGGGAAAAAAAAAAAAAAAAATTAAATGCCTGTATTTGTGGGTCCAGAACAGTTTAGTTACTTTGCAGAAAATATAGCTTACTGTTTACAAACTGTAGGACTTCGGTCACCAGATATTAAGTGTTTGTATACCTCATGGCAATGCTATTATTTGCAATTGTGTTTGTGGAGGTGCGATAAATTTGAGAAGGCAGCTCTACTTTATTGTCAAAGGACAGAGAGACAGGAGGGCCTAAATCCAGGCACAGCGCTGCTTCTGGTTACGACCATAGCTGAGCTGCTTAGCACTCTTTGCCTTAGGTTTGCCAGCTGGGATATTAAGGGCCTGAACAGGGCCCTTATAAGGACAAATGAAGTGTCTGTACAACGTGACGTACACAATTATGTTTTTGGGGAGAAATGTACTAGTGAGTAAACTGAGGAAGGGAATATAGGTGAGATTCAAAGCCCATGCAAGTTTCTGAAATGCTTCAGTTAACTCCTGCGGTTTTCAGAGGAGACATTATACAAGTTTATTTAAATTTCTAATGGGTAGTGATACTGTATAAGCCAAACAATACTTTTATCATCCTCAAAAAGTCTAAGACATGGTGACTAAACCGGAGGAGAAATAACAGAGAAGAACATGCTCTATTTTACCATCACACAAATGCATGTATAACAGATAAACATCCTCCCTTTCACGTTGGATCAAGAGCCAAGGGAGATACTGCATACTTGAAGCCATCAACCACTTAAAACTGCTATTGTCAAAGCAATTTTTTACAGTAGACTGATTTGTATGCAGACCGTTTTTAATAGCACAGAAAGAGTTTGGGACCATGTGTTAGAGTACACAAGTGATTTCCAAAAGACATTTGAAATGTAAAAATTCTGGAGGCTGCCTCCTTCCTTTCTCCCCTTCCCTGCAACATGCATACACATGCACACACGCACCATCAACTTCCACTGACATTTCTTCATTACTATGAAGAAGCTCAGGCTCTCTTGAGGGATTTTGCAAAGCACTGCTCCTCTTTTTAAGTAAGGCTACACACTTACGTCTCTACAAATGATTTCCATAGGTTTATATTCCATCAAAACACATGATTTCAGATCTTAAGGTGTAGAAGTAGTGTTAACAAGGTCCTCTTATGAAGATTTTAAGCTCTTTTGAATGCAATTTCATTCTTTCTGGTGGCTTCCACTTGTCAAATTTGCACAGGGCATTGGGACATTCTTTGGCATCAGAAGGTGCAGCTGGAGAATAAAATGTCCTGAAATTCACACTGCTGAACTGAAATCTTTGCTTGTTTGAGCTAGGAAAAGGCCATACCCTGGGTGCAATGTTATCGAATCATGATATCTGCAGGAGATGCTAGCTTTTGGTAAGAAGAGTAAAGATAAAATAAAATAAAATAAAATAAAATAAAATAAAATAAAATACTGAAACCCTCCCCTATAGTATCAGAGTCTATCAACTATTTTAGGGTTCCACTTGGTGACCACGGTATTTAGGGTAGACACAGTAATTTGTCTTTTAAAAACTAGCACATTAAGACAGAACAACACTTCCTTCTTAGCTGAGCACTGACTAAGGCTTAATATTAACATTGGGTTAGAATTTAGTGGGGAAAAACAACAATCTTTTTTTACTGTAAAGCTGCTAGAACTATGTAATCTAGTTGTAAGCATGCTCATGGAAACAGGAACCCAAGAAACCAGACACTGCAAATCCATTTCATTGTACTTTCAACATACAGTAACAAAGGTAACAAAAGGATGTTTATTTCCTTTGTACAACAGACAAAGAAGCTGCAGTGGCATTTACTGTTTAGGTTTCAAGATAAGAACATGTGGAGTTCACAATACATTCACATCAGTGACAAGATAAAACAGAGATTGTGTGAATTGTAGGGTTTACTGTAGAAAAACTCAGTATTACAGTAATACAAAGAATGTGGTACTTCAGTATTTCTACGACAAATTACTATTGCCACAATGGTATAAATTAATAAAAAACTTACAAGTATTTTGCAATTCTTACTTGTTCTGTCTATAGTCACACTTTAAAAAAATCTAATTTATAGAAAAATCATCTCAGTTATTTTTAAGTAATACCATTGTAGGAAAGAAAAAAAATTGGGAATTAGATAGTTTTCCCTTTATGTGGTGCTGTAAGACAGCAAAATCTAGTGGGATGAATAGAAGAATGGAAACTGGGACTTAGGAGTTTTATTTCTTGCTCTTAAAATGATACACTGTTTGAACCTCAGTGAACCACTGAACTCCTTGCCTCAACTTCACCAACTGTGTCAGGAGAATAATGATTGTTTTTAGAAGTACTGCAGAGCCCTGGACACCAGATCTGTGGTGTAAGGCACATCATAGTGGGCAATAAGTCCTGCTCTTGCATGGCTCCACAGAGCAGAGTTCCAGACTGAACATTGAGGTAGCATTGCCTCAGGCTCTGTTAGTCTTCACATACAGCCCAGTCTACCCAGCTTCACCCCCAGCCTACTCGCACAGAAACTAGCAGGTTCTCCACCCCTTATTCCATACCATTTATGTCATGCTCAGGTCCCACACTATCCAATACATCCTCATTAACCACCTATTCCCTTCCTATCCTTTGATATAATTCACAGATATCATTCCCTTAGTCTATGGACCACCCCTGTGAAATGTCTGCAAAATGTCCATAAACGTCCACAAATGTCCACTGAGTTCATTTACTCCATGACTTTGAGCTCCATCTGTTATGGTGGTCACTCAGGACAGGAGAGGTGGTGTGTTGTGTGGAGTTACTGGACACCAAAGCCAGCTCAGGTCGGGTCACTGCTGCACTTGCACTGCTTCTTGTAAGGCTTGTCCTCCATTGGTTAAGGTGGTTCCTGCTATAGTAGTTCCCATAATATGGAACTCAAATCCCAGGTTACAACAACTTAAAGGTATTTCCATTACAATCTCTACCCCTGGTCCCTTTGGACCAGACCATTGGGTTTAACATTGCAATGAACTCCTCCCCTT
The DNA here is from genome assembly GCF_965638725.1 of Aptenodytes patagonicus. Classification (NCBI taxonomy): domain Eukaryota; kingdom Metazoa; phylum Chordata; class Aves; order Sphenisciformes; family Spheniscidae; genus Aptenodytes; species Aptenodytes patagonicus. The sequence continues at coordinate 28,869,387 of NC_134949.1, forward strand.
GCCCCTGCTCCAGCTTGGACTTATCCACAGACTGCAGTCCCTTAGGGGTGTACCTGGTCCAAGTGGAGCCTTATCTATGAGCCACAGTCTCTCCAGGGGTATACCTGCTGCAGCATAGACTTATCCATAGCCACAGTTGCTCTGAGGTGCATCTGTTCCAGCGTGGCCTTCTCCATGGGCCACAATGCCTTCAGAGATATACCTGCTCCAGCGTGGCCTTCCCCACAGCCGCAGTCCCTTCAGAAGTAAACCTGCTCCAACGTGGAGGACCCATGGCTGCAGTCCCTCCAGGGGTGTACCTGCTCTGTCGTGGCCTTATCCATGGCCACACGTTTTGAGGTGCTCCAGCATGACCAGCCACTGATGCTTCAAGGTGTACCTGCTGCAGCATGGATTCATCCATAGCCACAGATGCTTCGAGGTGTATCTTCTCCAGCGTGGACTTATCCTTGGGCCACAATCCCTTCAGAGGTATACCTGCTGCAGCACAGACATAACCATGGCCACAGACGCTTCGAGATGTACCTGCTCCCACGTGGACTCATCCACAGGTCACAGTCCCTTCGACTCGAGTTCACGCTGGAGTTCCAGCCTGTCCAGTACAGCAGCACAGAAACAGCAGCGATGCCCTGGCCATCTGCCAGCCCAGGCGCATCACCATTGCTGTTATCAAAAATGTTCCCAGGCACAGCAGAGTCAAATGTAGAGCAGGACAGCAAGCAGCAAAAGCAAAAAGCAGCCACTAACAAGCACTAGACTCTAATATACAGTAAGGCAAGCAAGCCCCATGGCAAGCACAGAAGCCTGACAATTAATAGCTAAACAGCAATAACAGTTATAAATTCGATCTAGCACACTCCAATCAAATTTGTCATTATCTCAAACCCTTTGAGCCCCATGTTGTGCACCAAAAAGGACTGTCATGGTTTAACCCCAGCCGGCAACTAAACACCACACAGCCACTTGCTCACTCCCCCCTGGTGGGATGGGGGAGAGAATCAGAAGGGTAGAAGTGAGAAAACTCATGGGTTGAGATAAAGACAGTTTAACAGGTAAAGCAAAAGGCGCACATGCAAGCAAAGCAAAACAAGGAATTCATTCACTCCTTCCCTTCAGCAGGCAGGTGCTCAGCCATCTCCAGGAAAGCAGGGCTCCATCACGCCTAACGGTTACTTGGGAAGACAAACACCATCACTCCGAACATCCCCCCCTTCCTTCTTCTTCCCCCAGCTTTATATGCTGAGCATGACGTCATATGGTGTGGAATATCCCTTTGGTCAGTGGGGGTCAGTGGGGGTCAGCTGTCCCAGCTGTGTCCCCTCCCAACTTCTTGTGCACCCCCAGCCTACTGGCTTGTTGGGTGGTATGAGAAGCAGAAAAGGCCTTGACTCTGTGTAAGCACTGCTCAGCAATAATGAAAACATCCCTGTATTATCAACACTGTTTTCAGCACAAATCCAAAACATAACCTCGTAGTAGCTACCATGAAGAAAATTAACTCTACCCCAGCCAAAACCAGCACAATTCCTTATCATGGCCCATATTTGCTGTGCAAAAACGAGGTGTCCTACTGTTTCACATGAATCCTCCCTCCCTTGGGCTTGACCATTTTGCAGAAAAAAAAGAGTTGCTGCAGCAGTACCATCCATATGGCTATTCCAAAATTCACTCAACATGACTTCCTTTTTGATTTTTCTCCTGCCTCCACCACTTAATGAAGAGAAGCACAAATCACATCTTTATGAAAGATAAAGAGATATTTCTAAAGAACTTCAGTATTCTCTGAGTGCTCTACCATGGTTCATTAGGAAAAATGTCACGGGGTAACCGCCCACTTCATGACAAATGCACTAGAACAACCAACGTCTCCCTAAGCCTCTATTCACAAATTTGCCCTAAATAGGTCTACTTACACACAAGCCGCACTAACATCCAGCCACTGCCATGAGCCTGGAGAAATATACTGAAAAAAAAAAAATCACTCTAAACACGCATGTTTTTTAATTCCCAGATTTAATATATTTACGCATCATTCCCAAATGACTCAGAAAGACCTATTCCTAGAGAGTGGCCTAGATGACTAAAATAGGTCTTAGCTGGAATGGAAAATTAGAAAGGCAGCTAACATTACTGACACACAAAAATCAGGGTGCTGATATTGCTGAAATTTCCCTGGTTAGGCATGCTGGTCAGTTCTGTTAGATCATCTCAGAGAAATGCCAGACCGTCAGATGTAATTAAAAACAATAACTCTCCAACATTCAGATGCTGCAAACTGAGGTGTTAGCACAGTCTCCTGGAGTTGTAGTAGAGGACCTTGTAAGGTGAAGTGGATTGCAGGAGCAAGAAAAGAGATTTAAGTGTCCTTCAGTAAACAAACAGCTGTAATTCTTAAATGTGTCTGCACTCTAAGCAATTTCTGTCATGTTTGAGGAAAGAATCCTCTTCTCTGCAGTCCCTGTATCTCTGTGTTACTCATTGTCTCATCTTAAAAATATTTGTCTCTTCCCTCTGAATGTTGCTCTTCCTATGCTTATCTTCATATAAATAAACTGCATTACTTCCTTTATAAGGTTTTAGGGATGTAAACTCATCACGTAATCAAAGGACAGTGATTCCAAAAATTCTAACACACATAAAAAAATAAAGCTTGTCTTGAAACGATGCATTTAACAAGAAGCTTAACACAAAATTAAAATTCTGCAACATTTTTCCACCCAGCTCCATGTCAAACTGGTGATTTCTCTACATTAAATTAAATTTTGGAATGTTTATGCCAACTATGTATTATCAAATCTTGCATTAACATGTATATTCCACCTTTTCAGATCAAGCTATATTCCAGTATTAACTGGAATTGTGAATTGCAAAGTGTCTTTCTCTTATAACATAAACTTCCTGAGTTTTCCCTCCCTTACATTCACAGCTACTGTATTAAATATGTTTGAGCATATTCCACTTTTTGTCTAGGGATAACTTACATTATCTTAAGAGAGATGATATTTTAGAACTGAACATCATTTCTTGTTATTAAAGTAATATTTAAATTGACGTTAAACATTATAGCCCACTCTTCACTTAACATTGTTTCAGCACAACATCTTCTGGTGCTCTAAGGGTAGAGTTTAGGCACTAAGCATTCCACTTGGGGCGAAGAAAGGGGTATATGCCAATAGATTCAAGCTCCGTGGTCCAGCTGGGCACTCTGACCACATTTCCGGATGAGATGCAGATGCTGATGGTTTCCTTTCCCTCCCTCCTGGCAGTGATTTCCACCACGGGAAGCCAGGGCTGTGGACAAGGAGGCTCTGGTGCACCCCAGCACCCCCCTCAGCCCAGGCACTGACCGCAGCAGTACTTCCCGGGCTGCCATAAAGCTGACGGCCTGGAAGAGCTCCCTCTTTCACTTTATACTCCAAATTAATCTCTAAAAAAAGCAAAAACAAGCTTAGGTTCCCTGTCAGCCACAGCACATCTGTTCGATAGATTCTCTCAACAACAGGAGGAACTCAAAAAGTCCTACTACCATAATTTAAAAATGTACTTTATAATATTCAGCAAAGCTATCTTGAACAGATGAAATCTCTTTGGAAACAGTGTAGAGCAAATTCTAATGCTCAAGAGCTCTATCCATCAGGGCACATAGGCATGCACTCACATTCAGTTCTTAGGCATGTGCTCCAGTGCCGTCCTGGATCAAGCCCTTTTATTCCTCATTTAGGACGCAATTTGAAAATATATGCCACCATGCGGTGTTATATAATTCAGCTCTATTTGAGAAGGATAAGCCAAGAGAAGGTCATTGCCAGTAAAAGGCAACTAGAAAGGAATAAAACAGCCTTTGTATTATCCTGTCCTGTCCATTTTATATTTCATACTGAAATACACTTGTTCCTACAATATGTTCCAGTATATTCCCTTGGTCTCCTTTGATATGACTGGTACAGTCCGATGCAGCAGTTCATATGGAATACCTATGAAAATCACTTGATTTGTATTTATTTTTTTATTTAAAAAAATCAGGGAAGAAAGTATGAAAAGAATAATATGCTGATAGCAGAACCTGGCAGAAACATGTGGGGCAGTCATGTTGTACTTTCAGTAACAGCAGAAAAACAAGTGAATGTGAACTGTGCAATGTAAAAATTAACTCATTCACTCGCAGAAACCAGTGAAATAATCTACTCGGACTCTGATCTGTTGAAACTGCATTTTTGCTTACTCATTTGTTGTATCTCAATGCTTAGAGAAGTTTCCAAAAACCTTCCTGTACTTCTGCTCAAGGTTACATGTTTTACAAATCAACAAAAAAACCCTTCAGTAGGGGCTGTGAGCATAAGTTGCTCCATCTGCTCGCACAGAACACCAAGACTAATTTAAAGATAATTCATCAACTTTTTGATCCTGGCTTACCAGCAGGATCATTACCTTAAAGCATAGGAATGCAAAGGAACTTTTGTGCAATTAGCTGGTATGGGTACTACTCAGAGTAGCAAACTGATCCCTGCAGATCAGAAATGAACATCAGGAACCTAAGTCAGAGCAATTTAACCGGCAGCTTGTAGGTACCACAGTTTAAAGGCATAAAGTCATATACCGTAAAAGCCAGCAGAGGGTGCTTCCTTTTTAGGGTTGGAATAGGAGTGAATCTCAGGCACAGGAGTAAGAAAAACCTTCCATATTTTTCATTTGCTAAAATATTTGCCCCTACTTCAGATACACTGCATTTCTTTGTGAAAAGTGGGGGTTTCAAACATAAGGTAGTTGCAGAGTAATAAATCATACGCGTATTTAAAAATCCATCCCCTTTCCCAAATCTGTGTTTCTTGCTTATAAGGTAAAGATGACATAGTTTGCATGTAACTTTTTTCCTTTTTTAAAGGAAACAATTTCCCTCACTTAATTCCAGGTAGACTTCACCTAGGCAATGTTTTCACTGCAGCAGCTCCCACTCTGTGAAGCAGTATGAAGTGTCACTGACATTCTTTAAACTGCTGTTTGCCTTTGAACAGTTTTTTCAGATTTCCTCAGGAACTCTCTATAATGAATGTAACATTTTACTGACTCTACATCACCACTAGGGATGCTTAGACCAGGTGACTGAGTAAACCCGCTAGCGAAAAATCCCCATAGCAATTAGGTTTCCAAAATAGCCTATTGTCTAGTCCATGGCGAGCTGCATAGATAAACACAATGACCTTAGATTTCCCGGTATGTGCCACTATTACCCCAGAATTCCTTCCCTAGGGAAAATCAATATCCCTAATTTAAAAAAAAAAAAAAAAAAAAGCAGTCTAAGTTGAAATTTGTAAAAGCAGCTTTTATTTAGTGGCCTAAGATGAAATTTGCCTTGCAGTGCTGGCCCTGTTAGCCCGATTCCTAGCTCTGAGAGCCACACACTGATGTGAATCGCAGCCATCAGAAGAGCAAACCACGAGTGCTAGAAAGGATTAGAGGTCTGAGCCACCAAGCTAGCCTCAAGGTTTTTCTTTCCCCATTATTTTTATGTTTGATAGCACGCTTAAATTAAATACTTGGAAGATTACATTTCGCTAAATATGTTGTGAGCAAACAGATTCTGCAGTCAAGCCGTTCTTTCACCCGAGAACATTTATTTGTAAAAGGTAGCACATTTCCTTGGACGGCAGCCATTCCTGGCAGCAGATCTCAGCACGCAGTAGGAAACCCATGTCTTTGAGTTCTGAACTAGCCCATAGTGGAATTAAAACACAACACTAACAGTCAGAATCGGTTGTTCTTGGTGGGTGAGTGTTTTATAACTGCATGGGGATATAAGACCAGAGCTTCAAGTTTAAAACCTTTTTTAGAAAATGCTGTGATTAACTGCATGACTTCACTTATTGTTACGGTAACAGATGGAAGTGCCACAGTGAAATATTTCCTTTTTATTTACAAACAATAGAAAGTCTTTCTGCTGATAGGAATTAAAACATTACAGACGCATTGGTTCCACAAGCTTAAATTCTTTCATGCTACCACATGCATTTTTCATGGAAAGTCAACATCTTTAACATTTTTGCACTGTCTGAATTTATCATCCATAACTTTTTTGTGATTCCTGTTCAAATGAGTTTGCTTCTTTAGAAAGAATTATGTACCTACAGTATAATGAGCTAATTAACTAAAGAACAAAAGGTGCCTTCTGTTATATGTGAGACATAACTAGCTCCCAGACAGAGGCAACACATTCTTTATTTTTAAAGGCAATCCGTATTGCTGATTTTGATGTCAGACACCCTGTATCATTTTGTACAGTGCCACAAAAGGACTGATAAAACATTAAAATAAAAATTTGCTTTAAAAAAACCCATGCGCCACATCTTACCACCAGTATTATGAATTTTGAGAGGTTTGTAAAAGATGTGCACTTTGATCAATTGCAGGGTTTCTAAGAAAAAAAATCACTTTCATGCTCTGACTGGCAATAGCACTGAGTGATGGACAAAACTGACAGAAGGAGACAGAAGCTTCGTAAACAAAATAAGGCAGGGATTTTATTAAATATTAATTCTATTAATTCACAGCAAAAATCTTTGTTTATTATGGTATATTAAAAATATTTTTTCTTTATTCTAAATCATTTCTCCACAGACACAGTACAACTTGTCAATGCCTGTAAAGATCTTCTAGCTTGCTAGAACGCCTCAAGCACAAAGAGCAGTAAAATATTTTTAACACCGTAGACTTAGATCTCACCACATTTAACAAAATATATTAAAATATTGATTTATAACGTGGTTACAAGTGAACGGTAAAGAATACATTTACTTTTAACCAGTAATAATTGTCATCGTACCATCGAAAGACCTCAAAAGAATTAAAAACGCTGTGCAATGAAGCTTGGCAGATTCTGTGAGCTGTTGTAAGAGAGCACTACCTGTGTCCAGCACTCACAAATAGGTACGTGGAAGCAGAAGGATGCTGGAAGTACACTTCTGCATACACGGAAAAGAAAAGCTCTCTTATTCCAGGGTTCCTATAGGAATTGCAATAATAATTGCGTTGTCAGTATACAAGTTGTGTGGATTAGAGTTGAAGACCCAACAGCCACCACACCACCCATGGCTTCCTGGGTCCCTTGTACACCCTCTGTGTGAGGCAGAGGGTTTGGGGCTTGTCTTCTATGCTGTGGATCAGCTCAGCCCAAAGCACTGCAAACAGCTGCACTGCAAGATCACAATAAGTATTAGACTATAACTGCATATTTCTTTCTCTTCTAGGTGTCTCCAGAAATCAGCAAAATAAGTAAGCTTTCTACTTTAGGGAGACTCATCTCTGGACACATATTTCTGTTAAATCTAATTTCTATACCTGCATCATTAAACATCTAAACAGATCCTACGTATTCAACAGGATACCATCCTCATGGGATAGACTTTCTGCTATCCTTAATAAAAGCTCACAGCTTTATGGTACCTCCTGCCAATGTTGTGACAGCAAAGGGGTTGGACACCTCTTACACATAATTTCCTAGTAATTTCTCTTTTTAAAGGTGTCCTGCAAAAACGATCTGAGCAGCATGCACAGAGGCATTTGATTATCAGCTATATAATGGGCATACACTACCAGGGTTAAAAAACCTGTACATGCTGCTGTAGAAAGGCAGATATCCACCATTTTAATTTCTGTTTGAATGGAAACTAAAATGGCGATTAATACATACCATTAGAATGAAGGAAGAGTTTCCTATCATCATTAATAATCGCTTGCTTTCTCTATGGACACTCAGTCACTTGGGGCAATACGAGTGCACACACAGAGAACCAGAAACTCCCTTCCCACCGGCATCTAAGTTTCACAAAAGTTCTTATCCAAAGGTCAGCTGCCAATCGGTATGTACATATATACACACATGGGTCCTTGGTGGGAATAAATTCCACGTTAGTTGGCTACAAGAGCATATAGATACTACTACTTGAGGTAAAGAAGAACAAATCTTTTTTATTTGTTCTTTTGTCCTTCCTAGGAAATGGGATGCCCATACATCCTGAGCTGCTGTATGGCCCAACAATAAATAATGGCACATAAAAAATGGAGATAAATTTTCATTACAATATCTAAAAATCATTAAAATGCCTCTGTATAGCGGTCACTAACCTCCGTTATACCTTGACCTTCAGGCCTTCGAATAGCTCTTAACATCAAGTGAAGCAGTAAGGGAGGAGGCTTTGAGGAGTAACCTCAAAGCTACGAATCTGTCTTACTTGAAAATCACCAGCAACCTCTTCATCTTTATGAAATCAGCTATAGAAGATCTTGTTTAGCTGAGAAAACAGTTATGCAAACTTGAGCTGTTGCTCCTTGTCCATGCAGAAAGGTAAGAAATGCAATACAGTAAGAGCTTCATGACATTCGCTCACTAAACTGGAACTGCTCTGGTTTTGAAAGGAGAAGCTGTACAACCCTTCGGAAGAGTGAAAAGGCTGAGATGGACAGCTGTGAACATCCCAAAGACTGAAGAAACAAGCAAAGTGCATCCGCATGGGATCTGAGGCCATTCTTTAGGATTATTGCCCTTAAAAAATTATGATTTTCTGTATTAGAAAATAACAAATTTATTGGTAATTTTACGAATAATTTCTAATTATGAATCAGAAGCTGTTTCTCTTTCTCAAAGAAGCTACAAAGTGGTGGAAGCTCTTTCTAGTGATGTTACATCCTACACAGGTTTTTCCAGGCAGAAGTCTGAAAAATGCAAAAAGGGGGGGATACAACAGAAGACTGTTCTGCTGCCTTCCTCCTCTAGCAGGCCTCTTACAAAGTCAGAGCGCGCTAGTTTGGGAGCACTTGTAGAGAACAAAGTGTGCTCTTGGCAAAGGAAAGGAAAAGCATTCCATAAAGTTGTAGAAAAACTAATAGTCTGTCAATATCTTGGCTCTTATGCCCGCATCACACTCTCAATGATTTCTGCAGGAGACTGCTTACAATAAAACTGAGAACACATCTACTCCCTTGAGAAAATTGAAAGTACCAAAAATGGTTTCACTTGGTAAGCTTGCCATTCCTGTCCTGAAGAACATGTTTTCAGTGGAAACTTTTCCTGCTGCACAATCAATGTAAAAATACAAAATAAACAAAAATAAGTAATCTCTTACTTCTCAACAGAGTAATAAATTACCTAATTAATAATTTTCCAACTGTACTAATAAGCATGTCATAAAAAAAGGTTGATGTTTCTCTCACTTGAGTAGACTCGGAGCAGCTATATCATAGGCATTGAACAGAAATATTCTATGAGAAGAGAATCAGAATCATAAACTTTAATAATCCTGATTAAAAATCTGTCATTATTTGCATTGCCACACACTTCTATTTAGGGCATATGAAAACATACATTTTTACAAGCAAAATGATCTGAAAAATTAACATAATGGTTCATTCCTGAGGAAGATAAATAGCTGATAGGTTGTTAAAATTATTACAGATTTTAGTATACAGACTTTTTGTTAAATTAAGGGATAAGGTAAAATACTTTGAATTTCAGTATAACTTAATAAGAAAAAAAATTTTTGCCCATAACAATATTAAAAAGCATCTAATTACATATTGGCAGCAGCATCATATACTTCAGCAATTGATCACAGACTACTAAGTTTAATAATCAACAATGATTCTAACCCATTTAATGAATTGCTTAGTAGTAGATCTAACAGAAAGTTAATCCATGTTGCAACTACTTGAAAAATAAACCCAACAGTACTATAATTTGATATGACAGTCAGGACTGCAAGTGTAAGATCATTAACACTTCACAGGTTATACCCTGAAGTAAATCTTACAAGAAGTTCACATAAATAAGGACAGATTTACACAATTATGTAGTTATGAGTATCACTGCATTTCTAACCATAAGTGAATTCTTCTCATTGTGCTGTTCATTTGACTTTGATATGCATAAAAACCGCAATCCAACAGAAAACAAGTCAACTCATTTTTCCTTTTTTCTTATTTGGTTTCAGGACATTTATATATCAGGTGGAGGTATGTGAACCCAGACGGTTTCATCTAAGAGAATTTTTGCTTGTGAAAGAATCCAGAAAAGTTTCATTTGTTCCACTTAGGTTTGCATTTTTGCCTATTGTTTGACTGGAATGCTACAAAAGACTTATAAGGAGTTAAAGAAAAGTTAAATTTGGCAAATACAAGACTCCTCTCTGGGAAAAAAAAAAAAGTGCTGAGAATAATGATAACAAAAAATTTAGATAACCCCTGTGGTGGCAACATCAATATTTTGGAACCCTTTTAAAATAAAAAATGCAAAGACAAGGGAACTCTCTACTTTGTAAGGGAGCTCTTCATTGGTATTTGAAACAGAACAACTCAAAAATGATACTGCAGCACACCACACTCTGATCAAACACATTAGGTTGTAAAATTTCTCACCTCTGTGGAGCCACTGATGACATTGTTTGGTTTTTATCTGATAGGGAGCAAAGGGGAATTCAAACGTATTATTTCAGGAGATTATAAATAACTCTACATTAAAGACCCATAGCCTTGAAAGATGGGGGGTTTGTTCTTTTTAGGAACCTAGCAGGTTTTAATTTTGGTAGATAAAGAATTTTTAGACTGCAATAAACACAATATATCTGTCAGTCAGTCTGTGTTGTTTGGTCCTAAAATACTCCCAGATGAAGAACATAACTGTTGGCGTGGAGCTCCTGTGTTCCTCTGACACTTAATGCCACTGACCTGGGGAACTCCACCCTAAAATGAGAAATGCAGCTAAAAATCACATTTAAAGAAAAAAAAAAAGTAAGTGACCATTTGGTAACAGCAGCTCTGCTGGTTAGTTACAATCAAGTTAAATCTTGGATAAGTAGACTGGACTTTGTGCTTGATTTTAAAATGTGACCAGTGGGTATACTTATATAAAAACCTATATGTTTATATAGGTAAGAAATTGGTCTGTTTATAAAAGCAAGAAAAAATGATCAACACTTTGCAACATCTCTGAAAGAAAGAATTTCACAGTATTTTGTACAAAATACAACTAGCTTTCAAAGAATTGCCTTTTGAAGAACAGTTCTATCAAACGTGATTAAGTCAGTCATTAGGCAAAGGCCCAACGCAGCGAAAATATCAGAGCAGCTTTTACTGCTGAGTGGCTATTGAGACCCTCCCAATGTAACTTTTGTCCTTCAGCAACCTCGGAGAGCTTCAGAACCACTACATGTTTGCCAGTATGCCAGAGAGGTACTTTTAACAGCGGATATCACTACTCTGTTTTACAGACGAGGCAAGCAAACCTACCCTTTCCCACCTCTTTCACACTAATAAACCATCCCCACTGATGAACATATTCATTCACTCTGGACAATACCTGATGACTCAATGTTAATATTAAGTCCTAGGTAGAAATGTGACTTCTAAAATTCAGGAATCTTATATTTGAGGGAAGTTTAGAAAAAGTGTAAAATTCTGAAGAGTATTGAGGACAGCTTATGATGATAATCAAGGAATTTCATTACTTCATTAAAATTATTCTGCATTTTGTAATATCAGATCCTTTAAGTTTGTTAGTTTTGCTAAACAACATTACTGGGAGTCAATTGAGAAAAACGTTCCAGTGCTTCTACCCTCCTAATTCAGCTTTCCAGTTCCAGAAATTAAATCTTCAAATCTTTGAATCAACTCTATGAACATGTAAAGGAGAAGGTTCAACCCACAACTTTTTAAATAATCAATATTTAAAATTATCGAAATTACTGTATTATTTCTTCTTTAAAAGGTTTACAGTGGTGTTCACTTAGTCACACCAAGACTTGAAGAACTACTGGATTTCTTCTCATTTTCTTCTAAATACACACACACAAATAGTATTTTAGGTAACTGTTTCAGTATTTGTGGTTATCACCATTCTGAACTGTTTGAACTTACAATTTTTTAACACAGCTCGCTCTTATGAAATATTAGAGGAACTAATTGCTCAGATCTGTTACATGTGAAACTGTGAGATAGTATATCCTTTGCAAAGCATGTTTGGTTAGCATGTCTCTGCTTGAAAACTGCATTCTACATGAAACTCCAAATTAATATCCTTAATTATAAAGATAATTTGTCACAAACATTAATTTCTTTGGTGAAAAGTTCCCACTCTCTTTTCAGTATCCCTCTTTAAATCCATATGAACATTTACAGAAAGTTATTTGGACAATATGGCAAGATTTTTTAAAATACTCTCTACTGTCAAAGACATTTGTCTTAATCAGAATTGAAAGTTACTTATTTTTTATATGCTGCTTTCAGACAGCTCACATTTAGTGCAATTTGGTACAGTACACGAAACTATTTAAATATTGCTTTCAACTTTTTGGAGCCTTTTGTTTTACCAGACTTCTGTGTTACTTCACTATGCAATTTACTGAAGGCTAGTAATTATTAGGACATGTGGTAGGCGTTTATCACCAGTAACATCACACAACCCACTCTATGATCAAGATACAATAGGGCAAATGGTACAATTAAAGGCACATTCTTTGGTGCATAACAATAGAAGCCTTGTGACATGGCAAGATTAAGAAAAGGCTCAAACATCTTTAAAACTACTCATTACCACCAGTTAAAATGTGCATGTCTGACCTTTATGATAATCAGTAGTACTCCACTTGTGCACTATAGAGCTAAATAAGCTTTATTTTAGACACACAGAATTCTTCGCGGTGACCTGCAGTTAACTTAGCTGATCTCAGAGCTGACGCTTACAATGAATCAACCCATCAGTGGTCATAATGATAGGCCATCATCTTTATCAACCAGTTTATGATGACAGGCAGAAAACAGTACTGTAGATTTTCCTGCCAAGTGGAGTAGTATTTAAATGTTGACTGCTACATACATCAGATTAACAAGGTTGCAAAGTTACTGAGAATCCCATTCCCTGAGGTGCAGATTCACCCTGTGGTGCTATTATACCATAAGGTATATCAAAGATAATTGCTTAGTTTATTATCCTGTTGTCTTTTATGTCAGCCCCTAATTGTGAATTCAGAAGCCTCTTGATCTCCCAGTTCCTTATGGACCTGTTATTAACCCCATTCATTTTAATTAAGATTTATTATTATTTTTATTATTAAATTGCAGAATTTTTAAAAATAGATGTTTCCAAATAACCCACAATTCCTTCATGTGGCTTCATTAAAAGAGAGATTGATGAGATATTCAGCCAGCATTGTAAATACAGGTCTCTCAAGCTCCTTTTCCATCCTCTGACAAAATTTGGTGTATCAAAGTCCAGAATTTTTTACTCAGAGTTACTTTAATATTCAATTAAAGAGCATGTAAACATACAAAGATTTATGTGGTAAAACCAGATTATTACAGTTCTGTATGATTTTATAGAACCATCCCAACAGGAAAGTGCAAGGTTGCTATGTCACAGCTGCTATCTTCTCCACAGTCCTGAAGTATGGTGGTCAAGCTTTTGCAGTTCTTGTGCCACGCTTGCAGAGAACAATTTAAGCACATTCTGTAAAATACCACAATAAACCTACACAACCTACAAACAGTTAAAAAACTATGGCCTGGCTAGTACAGATAAGTAGTCATTCATAATTCCTCCTAATGTATACAATATTAATCTGTATGTACCTAGAAAATCTGACTACTTCCTATACTTCAAAGTCATTGCCTTTGCTACGAGACCTAGAAAGTGCTTCAGGATTCATTATGACATGTGGAATATATAAGCAATAAGGCATGACAGGGAGTGTGGTTATCATAAGATAATCACACCCCTGGGTCATTACAAAGCATGAGGTGCAGCCGAGCACCTCTCATTCCCCCTGGGGTGTGATTATATCATGATAAGCACACTTCATGCAGTTACCTTATTGCTTTTATAAAAAGTCTTTGTTGGGAAGAAAAACTGTATTTTTTACTTAAAGATGATAAAGTTGGCAGTTTACAATGTTGAGCAGTACTTTCTGCTAAGCTCAATGGTTTATATGTATTAATCTACTCCTTCAGAATGTGCATCTGCCAAAGCTGATCCGAACTCATCAATCAAAGGGGGTTTCCATAATTCAGCTTGTGTTCGAATGATCCAGCTGGAAAAGAATGTGTACATGTCCCAGACAATTCCATAGCCATTGACTGCTCACTGGACACCTATTTCTTTACTCAAAAATTAAAACAAAACAAAGAAAATCCCCAAAAAAGAAGACAACAACTTAAGTTGCTTAACTAAAAGTTAAATGATGTTTTAAACACATACATTTCAAGTCAAAGGTAGGCTTCAGTAACTGGAAAAGAATTCAACCTGCAAAACAAGAAGTTTCTAACTTGCTTTTGCCCCTGGTAGATGTTCTCCTACAAATTAAGGGTGACAACTTAATTTAGGGTCCTACATAAACTACAAAATCCCACTGCTGTCATTCTGACTGTAGCCTAAGGGTCTAATGTGATCTTTTGGATTTACAAACACCTGCCTTGGATTATGCCATATGTCTTCTTAGTGGCTCCAGGGGTGTATGCTCTGTCCAGTATTCGGCTCATTTTGTGCTTTAAGAATGCATAACTGCACACAGGATATGAAGGTTGCATCCATTTACAATTTATCAAGTGTGATGGCCATGTTCTGATTTCAGAGGCATTCAATGGTCTGGAAAGGGGCATATGTATGGGCTGAATTTGGCCCTGGGCCATTTATGAATATAGGTAACACTTTTCACCTAACATGAGCAAGTCACAAATTCAACTGTTAAATTCAAATAGGTCCTTGTCACCGTATCTTCCAGATTTAAGAGGCAGGGTTAGGAACACTGTCAGTAACCTGGATGAAAAGGAAAAATTCCACTAGCCTTCTATCTTCCAATATTTGGTTTGACACAGTGCTCTCGCTACACAAAGATGCATAAAATCTTGCTTCTTCCAACAACAATTGGAACTCTACCATTTTGTCTTTATATTTTAATCATATAGAGGCACAAGGTTTTTATATATTTATTTGATTATTTTTCTATCAAATGTTGCCAGTTTCTTTTTCAACTGGAAATTTGTTTCTTAATAGAGAATATTATGTTAAAATAATTATATATAACATGTATAAAATATTTTATATAAATATATGTATGTAACATATATTAAAATTATTCCCAAAAAAGGGAAATTATATCAAAAGATATATTTCTGATGCATTTCCTTTGAAGTATATAGATTTATGACAAACAAAGAATCTGGCCTTTCAAATAACAATGATACTAATTACAAGTTAATTTAGTAATAATAACAGAAAGCAATTGAGAAATAACAAGTAAGGATGTAACAAAAGAATATTAAGCTACTAATTTTTTGGCTAATTTTAGCATTTTTCAAATGACACATTTTTATATAATAAATTTGTTATTTGAAGTGATTCACAAATAACTTTGGAAATGGATTCCTTATCTAGAAGAGATGGGTTGAAAGTGAGAGTTGTGGTTACTCATTTCCTTACAATTCGATGGAAACAGCAGACATTAAAACAGTAAAGGAGAAGTAAACTTTAGCTCCTTCACTCTTAAAGCTTTTATTTTAAAAATTGCAGCTAGTAAAATTACTATCTGATGGTTTCTAAAAGCATTCCTACTATTTTGTAACTCTAGAAGTACTAACATACAGATATAGACCTCTGCCAATATATCTGTGTTCAGAAAACAAAATTTTGCTCCCAAACTCTTACTCCACATTTTAGATGAATCCTTCATTAATTAAATGAGAGCCTGAGTATGCAAGGAATACCAACCTGAACCAGACAAATTTGGAGCAATACTGTTTAGGGTTTTTTCAGTTTATTTGAAGCTATAAGAAAACGTGACACGATGCTTGTGTATGCAGAGTCAACCTTAATTCTGCCACTGTCTAATTTAAGAGTGTTTTACTTATGGCTTATCATTCTTTTAATATAGAGCTACTGTGTATGGTATAAAATATCTTGGTTCCACACCACAGTTAATTATTCATAACAGAATCATGAAGCGCTTGTTGATGAATTACAGGATAGAAAGAATGGAATGGAGGAGGAAAATCAGGAAGTGGGAATTTGGGAAGAAATTTTTTATGATAAAATTATTTATTATAAATGCAGTACAAGTGAAATTTATTTATTAATGCACTTCTACATATTCATTTTGTTCAAGTCTTGATCTGCACTGAGGACCTTCCATAGAGGGATGAAAATACTAGTATTACACAGCATAAATGGCGGTACATGCGAGTAACTCTCAGTGGGTAGGTGACTACCAGCTTGGAAAAACTGGGCATTAGGATGCATTTGCCCGACAGATTTCCAGTACTTTCTGCATAAAAGCATCAGTGGGTATTAGCATATTTAAAATCTGTTCATTCCCTGGACTGGTAACCATGGCTACACTTGCCCTGATTTTCTCTCCTCCTCTGCAATTGGAGCCCAGAACAGCAGGGGTAAGTAGGCTTAGAAGTGGCTAGTAATGGCTAGCCGGGGCAACCTTACTCCAAGGAGCCTAGGGAAGGCTTGTCAGCTAGAAAGAATTTAGCAGGACATTTCTAGTAAGGAAATGTCTTACTAGATAATAGTTTGCTGAACAATTCCCTTCATTTACTGCAGCATTGCTACCTGACGCTAGTTAGCACTACATGCCTCCTCAGGAAGTGGGGCAAGAAACTCCACTTTAGTCAGAAAGCAGACCATCTGTCCCCAGGAAAATGGCCTCTCTATTCCCAATAGTTGAAGATCGGTATAAAGTCTGAGTCTGAAGGGTTTATATCCTCTCCAAGACTGTTTTTTTCTGATGTGTGGGGTTTTGGTTTTGGGTTTTTTTTCTTCTTTAAGCATTAACTGGTATAAGTCTGGATACATTTGTTATTCACAGAAATTTCCATCCCTTACTAGAATTCTGTTAAACTTATGACCTCCCTGACATGAAGGGGAAAATCTGTTCCTTAGCTTAATCTATGTGTGAAGACATATTTCTATTTACTAGATTTGAATTCACTGCCATTCAGTTTTGAGCATCCTTCTGATTTGCAAGACAAGAACAGACCATCCTCATCTGCCTTGGTTGTTTTATCTGATTCTAAATTGTTCTTTCTTATTCTCTTCTCTCAAGTAAATAACACTAAATTCCCATTGCACAGTTTTAAGATGCCCCTCTTTTTTCTCAGTGCCTTTTCCCACATCTCTCAAAGGTCAACAATGACCCTACAAAGTATTTTGGATGAAGTCATATCTTCATTTCCTATAATGGCATTAAAAACTTTTCTATTCCTTCTCCATCTTGTTAACATATGAATATTTGCTTCCCTTTTTAACAACAACCATACACTGAGCAGATAAATTCCCTGAGCTGTCCATAAAGTTTTCAAGGTTTCTGAAATGATGTTTATTGAGTTTTGTCTGCCATGCTGTTTCCTATCACCTACTTTAAACAGGTCCTCTTGAAATTCCTCACAAGCTTTACTAATTTTCTGCAAAGTTTGCTTCCCTGCTTTACACTACCCCTGAGGCAATCATGTCCTGATTCTATAGCAATCTTCTGTTCATTTATAATATATTTTAAAATGTAATTTATTAATAACTATATTACATAAAACAGGACCACATATTAATCCATGAATCCATTGCTACCCTTTCTTATGGAAAAAAGCATTTCTTCCTATTCGTTTTCCTTGTCTTATAGACATTTTTACTAAACCAATTCTTGTCTGTCATCCAACAACTACTTAAAGACTCTAATAGCCTACCTCAAGGAAGGCTTGTAAAAGCCTTTTAAAGTACAGAATTTAGAATATAAAAATTTGTTCTGCTTTTGAAATATCTTCAAGTAATTCTAACAAATTTGTGAAATAGTTTTGCTTTGTAAAGCTTGCCCTACTAGAACCTGTTTACTATCTTCCAGTGACTTTGTTACTCTCTTCTAAATTTTGTCAACCAATCACGTTCATGCAGCTTGTACTGGACTTTAATTCTCTTCCTAAACAGAAATATAACATTTGATGCCTGTCAAATTTTAGTCCCATAATTGTTTCCTAATGAGAATAAGAGACAATATATTTGCTAGCCATTTGGCCAGTTCATATTTGAACTCTCTCCAACTTTAAAGGATTCTTCCAAATACGGGGCATGGCATTCTCACATATTCTGGGCCAACTTCAGGTCTGCAAGGTATTTACAGGTGTCACACTTTCTGTAAGGAGAGACATCTGGTTCCACATAAGGCATAAATGTAGTTGGAATAAAACGTCTAGATCGAGTAAATACTTATCTAGTAAACAAATACAGGTTCATGAACTAAGAAACAAATAATAAACCTACAAATAAATTAGTTTTACTAGTTGGAATCAAAATGGTATGGTCAGAGCCTGCTGTTGGCCACTATCGCTCCCAGGTACCGAGTCCAGAGTCACTCTGCCTCAACAGCAATTTGTCTGAGAGCAAAATTATCTTTTTTCTTCTCCCAGACACAGTGTTGCTGACATATAAAATATATTCAGGTTGGAGCAGAATTGTAATTAGGATAAATATTTGATGTCCAAAGTGCTATCATGCTAATATAGACGGGGAAGACAGAGATTTGTACGTAGGGAGTGTATTGTTGTTGCAGTCTTCTTATACTTCTGCTACATTTTTAAAGATTAAACAAATAAGAAAGATGGACTGAAGCAGGCAATATCAAAACAGCTTTACTTGAGCTGACTTGTTAAGAGAGCCTTTCAGAAAATGGAAGCAGTAAAGCAAATAGTTACACCTCGGGAACGATATAGTATTGCAATCTATCGGTAATGATGGAATTAGGCTCAGCAGAAACAAATTCATACTTTTTTACTGAGATCTGGTCTATATGGAACATCTAGGCTGATTATAGGGGATGATGTGGAAAACACAAAGAGGCCATGAAAGATCCTGTAATGCTAGGGCTAATTTGATGTATCTTGCTTTAGTTTCAAAAACTGAGCCCTATTTCTCTAACTCAATTCTGGTTCAGTCTGGCATTCCTTATGCAGTCAAAATTCCCCCTTAAACTAATAACAGCTTCATCTAAATGTGAAGCAAAGGTTTAGTAAACAAGGGAATATTATTTTGTTTTCTGAACATTAGCAAAAACATGTATCTGTGCTTTAGCATGTCCATAATTATAAAATCTTAATAATGATTATATATAATAAAATGACACGTGTTATTAGTGATAATTTTAAAGGCAAAAACCTGCATAATAAAAGGGTATAGATTTCTCTTTTTACAGGGATTTACAGTACTCATCAACTTGTATAGTTCACATTAGCATCCAGTGACATTGCTTTGTCTGTATATATTTCTAGCTGTCAACAGAATGTCCTGAGGCAATCGCATCCTGATTCTATAGCTATCTTCTATTCTTTTATAATACACAAGGGCCTAATTTTCCATCAGCAAAGCATGAAATCATGTAAGAATGCCACATAACCAGCATGTGCAAACAAGTAGCACTTTTTCTACACATAAAAATGCTTCATAAAATAACAAATAAATTAAATCTTCTTGTTCAAGTAAAGTGCTTGAAAACTGAGACCCTTTTTAAAAATTAGAGTTCTCAGTGCAGAAGTGGCCATGCCACACCGTTCCTCTAAACATGTGCACCACCTTGCAGCGTTATTTTGTGTGGTAAAATCATTTCACTCAGGCTGATGGTGGAGCTCTCTCTTTCCTGGACAAATAATATGGTTGCAAACATCAGGAACATTAATTAAATTAATATAAATATTAAACAGCTAGCAAGTTAACAAAAGAATTGTGCTTCGATTTGATGATGTCAGCTTATTGTTCCAACAGTAGCAGCCTTGCCCTATAGCTGTGCAGGTTCCTATAAAGTGCTTTAAACACAATTCACTGGAGCAAAATGGGTACAGTGACTCTCATTTGCTACTTCCAACATATTTCTATGGAGTAGCCAGAGAAAACACTAAGGCTCAGCAATTAAATAATTTTAAAATGGACCAAAATATATGTGCATATACGATATTCAGACTCCAACTCCATATCTGGAACATATGTCTAGTTCTGCAGCACTGTCTGCCGTCACCAATGACCTCCTTAAGCAGCCTGTGTTTGCAGTATACTTGAATCACATTCAAGACATATGTCTTCCTTGCTAGAAGAACCACAGAGACAAAGCTCAGTTTAGCCTCAGTGTATTGACTACAATTGCCAAAATCATATTCTTGCTCTTTGCCTCTCATATTTCCACAACTTCAGGGGATTTTTAACACCCTTCTCTACATAATGTACAGTTTATTTAGCACATGGCTTTCAGATGTCTGGCTGCAAAGTAACCTGTTGTAATTTAAGGCAAACATGTTTTGAATAAAGTAGCTAGTGCTTTTAATCTCTACTGCATCTAGTACAATGGAAGCTTTCAGAAAAAATTGATTTTCCAGGATGAAGAGGACCACATAGTCTCTACACATGAAAAGAACTGACCTAGAATTTACATGTATAACTTTCAATAAATTTGCCTTTGTCAGCTCCTCACCATTATAGCAATACCTTTGAGAAATGAGCCTGCACGTGAAAAAGAGAAAGTCAGACAACATGCACTTGTTTTTCCAATACACCCTTGTTTATGGAAACATTTCCTAAACATTATGAAATAAAACAGAGGCATGATTTTATTTGCCTTTTAAATACGAGGAGATAGGAGCAAGGATCGGTGTTGCCAAAACATAACAGACGTGACTGAAGCGCTCAGTGATGACTCACTGCAAGGAAACAGCACTAAGCTTGCAGGGGAAAGTCCTGACCCCCCTCCACAGCTGGGGCAGCCTTGCCCACACTGGAACTAATGAGCATGTGAGGCTGCCGGCCCACACAGGTGCAAGGATCAGCTCTGAAATAAATCCTGCAGTGCAGGAGTATTGAGAGTTGGCATCACCACAACTAAGACTAAGCACTCATTAATCAGGGACAGGTTTTCAGCAAGTTTTCACTGTTACTGGTCCGCAGAGGCCAAAGGAAAAAGACCATCTGCAACATCTGAAAATCTGCCCCTCCAATGTTCCTCTCCTCAAAAATGGAATTAAAGGAAATAATTATGTAGCAGACAAATACCCTTCAGGAAAGAAAAGTCACCCTGTAGAACTGAATTCATCTCGGATTTGAGTAAATTCACTTCAGCGCTAGATCTTTGCTAGGCTATATACATTACCTTGTAGTCCACAATGAGCAAGCAGTCCGTGCAAGCAGATGCTGGCTAAATAGTCAAGCAAGTAGCCTGTGCCCCATACATGTGCTGTTACCATGAACCAAGACATTCCGTTCAGCTGTGCCTACCAGAACTAAGGCAGAGCACTACCTCTGTTTTCACAGTCCTTCTGTCTGTATTGTAAACCGGGCACAAGAGCATCTCCCTTTCTCCCTGTGGTACTACAGGAGCTGAAACATGGAAGGCTGAAAGGTTCAGCCACCATATCTGTGGTCCACTTACCTGAGATCTAGAAAAAAACCTGTAAGCGTGCATGGTGTCTCCTCTAAGCAAGTACAGCCATGCTTTAAGTTACATGCTAGGTACATATATCTTGTCAGCAACAACAGCAAATGTAACCTTCCTTCAGCCAGATCAACAACAAGAAAAACAGAAAACTTGTGGTAGCAATAAGTTGGAGAGCACAAGACAAAGGCAATATGTTCACTTATGCAATCCTGCTTCTACTATTTTTTCTGTGGTTTATCAGCCCTTGAATGATTTTCCATCACCCTCTAGACTGTGTTGCAGGGCATGCATCGTGAGAATATGCTCCTTTTCAGGAACAAGGTTTTCATCCATCTCTGCCATACCTTCCGCAACTAATAAGTAAATGGTGGTCTTAAAGCTGCATGTTCAAATTTAACATTTCTCATTTAATATAAATTGCAGATGATGACTCAGCTGTATGCAGATTTTCTGATTTACACCACTGCTTGTGGTGCAGTGGTGTCAAACACCCAGTTGTGCTTTAAGGCAATGGGCCAAATTGACCTGCTTCATATATTTATATAGCCCATATGTTACACTAAGATTCTGTATATTCTAAACTTTCATATAAAATCTTTTCCATGAAAAGAAAAATATTGTTTCTAGCTTTCATAGTTATGAAGAAAACCTGCAATTGCTAACAGACTGTAAATGGGTGCAACGCCTAAGGCTGGAAACAGATGGAAAACTGGGCTCAGGAAGGCAGCAACTCTACTTCTCTTATTAAGCTGCCTTGATGTTGATATTAAAACCTAATGATGTCTCTTTAAAACTTAACGCTATGAATTTTGGTGAACATTTAAATAGATAGGCAAGGAAGAGAGTGGGAATTAAGCCTTCATAAGTCATAGTGGGAAGCAGAAGAGATACTGGCTGGAAAAAGGGAAAAAAACTAATAAGCTGCCTTGATGTTGATATTAAAACCTAATGATGTCTCTTTAAAACTTAACGCTATGAATTTTGGTGAACATTTAAATAGATAGGCAAGGAAGAGAGTGGGAATTAAGCCTTCATAAGTCATAGTGGGAAGCAGAAGAGATACTGGCTGGAAAAAGGGAAAAAAACTAATATTGCAGAAACACTACTGCTTATGAAATGCATGAGGAGCAAATAAAAATGAATTATACATAAAAACAAAAGTTAAAAGAATGACAGGATTAAGAAATACTACAATGAGGGGAAATGGTAGCCATAAATTTATATCTCAAAATAAGAAATTTAAAATGGCTTAGATAAGCACATTTGAAACATCTAATTTTAATTGTAGGTTCTTTTACGAATACTATCATATCTAAATTATCTTTTCTTTTAAATGGTATATGTTGAAATCAGCTATTTCTGACATCTGAAAGAGTAGGGTGAATAAGCTCACCCAAAAATTTCTAAAAAACTGTAAAGATAACTTCAGCTATATCTGTAGAAGGAGTCGCATAGCTTGGTAAGAGTGGATTTGTGGAGTGACACCACTGATGCTGAGGAATCAACATCAAATTGTATGTGGTTTGGGTTTTTTTACTCTGGCTGGTTGCAATGGGGTCCCAGAGCCTCAATGCCCACTGGCAGGTGGACAACATCAGTTCCAGCGTTGCTTGTCTCAAAGGAGCAGAGACTGTGATCCCTGAGGTACTCCACAAAGTGAATGAAAGCTCAGTAAGAGAGGATTATCAGGAAATTTGCTCTTGAACTCAACTAAAACACCAAAGTAGGTGCTCCTTTGATTTGGTTGTGTAATACCACACATATCTTTACCAAAAGCTGAGTGGGAAGGAGGGGTTGCTGCATGTGTGGTGTGCTTCCCTGCTGTGTTGCTACCAGCCAGCTCTTCCCATCTGCTCTTTCCCAGCTGTGAAACTACTGAAAGAACCCTGAGAAGGGTGCCTAACCACTTGGCTCAGAACTTACTGGGGCGAAACTGGAGGGTGCAACTGGATGCAGATGTTCACTGCCTCGCTGCAACTTGGCTGGACATAGCCGTGTACCCCTGAAACACCAAAGGCACATGGTTATTCTGTGCATGCCCTTTTCTTTCACTTAACGTATCAGGTTTTTACCCCTGCTTCAATATCTTCCTTCACTCTTTTCCTGCACTGATGTCTGCTGACACATGACTACACCTATGATAATCTTTGCACTTCCACAAGAGCCACTTGGCAGCAGAGAACTAGGGATACTGATACTGGACCTCCTCCCACCTCTTTTCTTCTCACAACTTTCTCTCCATCTTTTTCCTTGGCTGCTGGATGCACCATCCTGGCAGCAAGCCAGTACAATGAGCAGCAAGGGAGGGAGATAAGGCTTCCTGCTCAATTAGCAATGAAAGTGGTCCCTGGTAGGTAGGAGAAAACATGGTAAAACATTATTAGATCCAATTCTTCATATGTTTCTATATCTGTATTACAGACAGATACAATTTGGGAGCAGAGGGATAAAGAATGAGGGGTAGGTACATAAGCACAATGCAAAATGCTTGACAGGTATGTAGGACTTTGACTGTCAGGGTTAGCTGCCTCTCAGAAGACTTCCTCAGCAACATCCCATGTAAAGGCATATGCCCCCCCAGAGAAGGGCAACGAGGCTGGTGAGGGGTCTGGAGAACAAGTCTGATGAGGAGCGGCTGAGGGAACTGGGGTTGTTTAGCCTGGAGAAAAGGAGGCTGAGGGGAGACCTCATCGCTCTCCACAACTACCTGACAGGAGGTTGTAGCGAGGTGGGTGTCAGTCTCTTCTCCCAAGTAACAAGCGATAGGACGAGAGGAGACGGCCTCAAGTTGCGCCAGGGGAGGTTTAGATTGGATGTAAGGAAAAATTTCTTTCCTGAAAGAGTGGTGAAACATTGGAACAGGCTGCCCAGGGAAGTGGTGGAGTCCCCATCCCTGGAAGTATTTAAAAGACGTGTAGATGTGGCACTTAGGGACATGGTTTAGTGGGCATGGTGGTGTTGGGTCGACAGTTGGACTCGATGATCTTAGAGGTCTCTTCCAACCTTAATGATTCTATGATTCTATGATTCTATGATCTGCTCACCCAAAGACAGCAAATGGGCTACAATTAGAGCAGTTGGACTAAAAAGGGAGAGAGAGTACAATTAGATTCCCAAAAGAGCTGAAAGATTATAGTCTCAGTTCTTCATCTCAGCAGAGCATGCTCACATCCCTACCTCTCCGGAAGCCCCACCGCACGTAGCTTGTGGTTTTGCAGGAGGAGAATTAACATCTTCTCCTGTACATTTACTCAGACTGTTTACTCAAACCATTCACACACAAAATTCTCAAGGGCAAAATATACAGGCAGATGCAATTTTGAGAATAACTTAATTTCAGAATTAGAGCTGGCCAGAAAACAGATTTCATGTGCCAGGAAAATGATTTAAAAAAAAAAAAAAAAAAACACCCAAAACTGAGGCAAAAAGAAGAGCTTTCAACTTTCTCTCTAAGTATCATTAAAAATAATGTTGTCATATTTTTAAAAAATTTGAAACATTTCAATTTTTAACTATTTTTACAGAAAACTAAATTAAATTTCAAAACAAAATTGTTTGAAAGCAAAGAATGCACTAGTTGAAAAAGAGGGAAAACAGGAGCTCCACCGTTGCAAAATGTTTTCTTTTCCCTCCCTGTCAGCCTCCCTTATCTAAAAATTCTTACGACAATATGAAAGCATCTGTCTGTCTGTCTTTATGTGTTTATCTGTTTATCTATCTATTTATCTATCTGTATATCCTCCTATGTTTTTATTTGGCTCACAAGCTTTCTCATCATTTACTCTCCTAATTAAGTACGAACTGAAATCCAAACTGACTGTACCTCACACCACTAGTTCTGGGATAAACTAAAAAGGTTTAGCTCAACTTCAGGGATTAACAAGTCCCTTGAATATAAAAGTAGTTGAGGACAAGTCACAGTCTCAAACTGTTCAGGATTTTATATCACAAAGGAGCACAACATATTTATAAACCAACAGCAATGGGTTTCACTTGCTCTGAGTAATAATGCAATTAAGAGTGCTAATAATGCCCAAAGAGAGTCTTTTCCCTGAAACTGTCTCGTCTTCAGGCTTCCTTAATGATTCTTTTGCATATTTGATTATTATTATAATTCCTGAGACAGTCGGACAGTTTATCGATATCACCACATTTTCAAGAAACATATCAAGAAATAGCACCATGCTACCTCCAAACATATTTATTAAATGCAACGCCAAGCTGACAAGACACCAACAACATAAGCAGATGTTCATTTCTCACCAGGTCTATGCCATTCAAACCATTCATCCAGAGCCAGAGCTGCACCAGTTTTACACTAGAACGTTTTAAAGAGACATTATGCACTTTTCCTCAGAATGGGCTAAAACCTCATTGCACGATTTTTTATTATATGCAGATGAGCAGCATCTGATTAGGTCCTGAGGCAGCTTCACCTAGGTGTTCACAGGAATAGCAATGGGAGCTGGGGAAGAATATTTCATAACTGAAATATATTTTCCCTTGGGGGACACCACCATTTGATTTTGACATTTATTTGTCCTGTGCTGTAAAGGACAAAACTACAATTACACTTTTTTTTTCTACTGTGCGGTGGGCACAGTGTCATAAAAAATTAAATCAAAGGTAGTGTGTTCTCACAAAAAAATAACAAGCTTTAAAACCAAATTTAAAGAACATATTCAGTTAAGTCACACTACATTAGAACAGCTTATTTGATTGAAAATGCATATAAGAAATGTATTTTACAAAATAGCAGTAAGCTTAAAAAGTAACATACAGTCCTGCACTTGCTTTTTTCTTAGTTTATTATTGATATTATTAGCACTATCATTAGCATTTTACTTTTATTAATATTTTTCATTGACAGCTTTACAAACAAGGTGCATCAAAAATAATTCAGTTGCTTGAGCTCATTTCTATTTTATTTGTTATGATCTTTTTCATATTTGGAGAAAGTTTATGTAAATTAATTGAATACAAGATTAAATGAATGGTACAGGTTATGACTATTGCATCTTGCATTTCAACCACATACAAATCTATTTTTAATATTTACATCATCATGCAACAAATAGTTTTTCATTCTTGAATTCCACTGGTGCAATTCACACATCATGTAAAGGAATTTATTCACATTTTACACAAAACATGCCTGGAAACTACCAATACTGCAAACAATTTATAAGCTACTGTCGTATCTTTTACTTCAAGGGTTCCCAAACCTAGTGCGCATAATTTTCATAAATGGACCTGATGTTTCCAAAAAAATTATAGAATAAAAGTGTTAGAGAGTTAGTTATAAATTGGCATTTCATCCTCAAATTAGTAATATGTACTTATTTACAAACCTCATGCAAATCTTAGTCCAAACTAGAAGGGTCAAACATGTCATCATATTCTTTTTCCCCATTGAATTTAAATGCAGTTGAACATGAACAGTTCCTAGGTTTAACAAGGCTCTAGTACATAAAAATAACAGATAGGGTCTTATAATCTTATTGAACTGCATTAGTTGGAATACTGTCCTGGTTTTGGCTGGGATAGAGTTAATTTCCTTCCTAGTAGCTGGTACAGTGCTGTGTTTTGGATTTAGGGTGAGAACAATGTTGATAACACACAGATGTTTTAGTTGTTGCTAAGTAGTGCTTACACCAGTCAAGGGCTTTTCAGCTTCCCATGCTCTACCGACTGAGAAGGCTGGAAGTGCACAAGAAGCTGGGAGGGGGCACAGCCAGGACAGCTGACCCAAACTGGTCAAAGGGACATTCCATACCATGTGACGTCATGCTCAGTACATAAACTGGGGAAAGCTGGCTGGGGGGGCCGCTGCTCGGGGACTGGCTGGGCATTGGTTGGCGGGTGATGAGCAATTGCACTGTGCATCACTTGCTTTGTATATTCTTTTATTATTATTGTTATTATTATTAGTGTTTTATTTTATTTCAATTATTAAACTGTTCTTATCTCAGCCCATGAGTTTTCTCACTTTTACTTTTCCGATTCTCTCCCCCATCCCAGCAGGGGTGGGGTGGAGTGAGCGAGCGGCTGTGGTGCTCAGTTGCCAGCTGAGGTTAAACCATGACAAATACATAACAAAAAACAGGGAAAAAATGAGGTAACACGTGATAAAAATGTGAAAGGTAGCAGAGTAAGCAAAAGTTTCACCAATTTTTAAGGAAATTTAAACCTTTATTTGGAGTAGAGCTAGGCTGAATTTGGATACCGTGGTGTCTGCAGAAAGCAGACATGGTCACTATGATTTGAATATGCATCAAACCTGATATGAAAATCATATGCAATAAAACCAGATTCAAGAAAAATGGGAAGCATTTTTTAATTTCATTTGTTGTTGAATCTTACATCCACTGCCGATTTAAACAGTGGTGGTGGATCAGTAGATGGGAGTGATGACCTAGCTACTAGACCATTTGCTTTCTTCCTGCACTGGGCTTAGTTCAATGAAGAATTGCAGCACATCATTTTAAACACATGAATAGCCCCGCTAAAGAAATAATACTGTTTGTATGCTTGAATTACACACTTGTATTGTAAGCACATAGGTCAACCAGGTGACCAAAAGGAAAATGATGTATTAGTATGCAAGAATCTACCTAAGATCTAGAATATGTGTTTTATATGAATTGCATATACAAGAGTCATTACACTCAGGTCATTCAAAGTATATTCAAAGCTCCTTATTTCTAGAAAGGATACTGTAGTGATAACAGTCATAGAAGTTCTCCGTGCCTTCCTGTGCCTTTAGTCCAAAAAGGAGCCTACCTCTCAAGAAGTGGAAAGCTGGGTCATCTTTATATCCACTTATTGCTTAGCCTCTGGCACTAACTCTGATGACATTGTTAAGAGGAACACTAACAGGATCTATGGAAATGCGTTTTTGCAAAAGTTTAACCAGTGAAGTTTCTTATGATTGTGTTGGATGGCTGTTGAATTGGTTTGGTAATAAATAACCAATTTTTGAAAGGGCATCAAACACCTTTTTTAATGAACATTAGCCTTAATTTTGTTCTGAGCAGTGCAATAGTGTGGAAAGTTTCTTACCAGGGATAGCTCTCAGTATGGCATTACTCATTATGTGACAGCTGAGGTACAATCATCTTCAGTTCTGGAACCGGGGAGGGGGAACATTGCTTGTTGTATACATTTATTTCTTTAAAATTTTGATACTGAAAGAAAGTAGAGCATTATTACAATCTATAATTTTTCCCATAACAGTTCATGCTTTCTACTGAAGGTTTCAAAGTTTCACTGTGTCTCCTCAAAAACTGAAAGCTACATATTTTTGTGATTTTATAGAGCAAATTTAAAAAAAACCCACATATTTGCTCTTTAAAATGCACTGGTTTATAATAATATATTATAACATTTCAGATTTTAATACCAGTGCTTTAGTGTAATAAAACTTTTAGTGATTCCCTGGCATGTCTTGTTCAGACTTAAGTTCCTCATTTACATATCTGATGTTCCCCAAGAGACAGACAAGCTTCAAGTTAATTATCCGTGTAGCTGTAAGAACTCCTGTTTCTTTGGTAAGAACTCTCTAAAAGAAAACTAACAGTTATTAAATATTACTTTGAGTTTGAAAAAGTAATCGAATTGCATTTAAAGAGGCACTAAAGAGATACTTAAATTTAATATCTTTGCAGACTAAATAATATATAAACCATGTACAACTCTTACACAATCCACAAATAAAACAATCATTAAAAACTAACAAGAAGCCCAGCCTTCAGTAGTTTCAAGCGCTACAAGTACTCAGAAGCAAAAAGGCTCTTGAGCAGACCCTGCGCTACTCCCTAACATGTAGTCATTTTACACAAAGGCAAAATTACACCTGTTGAAAGCAGTGACACATTCCTGACTGCTTCTAGTGGAGCAGGATAACATTACTAATAGCTCATAATAATGTGGAGAGAATCATGCTCTTTACAGAAAATAACAAGTGACAGAATACATACTTCCAAAATGGAACGCAACTGTTGTAAAGACACCAACATATCTCTTGTATCTCACCAAACCATAATTATAGGGAGGAGCAACAGAGAAATAGTGTATAGTGTATGTTGTCACTTGTGACCAAAAGCATCTTTAAAAAACAATCTGATGTATCATGGAAAAGAGGAACAGAATAACTGGCAAGCATAAAATGGACTTTAATTCTAACTGTTCCACACAGCTTCCACTCATGTAGCATCCAAACGCCTTCAGTAGGTGTTAGACAATGTACCTAATATATGTCATCTCTGGCTCATTCTCTGTCATCCTCAGCTGCAGCTGGCAACTTACAAGTACAGATATCAGGTGAAATAATTAATCTGAGTATTTTACAATAAATGAACGTGTGCATCTATTTCCCAGAGTCTCATGATGACTTGCATGAGAGGCAAATTCACTGACTGTCTCCAAATTATTACATGCATCCTATAATTAAGTTACAATGGCTGAATAGAATGTGGATGCTCTTCTCTACACAGAAGACAAACATCTCATTCCACAAAGACCTTGGAGGTCATTCAAGAAACAATTAGATGTCCTGCTATCTATGCTAAAAAGAAAGAAGGCTGAGGGCAGAGGAGCCTTTCTTCTGTTTCCTGTAGCTTCAGTGCTCACGCATTCAAATGAAGCCAAACAATATTAAGCCACAGAGCAACACACATAGAACACATATGCCTTGTAAAAACTTGGTATTATTTCTATCTGGCAAAATGGGACGGGAAGAGTCATGTCTGTCATTTTACAGAAAGGCATTTGTTAACAAATTTCTGTTATTTTAGTTTCTCAGCCTCACTGGGTACAAAGCAAAAAGCACTAAATAAAACCACTGTCATTATTCTGCTATGTAAAGACAGAGGAGAATACATACTAATGTCAGCTGTGTACACGCTCAGCTCTGGGATAAAAAGCATTAACATGAGAACAGAAAGAGGTAAGACCTAACTTTTACGTGTCAACCAACAGTCTTTTATCCTAATCAGAAACCATATCTGATATTTTCTGGCACTTTACATTTGATCCGATGTTTGATTTATTGTGATAAAGACAGTTAAAACTCAGTAATGCTCACAGACTTTGGGAATGCAAAATCTTGCAATCCTTAGGCAGACAATGCTACCACTGACTTCAAAGAAGACAACAGAAGAAGACTTCAAATAGACAATGTCCATTGTCACTCTGAGATGATCTCTTCTGGCTGAAATATGGAACAATGTTGACAGACAACTGCACAGGGAGTCATTTTCAGGCCTCCTCAGTCAAAAGGAGCGTCACTGAGATGTAGACCTTTAAGGGTGTTTGCAGGACTGTATGGAACTGGTTCCTCCAGGAGCCTCATCTAAATTGGGGAAATCTTAGCCTGTGAACCTTTCTTTCTATCACTTACTTCTATAGTATTGAAGTACGATGCAAAAACTTACAGAAAGCACCTTCTAAGATACAAATGGTTCACAACTCACTACCCTGTAATATTTCACCCTTTCTTTCCTTCCTTTCCAGTTTTTCCCCTTGGCCTTCCTATTTGTAGCAGAACCAAGAAACAATTATGGGATGAGTGGGGCAAGTGTTAGCAATGAGGTAGGCTTTGCAGATTGATCTGAACAGTTGCCCAGGTGAAGTTCAAAGAACAATGCAGACCACTAGAAGATTTGTCACAAGAAGATTTGCCACTAAAAGATCTGTCTCGGAAATAATGGCTTGTTTAAAGTACAGCTTTAGACCAGAGATACACAAAATACTAAGAGGAAGGCATAGTCCTGGACTATCAAAGTGAGAAACTTTGAAAAAGCCATTACAACCACACAAATAAACTAAATTAATAAAGAAAATGTGCTTCCAGGGTGTCGTTTATTTTCCAGCTCTAATAGTTTCTTCTCTCTTCACATTTAAGTCCACCTATGTGCTTAAGAAGAAGAGTCAAACTTAGCAGGATCTGAGCACTGAATTAAGTAGAGAAATAGAGAGAAATTCAACAATATAGAGCTATGTTAACAGATGCTTTAAAACAAAAATAGAAGAGGAAATGCAATCACTATCCCTGAAAAGAAGATATGAAATTAAAAGCCTTTTTTTTTCATCTGGGAGCCAGAAGAGGACCAAGAGTGATTACCACCAGCACTCCCATTACCTAGAATACAGATGCAGGTAACTTGCAAGAGATAGACTACTTTAAACAGTAGATGTGAAATAATCTGTCTTTCAAAGATGATGAAACTCTGCCTACTTGTTATGAAGATTGGAACTGAATTTTCCCTAATCAGAACAGTGTGTAATTGCCTTTGGATTCTTGCCATTATTTTCAGTCCATGCAGTAGTTATTTCACATGAAGAAACTGAAGCTAAACAGAGCTCTCTATGCTATTGATCCTATTTATGACAGTCTTGACCCTGCAGTGAAATGAGTTCAGACACAGACAGAGCACATTCTTGGATCTCCAACTAACTATCTGGTATGAAAGCTCCTGATTAATAAGCACTAGGTTACATATCTGTTCCCTTGCATCATTCCCAAGACCATATCCCATCACATCATCCACAGCAAAACAAGATTAGTATCTGAATTCATACCACAGCACTACATGTCGTGTTTACCACCTGTTCAGTTTGCCTGGTACAGAGTACCCAACTTCGCTGTTTTGTGCTTAAGGAGAACTGGAACGTCTCACGCTCTATTTAAATTTACGCAAATGTTGATGGCATAAAATTTCACACATTTCATTATAGTATGTGAGATTATTTGGGCACCATACGCAAAAGGCACAGAATATATCCTGTCTTCTCCCTGTGGCACAGAGAGAGGCGATCAATCAAAAAGGTGCTTGGAGTCAGACAAAATGGCCGTATGGTGCTTCAGTGTTCAAATTATGTGTGTTCTTTAAAAAAATTGAATGCTGGATAATGATTTGCCACACTGCTATACTACAGGTAAGTTCAAAAGCAGTCATTGTCAGTATGCTGATTGATGTAAAGCTTTCAGTCTCTGGGGGGAAGAGTATAGCACTTCCTACTGCTTGATCCATAAAGCAGCATTTACTGCAGCCCACCTTCCTGGTCTGTGCTGCATAATACATTGCCAGATTATGGGAGTTAGGGAATTAAAAGGAAAAGAAAAGAATGGATGAAAAAGCCCTGACCCCCTCCTCCACAGGTGAAATATCTGAGTCCCTGCCTCAGGGTATTGGAAGTAGACACTAATTGCCGTCCAGATACCCACTACTCACTTTCACCTAAATATTTCCCACTTCTGGCTGATCAACGAACCTAAAATGTAATTGAAAAAGTTTTCATTTAACGTTTGCATCCTGTGATGACTAGCTGGGACTGGAAGCATTCACTATCAGAGCTACAGTATAAAAAGGGAGAATAGCACCGTGTGAAGGAACCCAAGTAAAAGGCAAGAAATGAGAAGGGGGGGGGGGAGGAAGCTTTTAAGGATACACACTTCAAGTCTCTTTTACTAAGAACCAACAACTTGCACAAGTGATACTTCAGGTGCCAGGTACTGTTGTTTCATTCTGTGTTTGCTACTTAGTGATCACTATCTGGATTTTTGTAGGCATTTTCTCATGGCTGTTGAACAGAAACCTGCAACACAGGACAGGAAAGGGGAAAGTATTATTGATCTGCGTCTGCTTTGATGTGCTGCTTTCTGGGAGTGAAAACCAATCTGTTACAATCAGATGCTGCACAGCCTGAATTATATTGAGGTTCCCATCAATATATGGAATATGTGGGAGCAAATAAACAGTAGCCACAAAAGAAAGACTTGACCAGATTATTAACCAACTCTGGGTGTTGAAAAAGGAAATTCACGTGGGATCCAGACAGGTCTCATTCTTAAAGACCTTTTGGGGACAAAAATACAAAAAAGGAAGCGTTTGATATTGGAGACCACGCAGAGAAGGCAAAGAAGAGGATTTGCGCTTTAGGAAGCATTAAAGTGACTTCTGTAATGATACTCTATTTGGAACAGAAATGCCCCATTTTAAAAAAAGGAACGAAAGCAGCTGAGATTCAGAACTTGCAAACCTTGTTGGCAGCCTTACAGATGCTTTCTAAGTTAGAGTTGTACCTAAAAGGGGGAGATGGAGTACAGAACACCAAAACCCAAAATTCTTGCTCAAAAGTGTTTACAATCTGAGAGAAGGAACATGAGCACAAGCAGTCATCAGAAAGAAAGACTCAAAGGCGATGATTAGAGACAAGGGGAACAAGATCTGAAAGACAAAAGAGTAAATAGATTGATAGTGTTGAGCAGACAACATTCTCCCTACCTCCTTAGAGCTTGCCACCATCTGCCTATCAGCCTCCGGGCAGGGCAGGCAGGCAAAGGGGAATATTGGTTACAAACAGGGACGGATGCCAAAATGAGATTGACCAAAGGCAGGAACAACTGACAGAACGAAATTTGTTCAGAAACAGAGTCCTTGCAATGATTAAAAGTTTAACAACAAAATTGAAACACAGATGTGTGCTTTACAGATTTAAAATATGTTTGGATCTGATTATGCAATGTCTTGCATCTTGTTTTCTTCCTTTAACTTAGAAATCATCTGCAAACCAAAACAGTACTAATTTTTGCAGAGATGTAAATGCACAAAATTCAACTGTTAGGCTTGTGCAGAAACAACTTCCACCTGTCTCTCCACATAGAGATTTCTGGTAAGTATCTCACTCTAAATGCAGAGATGGTAGTGCTTTGCCAAGCCAAAAGTATTCCATAACAGTGGTCAAACTTGGCATGAAGGCTGAATTCATCAGTAGAACAGCTAAAATGGCCAAATATATGTTAATGACAATAGCTGAATAGAAGCAGAATTACATAGGCTTAAGGGAAATGTAAAAATATTGGAGGATGGAGTCAAAGGGAGCTTAAAGAATATTACAAAATGGCAAGTACATGTACTAGAATGACAAAGTAATATAAGGAAGATCCTTTCATTTTGCTTAACTCATCTGATGCATCTTTTCAGTGTGCAAACATAGAAAACAGAAGTAACTGAAACAAAACACTAAAGGCAACTTCAGTACCCTAAATACTGACAATGTGTTAGAATATCTGGGACATATATAGGGACATATAGGGCACAGATATGACACAGGACCCACAGAAGACTCACGACATTGTGAAGTCAAGCAGAATACCTTAGAGTGTATCAAATGGCACTTGACACTTACAATGAGGCACCTGAAATATTCTCAGTCAAAAAAATATTTTCTCTCCAAAAGTACCAGGTAAACACTCCCGTAAACACAACCACCAACACAAGATTTCTTTAATCTTTTTATCCCACTCATTTAACTCTATCAAAATATGTTTAGGTGGAGTTCTTAAAGAAAAAGAGGTTTCACAGCGAAGTGAGGGCCACTGGACTGATGCCTTTGGACATGGGTTATTTCTCCTTCAGATGTAAATGGTCATGACCTAATGAGTTAGATGCAGAACAGTATACTGCATAATAAAGGCAGAGGACTCTGAAGCAGGGTCTTAACTTTAATTATTTGGAGAGGTTTATGAGATTCTTCTGTTCTTGGGGTTTCAATTTCTCTTTGGAAGAGTAAATAAAATTAACTCAATTTCCAGCTGTGGACAGATTGTGGGCAGATAGATAATTACCCTGCCGTACCCGTGGGTAGCCAACTTCCCCCACTGTTCAGTAGCATTTGAATCGTTTGCCTTATCTCTCACTGGTTTTGACTTTGTTGAGAAGAATGGAGGTAACATTTATCTCTTAACACAAACATATATTAGTAAGCCATTTTTAGAGATGCAGGTTAAGTGAGGGACCATAAGGCACACATATGGGCAGACATATTATAGCAATTTTAGTAACAACAAAGACCAGAGGGGAATTGTTACATTTGGAGAAAATGTGATTGAAAGTTAAAGGATAAATTCAGGTATGTGTCACTATTCTCTCAATGCTAAAAGAAAGCAGGAAAATAATGACCTGTAATTCCAACAGGGAGCAAAGAATCAGACCTTCTACAGACAACAGGGGTGTTTCACCCCATACTCCTCTTTTGATTTCCACATGAAGCCATACACTGAATAAATTCCTGGCACAGTTCTGTCAAATTTCCTATCACTGTAGCCAGTTATTAAATATCTAGGTTTGACAAGTGAAGCGACAAATGAGTATTACATGAAAAGCAAGTACTTTGGTATTTTGGTAGTTTCTTGACACACCTGCTATGTAACCAATAAGAGCTGGATTCATCCAGATGGCAATGACTTAAGGGTAAGACTACACCACTTACTTTAAGTGCTACAAAATGCAGACACCTGACCCCAATCAGGAGATCCAGAATGTGTTACCCTGGCACCAACATGCTCTACCATCAACAGACAGAGCGAAGCTACTTTGAAGAGGGATCAAAAAAGCCCAAGGCTGGCTAAAGTTGGACAGGAACAGGGCTGTGTCTGAACTTCGGCCCCTCGCAAAAGCTCAGGTGTGGCTCTGCCTTCAGGCTCCAGCCCCAGACCTGTCTCCTAAGGCCTGATGCATAACTAAGCGTGGGCTTTTTGCAAAATATCCTAGTGACCAGAGCACTCAGAGAAGAGATACCTGTGTTCCAGCTTCTCCCCAGCTTAAGGAGATTTGATCCCCAAAATGCCATACCCAACAAGAGTGCCCTACCATCAAAGTAGAGCTAACTGCAATAGTAAAAGAGGCTAGTGAGAAGATGCTCTAACCTTTCTTTCCAGGCTGGGCCACTGTGCAGTCAAAAGGGCAAAAATCTTGAAGTGAAAAGACAATACAGAATTGAGAGTCTAACTTTGAGGTCTGTGGATAGATGGAGATAGGTGGAGTCCACCTGTGGAGAGATAGGGGGGTCCACTCCCTAGCCATTTGTAGCATTTTTTAAAATTTATTTATGGAACATACAGTGGAAAAAGATAGAAACATCTTGGAAGTCTCCTTTTACCCAATTAATGACCATTCATGTAGCTTTCAATATTCTGCAAGATGGAAGATGACTGGAAGAAATGTATATGACTAGAAAATTAGCCAAACTTGACATATTTTTTGTACTTTGAGTCATTAGTGGTGATAGAAACCAACAACGGACATATTAATGCCCAGAGTTTTGGACAAATTCTTCTGAAAAATTAATTTGATTGCATTATAAATTCATAGTACTCTGTAACTAAAAGTTTTTAAGTTGTATGAAATTGCATACAATTGCAGTATGCTATCAGTACATTATTCTGTTATTATTATTATTTTCAATTGATAAACAATGGAAAGGCAACAAAAATGCCTTCACTGTCAACTCTAGACAAGAACATGGAGGTAGTCAAGAAGAATGAACAAAATAGGAAAACGCTGCGATGTCTGAGAGCTGGTTTTGACAGAAAGATTTCCAGCACAAATAGTGGCATTGTAAGTAAAATGTGGAAGACTTTGCACAAATTCATAGTCAGTACAGCAGTAATAATCCTTGACACACATTATTTTTGAGTCACTACTGCCCCTACGCAATGTGTTAAGACAACGAACTTCCGAACCCAATCAGAAGACGTCACAAACATTACCGGTCCACTCCGTAACACACGGTAGTGAGTCAGGGCAGGCCTCCGGGAGACTTTAAATGAGTGGTGGAGTACAGCACCAAGGCAAAAGAAGCCCTCAGAGGTTTAAACTCTCCCACTTCTGTCACTGTAACTTGGTCTGACTCAGAGCCAGCAAACGCTGCAGCTGCTGCTCTTTCTCACACTATCTGTAAACAAATGTGCCCTGTGCATTTAGCAGGTTATTGTTGGGGAAAAAAAAACCAACAAAACAAAAACAACACCACATCTTTTCAGATTAGAAAAAACTATCCATTTCTTGTATTCTTTTTTAACCACAGATTTTACTTCACCAAGCTTCTTTTTTCACTGTCTTACAATATTGTACACCATCTCAGTCAAAAAGAAAGTGAAATTGATATAGACATGTGGCATATATGGACCACAAAATTTCTCTGCACATGTTCTCTGCTACTCAGTTTACATGGGCAATAAGGATAATAGAATTTCCACAGCTTTTTCACCTTTCATACCCATTCCAGATTCTTTAAGGGTCTCTGAGGGACTGGTTTTAAGCATGCTATTTAATGGCCCATAGAAAATACAAATCCACTAATCGGATTTAAAAAAATGCCCACTTACTTTGGTACATAAAGTTATTTGAAAAGTATTATTTTCCAGAAGATACACGATACTGTTGCGAATGATCACAGGGAATTTGAAAACACAAATTCAAAATGTCTGTTGTATACAACCCCTGCATAGATGGAGCCGGATATTGCTCCCTGCTTCCTATTTAAAGTTGCCATTAACATAAACAAAAGTTAAATATTTTCAAATTACTCCATATCCCTTTTATTCTTAGAGGGTCAGAGTCCGCAAGTACCTGATTCAGTTCCAGTGGGATTCAGTCACCACTAACACACAACTATAGCATCAAGTACAGGCACTGCAATATGTTGAACGGTTAAGGCTGTCAAGGGGTGAGATTTAAATCTGCAGTGAATCTGAATATGCAGATTGAGTTAATATCTAACATGCGCTCAGTTTCAAATATATATTTATTGTAAAAATGGTTCCAGAGTACATATACACTGAAAACATTCAGGATGTATTGGTTTTGCTTTAGCTGTCTTCCGAAGACTTTGATAGTGCTCTTCAACAGACAGGAGCTCGGAGACCATCAGTCACCATTTTGATTATAGTTGCAAGAGGTGGAGTGCAATAATTGCAGGCTAGGAAATGCTGGACTAAGTCCTGAATATATTTTACCACTGGGCATTAGTGGGCACTTATTGCACGATATTGCTTATCTCTAGCACAGTATTTCCTGTATTTATAGTAAGAAACACTACAAACATGGTGGTAAACAAAATGACATAGAAGCCTCACTTTACATGGACTTTGCTGTTTGCATATACAAGGATGCCCTAACAAATTAAATCTTTTGTGCTTCATTAAACCTAAACAACAACAACAACAAATCTTCAAACAAATGTTCTTCTGTTGGCTAAATTCTGCAATAGTTAAAGGCCCAATAGGTTTATTAATTGCTGTTTCATCTGAGGCTGAAAAGACAATGACCAAATGCCTTGCTCTTCTGCGAGTCTCAACATAACGCAAAGGAACAATAAGCCAGTTACAGAACAATAAGCCAGTTATATATATATTCAAAAAAACCCTACCCTCACAGGTCCAAACCCTCCGAGCCAACTCTTCTGACCTGCTGCCTTTAATGGTAGTTACAGGTCAGGGCCAAATTGTGGTCTTAAGTGCAGGTATTTGTAGTTTAGGGCAATGCCATTCCTTGTTTCTCAGAGTGCGATTTAGCCAGAAAGGGTTTTATTCAAAACAAATCTGATAAAAGGGAGAATGACAGGAGTGAGACGTGGCTCCTCCTCCTTCCACAAAGGATGCTTCTTCACTAGCAGAATCCTCCTCTCCTTCTCCCTCCCTCAGTTTGACAATTGCAGAGTGCCAAGATGTGGAAATCATCCTTCCACTGGTGACATCTGTCTCCCCAAAGAGCTGCGGAGGCAGTTATTGTGATCGCTTTGGAGTCTGTCATATGATTAGGTGAATACCGAACAGTCTGGGACTTCATTCTCTTAATGCTAGTTCCTGTGACTCACATTTGATTGGCTGGAATTAATGCAATGTATCATTTTATTTTAATATTTTCTGTGCTAAGAAAGGGAGGAAAAAGGCTTAAATAAATTTATGCATAGGGCTTGCAGTTTAGGAATGCCTTCTCTTTCATTTATTGTATGGTATATCCGTAACTATCAGTCAGCATTGCCCATTTATGCGTCCACTGGACATATTGAGTTTTCATTGTGAAAAGGCTGATGCTTATGAACATGTAAGAAAGTTTTATGTGCCACTTCTTTGCAAACAGGGACTTCAGAACACTCTCATTAATGAACCATAAAGGAAAAAGATTTTTTAAAATAACAACTCTCCTAAGCAATGACATTTAAAAGGAGTACTGATTAATATCAGAAACAAGTCAAAAGAGTTAAAGAAGTTTTAAGTATTATCCTTTTCAGCATGGCTATCAATAGGAAGCTGACAATAGTATTATTGCTATTTACATATTGGTAACACGCTGGTATGAATTTGCATAACGTATTGTGGTTCTATGCTCTAGGGAGTTGCATTGTAACATATTGGTGCTTAATGAACTCTGAAAAAATTGATTTTCCACAGAGTAAATTAAGGAATGCATTATAGCTGTTAAAGCAATCTTAAGGGAAATCTGAGGCTTCCACTGCAGCACCGTGCTTAGTAAGTAATAAATTACATGTTATACTTATTTGCCTTAATTCATGCTAATTTTGTCCAATTAATGTATCACAGTAATTCAGAAGCCTGTCACAGGAGAGCTAATTATTTATTGGATTTTTGTGTTCAGCTCCCTAGGAGTCTACTAGCAAACAAACTTGCGACTGTCTTTCTGTTAGGTCCACAATGACATTCTTATGTCTTACTGAGGAAAGAAAGAATGTTATTATTTTCTGGTTTCAGTTACAAAAATGGATCGTTATTCAGGTAAGTTAGTTTTTGTTTACAAACTGGTGTCACGTCATGACAGACTGCCATACTGTTAGGATGAGATCCAATGTTTTTCCTCTTCCTGTAAATGCCTGAACATGACATAATTCTTATTAAAGACCATGGCGGTACTTTTCACAAGCTGAAAGCTTCTGCCGAATGTGTGTAAAGTTCAAGAAAAAAACCCTTCTCATTCTTTTCACTGAAACCTATGTTTTTCAAAATCCATTGGCTTGAAAAATCAAGCACAACATGCCCATAGCAATTGATACTCTTTCACAAAAATAGATTTTTAACTGTGGCAGAATGTTAATTCACAGCAAAAAATGAATTATTTATGAGATTAATTTGTGCAATTCATACCTATAAATAATATGGCAGTTGCTAAATAATTTGCACAGGGTGATAAGATGCAGACATCACAGTTAAACAATAAGAGAGTCACCAGCTGTGAAATACCCACTATCTGCTAGCATTCTGTCATGCACAAGCGTTTACAGAAAATTATTTGTTGGGGGTGGAAAGTATTAGATCTGATACTTGGCTTCTTCTCATGGGTAGCGGGAGAATACTTGTCAGTTGATTACTGTCTTCTACCCTACGTGAAAAGAAGTGATATTTCTTTAAATGTATAATGCAAAGTGACGTTACCAGCAGGCTACATAAAATCATGTGATGTAACCTGCCATAATATGATGCACATGACCGACTGTGTCACAAATTTAAAGAGACTTATTTTAGAAGAACTGGTGAGAAAAAAAATATTACCCCTACTCCTTTTCAGTCAGTTGCCATTGATCTTTGTTTGCCTATAGCCAAATGAATACCTGGTAGTTCAGTAAACGTCTCTGAGCAATATAGTATCTTACGCTTACTGTAGCTATTCTTATCACTTAAAAAGCATCTGACAAGTACTTCATAGTTTTCTACCATTGTTCTTCAATCTCTTCATTCCTAGCAAGCACACAAAAGCTCAACAAAAAATTAATTATCCAGTCCTTGTTTCTTGGAAAACAGTTGTTTTAATTGTTTATGGCATTTAGAATTTGAAATTGTTTTCTTCATTTTCTTCCTTGACTTCTCCACTCCGGAAAATGTAAAGCCTACACTTGATGTTAAGCATGTCTTAAATCCCATCAAAGTCAACAGGGATAATGACTGAGTTTTCCCCATAACAAGGAACTTTATTTTCAGGCTGCATTACCTGGACATTCTGGACAAGGGGATGGAATATGGGCACACCTTCCAAGGGTGGGAGCACGTGTGGCCATCCATACCATGTAAACATGATGGCTGTTTTATGAATGGTTCAGAAAAAGGGGTGAACTATGCAAAAGAGTAACAATCAACAAAGAAAACCCAAGAATCGGGAAGAAAAGACCTTATGACAATGTCAGAAAATTCTTCCTGGCAGCAAATACATCAGTTTTGAAAGCCCAGTTGCCTGAAAATATTCATAACTTTTTCCATCTCTCAATCCTTTTTTCCTATGAGTAGTCTGTATCATTGCCTATATGGAGAAATTTAAACAGCCTCTTCTCGTGAGCCAAAACCCGCACAACCTGACACTGAAAATCATCTAAAACACTAATCATATGGAACAGGTGACAGAGGGTTTGCATTGTAAAGACGTCACACTATGGATATACAGAATAGGAAAAAGCCTAAAAAGTTAAAACAAGATTTGGAATCCCTAGTTGGAATGAATGTTTTAAAGCACCCATGTTTACTCTCTTGTTAAGCTAATATGTTTGCTTCTGCTAGACGTAGCGGAAACTTATAAGCTAACTATTGTGTTACTTTAACCTAATATAGAAACTTTAAAAATACCACAATACCGAAACACCCTTGGAGAGGGAAGGCTGACAATAAGGAACTAGATATTCATTAGAGACTCCATTTGTAACAGAGCTTTGACTATGTTTACTCCTTCCTTCTCCAAGCCACCCTCCTGTAGAGCCCAGCTGCACAAGGAAGGTAGAGAGGAAGGGTACTGTACTTTCCTTCTGCTTCTTTCTGGTTGTGCCATCTAATAAATGCCTCACTTTAAAATCCTCTTCTTTCCATGGAGACAGCAGCTTTTCTGCTAGTCATTTAATTGGGTTCTCTTCCGGTCATTCAGAATATGACAAAAGAAATCAAGTTTCAAACCCCTTATTGTACCACAGAAATGTATGGAAGTCTTGAGTCACAGCAGCAAGTGGCAAGACTGCTATGAACTTCAACAACCCAAGAGTTCATCCGCAGTCTCTTGTTACACTAAACACCTGTAGACGATAATTTCTGGATCTGTAACTTTCCCAGCGCCAACATATTTTGTCATTCCTCCTGACACCTGACATGTTCTGACACACCATTTCTTTCCAACACAAAGACAACTCCTTTCTCCACACCTGGAGTGTCTTTGTCTCACTTCTTTCCCCTCCCATGCCCTCCTGCCACCTCCCTGGCAAAGATCCATCAGCAAAGGGTTTCACATCTCCCTTTTCAGACTGATGAGGTTTTAGTGGTCTTTCATCACCCAACAAATGGAGAAAGGCTTTTTATGAAAGCAAAAATATGTATTTAAGATCACATTCACAATGCAGATTATTTGTGTAATCAGTGCCTATACAGTGTTTCCTGCCATACAAAATCTATCCTGTTATACCAATAGGCCATCTTTGTCAGACCATAAAAGATATTTAAAAAAAAAAAAAGTGACAGTGGATCAGGGTGTAATTTTGGGGAAGATCCCCAATGGAAGCAACGTCTTGCTTCTTCTCTCAAAGGAAACAGAGAAAGGTTTCACAGATTATAGACATTCCCAAACCAATCCTGGTCTCAGTGGTTTCAGAAAACAGCACAGTTCAAAATAGCCGCATCCTTCTTAGCCACAGCTCGATGCAGAGCCAGCACAAATGTCTTTCTGGCAGTTTATATTATCATGGACAAAATCAGTGCAGGTATCACTAGAGAGAGCGAGAAAGATGTGGATACACTCATAAAACTGCAAGGTTATACAAATAGCGTTCATTTACTCACGGAGTTCAGAAACAGATTATTTAAAGAAATGGAGGGCAATGATAGCAAGACTTTTAAATGATAACTAAGCAGCACCCTGGCCTCAATTACAACACTAAATTAAAGCAGAAATCATATAAAGAAAGAGGTGACCCAACTCAGCATTAATTATAGAATGACAAAACCACACAGGTTGGAAGGGAGCTCCAGAAGTCATCTAGTTCGACCTTCTGCTCAAAGCAGGTCCGTTAGATCAGGCTGCCCTAGTGGTGAATGATTAGCTTACTGGGGCACAATGGAAATTAGAGATAGCTAGACAAGGAAGGAGGTTAGTAGTTTGTTGTAGAGTGAATTGTAGCAATAGGGAAGAAAAGGGAAAGGAAACTCAAAAGTGGCTATAAAAATGAGGCAGACTATGGCTACAAATAGAAGTTGCAGATGACTACACACCCTACATCTTGCTCCCATGTTGCCTTACAATGTAGGTGACTGAATGAGTTGTGCTAATGGATACCCACCGCCGATCTTCGCTTTCCTGCCCGCCAGTGGTCGACCAAGATTAAGAATACCCATAGCCCTGCTTCCAGGACTCACCTATGACCAGATTCCTCATCCTGAGCACCATGAGCTGCTCATAAGTTCCTGTCGTGTGTATGTAACTCTTACATTCCTGCTTCATGTCTCCCAAACACTATCCAAATGAACTATAACTATTTTTCTGTAATTTGAAAGGTGACTCTCCAATTTTATCAAGAGTTTGAAAACAAGTTTATTTGTTTATTTTGGTATTATCAAGCTGGTTAGCAGAAATAGCAAGAGTTCTGCTTGCTTATAAATATCTCAT
Organism: Aptenodytes patagonicus; assembly: GCF_965638725.1. Lineage (NCBI taxonomy): Eukaryota > Metazoa > Chordata > Aves > Sphenisciformes > Spheniscidae > Aptenodytes > Aptenodytes patagonicus. Next base: position 28,913,260 of record NC_134949.1, read on the forward strand.
ACTATTGTGGATTTCCTTTTTTTCCACCTAGGGATTCTGATATACATTTATGTGCTTTTGCAAGAGAGAGGAGAGAACGCAGCCATTGCTTCTATACTGCTTGCTGCTACACCTGCAGTTGCCGACTTCCTGCAAAACTCTGTTTCTTGCAAATGATAGTTGCATATGTAAATACAGGACCTGCAGTAATCAACTTCAGAACTACAGTTCAATAAAATCACTTACGAATAGCTCCATTACACAAGTGATGCCACCTGATGTGCAATTGACCCTGTAGTCTATTGGAGAGTTGCACCTCTCCTGCTGCTCATACAAAACTCCTTTTTTTCAGCATAATACTGCAGTTCACTGTTCTATTTTGTAAGTGTGTTTTATATTGTTCTGCTGGAATTAACAGAGGGACAGCTTTGAGATCTTCAGGTGAAATGTATCATAGAAATGCAAATAAACTACTAGCCTATTATTTGATGCAGAGGCTGCTGTACAGCTCTACCTAGCCATTACATTTACTTTCCATGCCTATCAGTATGCACTCAGAGATTGATAGATGATGGTTTTATAATTCTTAAATACTTTTTTGATATCCTAAACCTATAGAGCCTTCAGACATTTTGTTCAGGAGATTTGGAATACTTTGCTACTTGAAATAAAGAGAGCTTCAATTGGCAGGGTTTTAAATCCAAACATTTAAGGCATTGATTTTACTTAGTTTTTCTAAAGTAACTCCTTTAGGAAATTGAGTGCTACACTGCTAATTTTAACTTTATTAATTTTAAAGTGCTCCAGGATACTAGCACAAAGGGCACTGTAAAAATTGCATTGTGCTGTATTAGGTTTGAATAGGATGAGTTATAGAACTCTTTGAGACTTTGAATTTCCAGAATTTAGTTATTACAATGCTTATAATACTAAAGGTTTCTTATGTATGCGTTTTATGTTTGGGTTTTTTTTCTTAATAATCATAATTTCTAAGAAATATCTACTATACACAGTCTGTCACTAAAGCTTTATAATATTTTCTATTGCAATACAGCTGTACAAAAAGATTTTATAGAACAGTTATTCACACCTACATAAATATCATTTAAAATGCAAATGTTCATTGCCTAAATTACAGTGGAAATTCATTTTTCGTGCAATGAAACTTTATAATATTTCCAGTGTTGATTAACCTGCAATGGGATTTTTCTTTTGCAATACAATAAATACGCTCACCTTGTATAAATCTGAGTACAGCATGCAAAAATCTGTCTGAATATTACATAGTGAGAGTAAGTGGTTGCGTATTCAGAGTAATCAATGCAAAATGAAATAATTTGTATGTATTTTGAATTTTAGAACATTTTTACTATAAGAGATTTGGAGGTTTATGGCCTACTACAGCACAATTAAATATACAATAAAAATACAACAAAGATTGTAAAAATTTATTCAGGACTATATAATTGATTTCAGTAAAAACTGGTTCATAATACTTTAACTTTTAAAACAATAACATAGTTTCATAGGCATATTTTTCCCATAAGTATTCCTTCAAAAAAATAGATGGCATAGTGTGAAAATGTGAAAGATATTGCAAAGATTCTGATTTTTCCTCTCTGTTTTCCAGTGATTTGTCTCAATTTCAAGTGTAATCTAGCATTCACTGCAAATGATAAATATCTAACACAAGGAGGCATAGAATTACTTTAAAAACAGTAAGCAAAATCTGAAAAATACTACGAGTTGAGAGGGAAAAATAATCAAAAGTGTTCAAAAAGGTAAACATTGGCTTTGGAAGAATAAATGGAACATTCCTTAATTGCTTTTTCAAGACCAGTGGAAAATATTCCTCACACACACAGTGTGAGGGGTTTTTTTTCCCCTGCCTCTCAACAAGGGATAATTTGTGAAGGGATAATTTAGTGCAGAAAAAACAAGGTGGATGAACTTTAAGCAACATTTTAATAGATATACCACCAAACTTCAGCAGGTCATTGGGGAGGCAGATCAATGGAATGTATGTTATCACTAACATCAAAAAGAATAGATCTATCACAGAAAAAAAAAAACCCAAACTATTTAAAAATTTAAAGCATTATCTATAGCATTTTTATTCAAAGGCTTTTTTGAACAATTGTGTTTGCTTGCACACTTTGACAATAGACAGTTCCCACAAACCCTACCCTCATGGTCAAAGTACTACATGGGCTTTTTAGATTCCATGTGTAACTAGATTTGATATGTACATCAGTCCTGTTTAAAATATATACACATTAGTGATTATAAGTCATCTTAGCTTTAAAGGAAGAGGGCAATAGTGCAGTCACCCCAAAGCAAAAAAAATGATAGCAAAGTCAGGCAATGATACACATTTTTACTTTTATGTTCTCTATATTAAAATGCATGTTTATCAAAATAAAACATGCACTACATAGCATTTATCTTATGTTATCTGCCTGAGCCATACCCAAAAGAAATTGAAACCCATGGTTATCTTCTCATTGGTCTCCGTATTTCTTGGACCATGTCTTTTGTATATTTCCAGTGTGTCCTTCATTCTTATACTATAGATCCGCCTTCTTCCTTCCTTGCTGAGACCAACAAAATTTGTGGTTTTATCGTCACCCACTTGTTCAGTGCCAAAGTACGGTAGGCACTTTATTGATGAACAGAAAGTGCAGTGTTTGTGCTAAAGAGACCCATTGACTTGAACAGCACAGGGCCTCTAAAGACCTCCGGCCTGCAACGTGTTTATGGCAAAACATGGCCTGATGTGCCAGGAAGAATGTAGACGAGAGCAGTCAGTAGCAGGGAGGCAACACGAACCAGAAGCATCACCTAAAGTCAAGAGCGTGTATGTAACATTCACATCCTGCTGTTCTTCTGAGGTGGTAAGACAGGGAGACCAGGCTTTCTGAGAGCAATAATAACTGCAAATTTGTTACAATTCTGTGATAACCAGGAGGTTGTTAAGATCTGTGATGTGTTCTACAGCTTTAACTGTAAAATAGTCTGATTAATCTAAATTAACAATCTAATAAACTACTTGCTTTTCCAGTGGTGAAATCTGCAGTGGGTTAGAAAAGAAGAAAACTGTCTCACACTTTTTATAAGCTGTACAATGGCTGCTCTTTTTATTTAGAAAATAGACATTTACATACAGGTGGGAAATGTTTCTCATCCCTGGGGAGAACGATTTTCATTAAAGTATTCTAAAAGTCAAAACTTTGTCTAGCAAGCAGAAAATAAAGTTATTTAAACAATGCCTTGCTTTTTCCATCAAAAGAGTTTTGAGTAAGTATATTCAGTTTTATTTATGAGTTGCTTTTCTTGAACAAAACATTTGTACAAAACAAACAATGTTTACAATAAAATCATTTATGTTGGCTGAATTTAGCATTTTTTAATGTATGAATTAGGCTTGAACTTTCATTCATCATGGTTATTTAGGACTGGATTACAATACATACCATTTTTCCCCTTGGGATTGGGATACAAGGTAGAACACTGTAACAAATTCATTAAAATATATCTGCGGTCAGAATTAGTCAGAAAATTTCTCCCATGGAAAATTTCAAATAGGAAGTGAAATGTAAGAAATGGAAATATTTTTATTTGGAAATCCTGCCATACTGTCTGTCAAGAGTTGTGCTCCAAGTCTCCTTCTCCGGGGGGGTTTGCATGATCAAGATATTATACACACAATAGTAGCCTTTCTTAGCTAATCTGACGAAAGAAAGTCCCCAGAAGATGTAATGTAGCTGGGCAATCCAGCTACCCATTTATTACTACAGAGACAGGGAAGATGACCTACTGCTCTTCTAATCTCCACACTAAAAGCACGAGAGTGGCAGCATTCCAGCTTTCTGGCACATGGTTCTTACACTGTTTTTTAATAGAAAAAACAGGTCTCTTCTATGAATAAAGAAATGGGTTTAGGTTACAAACCCAGCTGGCCATTGAAAACAAAAACAGTGAAATATAACTTCTCACACTCCTCTGACCCAAGACCCTCTTCATAGTTAGTGAGAGCAGCAGTCACCTCTGAGCCGCAATTCCTCTAAAACAGGTAAGATAAATTGCACCCAAAAGCACCTGTTTCTCTCCATGGACTCCCAAAAATGTTGGGGTAACTCATTCAGATATAGATCTCCAATACTAGGTGACATCAATCCCAACTCTGGTCTTCAGTCACACACTGTTCTAGTGGAAGGAGAGCAAAGAAAGGAAAGAAAGCCTTCCCTTGGGTTAGGAAGTTACTTTTTCTATCTCTTCTGAGCTCTTTTTGTCCACACCTTGATGCTATTTCACAGAGTGATTGTTGGATCTCTTTCAGGAGACTTTCACACCATTTTCTGAAGAGTGATGAAACAGAAATTTTCAGTCCCGTTTCTTCTCTGTACTTTCATGTAGCTCCCACAAAATTTCAGCAATCAAAGCTACACTTATGTTTTGTAAAAGAAAACAATACAACAGTCTTGCTCTGAATGGGGTTTTTGGTTCAATTTCCATGTTCAGCTCAGTGAAGTAAATAAAATTATATATGTACCTTTTGATATATTCCTGCAATTCTAATTAATTTAACCAAAATCATATGTGAGTTTCAAGAAATGTCAGCCTGTGGTCTGTATTCACATCTCAAGTACCACACTTTAAATTTACATTGAATCCTTTGAAGTCAATGGATTCAGTCCAGAGTAAATGACAACAAAGTCTACTCTGTGACCCTAAAATTCTCCTAGTAGAAGGACTCCGTCTGTAATCGTACTTTATGACACATTACAGTGTAGGCATACAAATTTGCTGCAGAAACTCACTTTTGAACTTTGCATTCTTTTCTTTAAACTGCTATCTTAGTGAAAGAATTTAGGGATATTTTGCCATCAAAATATGTAAAAAAGAGATGAATGAATCAAACTTCACAAGCATAAGTCAGCAAGTATATTTTAAATCCTTTCAGCACCATTAATCAGCTATTCTTACATCTATATAGTTAAAATAATAGAAAACGGCTGCAAAGATCTGGAGAGATCATTCAGTTCATCCTTTACCCCAAAGGAGGTGTCAGCACTTAGGAGATTAACTGGGATACACAATATAGCTTTCTTTTTGCCTACCACAACATGAAGATATACAGAAAGTCCCATTTTCAATATTTTCAGGAGTCCAGTCCAGGAGCCTAGATATATAAAGGCAAATGAAATACTAGTTACCTAAATGTTTGTAAGTTCAAGCTCCAGTTGGCAATTATTTATATCTGCACAGAAGGCCTGAGCTAACATCCACTGAAATCAATTTGGATTACTTTACCATTAACTTTCATGGACTTTGGAGTAAACCCCTATCCAGCACCCCATGTGGAATAGTTACATGTACAACTGTAAACATACAATGTTTCATACAAATTTGACTACATAAAGCTCATTTATTTGAAAGTTTGATCCATAAATGAACACAAATCAACATAAATGTTAGATGAAAATTTCTCCAGCTAAATTGAAGCATCATCCTTAAGATCAGAATATATTAATTAATATCATCACCAGTGAATATAAGGGCGTTTCCCCCCTCTTCTCACATACTTTTGTTGCATATAACTTCGTACACCTGAATAACTAGCAGTTTCTTCATGCAGCTCTAATAACAGCTCTTAAGGCTAGGAGGACAACTCACATGAAAAATTTAGATATCTACAGAGAACCTTTAAAAAACACTAAAGCTTTGTTTTACTTGTTGTTTCTTGAACAACAACCTTTTACTGTTCTGAGTATTTGCTGTACAATGGAGATGTTAATAGCTACTCTCAGACTGTACCTTATCTTTTACTGTAAACCTCTTAGGCAGTGCATTCACATTTCATGTCCTTTCACAGTGCAGTTCACTTGGAGACAAAAGCAAGAGGAATTTGTTTCAGTTGAGCTATTCCTTTTTAACAGACACTTTCCAGCTCACTTGCAGAAGCTGCCAAAATAGAAATCAAGGATTGAGATTAGCATTTTTTTTCCCAAGACTTGAAAGACCGGTAAGGTCATGGGGATTTTTAAAATTTATTTGTTATTGATTAAAGTATTTGCTAATTGATGGGCTGTCAACTATGGGACAGTCCTACACCTCTAATCCTCTAATTGTAGTCTTCCAAGATGTCATCATCAGATCTTAAATTTGTCCTGTTGGAAACCGCTTCCACGTTTTACACTTTTCCAACCGCTGCTATTGAACTTGTTTTGCTACAAGAACAATAAAAGACTAGTTATGTTAGTTATATATTAGTCTCAGGCTGGGCATTCTAGACACAGTGCTGAACTTTCATTTGTTTACATGCTGCTCAAATCTAATGTTATTATAGATGCATATGATTAGGAAATGATTTGTCCAAATATTTTAAAATATACTACTAAAAATAACAGTGGCAAAATTTTTTCTAAGCTTTTGTACTTTCATATGTCTGTTGCTTATACATAATAAAGGATGACATCTCATCCAATCAGAATTTAATGAACTTAAAAGTGTACATGGGATTTTTACTATTTATTTTATGTTACACAGAACATAATGACTAAATTATATATTACCTAAAGACCTTAAAGATGATTACCACCTTGCAATATAAAATATTGTTTTAAGCAGAGGTGGACCCAATCACTGATTCAAAGCCTCATTATGAGGGAACCTATTTCATCAAGAACTTGTGATGAACCTTTTGGCTACCGCTTTCCACTGCAGAAATGCTGGAAAGCATATAATAATCTTTCTATGCATCTTTCTACTCGATTTGCAGCCCCTGCACAAAATCTCATCACAGAGAGACTGCTGGTGTTCATGGAGCCCAAAGATTCAACTATTTTCCTTGTCTCTAAATGGAGAAGAAGTGAAGTAAAGGTTCTCTCCAACATAGGTCTTAGCACTAGGTAGACACAGAGTAGAAAAAACCACTGTATCAACTCCCAACATGGTGCTACAGCTGTTTTCACATTATATTCTCCAAAGCTCCAACAGAGTGACCTGTCTCCAGGCCCTCTTGGTAGCAAGGGTTGATTCCCTGGCTAAAAACTGTACCAAGGTCATAACTTACAAAAGCACTTTAATATTTCCTGGGCTAAAACATACTACATACATGTACAAAGTTTTCAAAATTATTAAGCAACAAGAGGAGCAGAGCTAGAAGATTACTTAAAGGTGAAGGACACAACCCTGTTGCGCCTCTGTCATGTTTTGTCAGGAGAGAGTGTAATAATCATTCACTCTGCCCATGGTGTGGTTACCAAACCTCTCTTTCAAGAGTGAACTATTATGAACTAGTTTTGGATACATTTCATTGTGAATATGCAGATTTTTTAAAAAAATGGTACATAATAAAATGGTGACAGTATTTGAAAAAATAATGTATTCTTTTAAAAATATTGTAAGTAATTAATACAGTATGTTTCCATAATTTCTTTTAAGGTTTGGGACCAGATCATACAAGATGTGGTATTTCCACCATTCAGCAGTGGAAAATATTATCATTTGGCAATTTTTATATATCTTCCAAAGTGGGATGTTGTTTTTTTCTCCGGCAGAGGTCTGCACTGAGCACTACTGTCAACATTCCCACCAAGAAAAATACTACCAAAACTGGTTAGGATCATCTAAGACCTACACAAGGGACAAGGCCGCCTATGGGGGTCTTTACCTTAATACTGGCATTGGGCCTAAGCCTTGGTTTAAGTTCCCAGGCAACAGATCTATTAAAGCTATATTACTAAGGTTCACACTGCCCCTGAAAGCTTTATTAAATGATTATTTCACAGCATGGAGGGAAATCTGTTGAAAATTAATATGCAGCATCAGCCAATCATGGCTCATAGCTGAGATATGCTTTTTGTGTCAAAAAAGTAGAATTTTCCAAATAAGAAAGTGTAAGTGAAATTCCTCTTATTAACTTTACTTGTCTAACCTGACTTCTAGGGCTATAGTCAATGGGGAGAAATGGCCATTTCTAGAGCTGATTTCATAGAGAGTCATTGAGGTTGGAAAAGACCTCTAAGATCATCGAGTCCAACCGTCGACCCAACACCACCATGCCCACTAAACCAGGTCCCTAAGCGCCTCATCTACTCGTCTTTTAAATACCTCCAGGGATGGGGACTCAACCACTTCCCTGGGCAGCCTCTTCCAATGTTTCACCACTCTTTCAGGAAAGAAATTTTTCCTTACATCCAATCTAAACCTCCCCTGGCGCAACTTGAGGCCATTTCCTCTTGTCCTATCGCTTGTTACTTGGGAGAAGAAACCAACACCCACCTCGCTACAACCTCCTGTCAGGTAGTTGTAGAGAGCAATGAGGTCTCCCCTCAGCCTCCTTTTCTCCAGGCTGAACAGTCCCAGTTCCCTCAGCTGCTCCTCATAAGACTTGTTCTCCAGACCCCTCACCAGCCTCCTTGCCCTTCTCTGGACACGCTCCAGCACCTCAATGTCCTTCTTGTAGTGAGGGGCCCAAAACTGAACACAGGATTTGAGGTGCGGCCTCACCAGGGCCGAGTACAGGGGCACAATCACTTCCCTACTCCTGCTGGCCACACTATTTCTGATACAGGCCAGGATGCCATTGGCCTTCTTGGCCACCTGGGCACACTGCCGGCTCATGTTCAGCCGGCTGTCGACCAACACCCCCAGGTCCTTCTCTGCTGGGCAGCTTTCCAGCCACTCTTCCCCAAGCCTGTAGCGCTGCATGGGGTTGTTGTGGCTGAAGTGCAGGACCCGGCACTTGGCCTTGTTGAAGCTCATACAATTGGCCTCGGCCCATCGATCCAGCCTGTCCAGGTCCCTCTGCAGAGCCTTCCTACCCTCGAGCAGATCAACACTCCCGCCCAACTTGGTGTCATCTGCAAACTTACTGAGGGAGCACTCGATCCCCTCGTCCAGATCATTGATAAAGATATTGAACAAGACCGGCCCCAAAACTGAGCCCTGGGGAACACCGCTCGTGACCAGCCGCCAACTGGATGTAACTCCATTCACCACAACTCTCTGGGCCCGGCCGTCCAGCCAGTTTTTGACCCAGTGCAGAGTACACCTGTCTAAGCCGTGAGCCACCAGCTTCTCTAGGAGAAGGCTGTGGGAGACGGTGTCAAAGGCCTTGCTGAAGTCCAGGTAGACCACATCCACAGCCCTTCCCTCATCCACTAGGTGGGTCACCTGGTCATAGAAGGAGATCAGGTTGGTCAAGCAGGACCTGCCTCTCATGAACCCGTGCTGGCTGGGCCTGATCCCCTGGTTGTCCCGCTCATGCCTTGTGAGCGCCCTCAAGATGAACCGCTCCATAATCTTCCCCGGCACCGAGGTCAGGCTGACAGGCCTGGAGTTCCCCGGATCCTCCTTCCGGCCCTTCTTGTAGATGTCACATTGGCAAGCCGAATCTTTCTTCTTTCATCTTTCTTCTGTCTTAGGAGACCAATCTCGGGTAGGATGCATTGCCCTCTGGAAGTGCCCCGCTGCTTCTGCAGACCACAGAAGGAGCCCAGCTGCCTCACCAGAGTGGCTGAAGCTAAACAACATGAACCCCAGCTTATGTGAAAGGAGGAAGATTTGATGTATCCATCCGACCCATGGGATTCTGACAGACTGAAAGAAGCTTCTTGAATATATACAGGATTTAGTGTTTTAGGTTATCCTTTTTGTAGAAAACAATTTGAGACTACTAATACCAAGCAAAATCATGCCCACACATATTTCTTCAAAAGAATTGTGCAGAAACGGTTAATTAGCTAAACTTCTACAGTGTTGTAACAGTCAGAACATACATATTTTCTTCTATAAAAACACAATTACATGTTTTATGAAGGTGATTTTTAATGAACAGTTAAGACCTCTAAATAATTTAAAGATACAATTTAATCTTAACAAAATTTGTCATTTTACATTATTACATGGCTAAGAAATGTAATAATTCGGATCATACAGTCCTGAAGTTATGAACAATTAAGTAAATGGGCAAGTTCTCTTGCTGACTTCAATTAATTTGGAAGGTGAGGGATAGGAAGAGCCCAAGCAGGCAGCTCCTACGCCTGCGAGCACCAGGTGGCAGTCCGGCGTTGACTGACAGGACTTCATTTTCTCCTGCACTCCCCAGACCAAAAGCTTTCCTTGTTACAGTACTTGTCTGAGTACCCCTGTTCTGAAAGTCTTCTACACTTTTCTATCTGCTAAATAACTTTCATTCACCCTGGGGATTTAAGGGCAAAAATACTTTTTGCGGAGATTCATGTTTTTCATAAACTCATCCATACCACCTTACTGATGCTGAAATGCCAGGGAATTTCCCTTACGTAAAGCATATTTTCACAAATTAAGGTCTGAATTTTGCTGGTAGGCCAGACCACACTAACACACCCCAAAAGTTTAAATAACCTACAAAACCATGTACAGGAAATATGAGGCATATAAGTCTTTTATCTACCAGGTCACAATGTTTTGCACGGCACACACAAAGATTGGTTCAAATCTGTTACTCAAAATGAAAAAAAAAATAAAACCTTCACAGCTCCAAATTAACACTGGAAAAAATACTGGATAAGAGATAAGCATACATTACAAAGTTTATAAGACAGGTTGAACTAGTGTAAAATCGGTATCTTTGTTAGGAAATTTGATGGTCCAAAAGGTCATGTTCTGGCTATGCAATCTATTTAGAACAGCTTACAATCTGACAAGTTGAACTGATTTTACAGCTTTCCTTGCTAACCTCTAGAAGAAAAATAAATTTTGTTATATGTAAAAGAAAAAAATTGTACCAAGATGTACACCAAATTTCTCAAACATCCATGGAAACTATCCTACTTTATTTGTAACTCATCATTGCGTCATTTTAACTAGTCTGGTGATCCATTTAATGATTAAATTTTATTAACAAAGGAGATAAACAACAACAAAAAATGGAAGGAACACTAAAAATCTTATAACCTCCCACATAGTGATAAAACTTTTTTGTAACATCAGAAAAACAAGTTTTATTAACAAATATAAATGTTTCACTGAAAATGCCTGTTAATTCCTATCCATATAAACATGCAAGTCATTCTTATTCGCTAGAGCTTTTCTGCTAAGCCAAGCAGTCACTCTTCACCTTGCAAAATTGTGCTTATGTGTACAGACAGCTCAAATTTCTAAAAAGGACCAATAATAATAATTTAAGTCATTTACAATATTGATTTATTTTTCATTTGTCCGTTTTGGTAAACTGTTATTTGAACTGCATAGTGCTCCCTATCCTCATCTTTATGTAACCACCAAGGGAATTTCTTGCATCTTCTCCAGAGGACACCTAAAGTATTTCTGAAGCTGAGAAGGCTGCATTTTAATAAGAAATTTTGTTACTGAATATTGCTAAAAACATAAAAATATATGAATGTTTTTCATATGAATGTTTTTTAGAACCTGTGATAGTATACATGAAAGTAAGGCCAGTAAAAATTGTGGGTTTTTTTCTCAAGGAAATTTAACAGGTTTGGAGAGGTGTGACCGTGTTTACTGAACTATTAATTCTGTTAGATTTGCAAAGGTTAAATTCAGTAAGCAACTATTATTTGAATAAGTATTCACCAACAAACAGCTCAAGCACTGTTCAAATTACTTGCAAAAAAGCAGGAAGCCTGTGTTCATCATCTTGACTAGAGAACTGAAGTTTACTAGTCTTCTATCATATGTACATTCATTTGGTTGCAGTGGATATAACAAGAATTTTAGCCTATGTTCCTTGTACACTTTTTCTAAATTCTTCTCCACATAATTCTAACATTTGTGAAATCTCATATTCTAATTCTTATGAGATTGTACCCACAGTGGGCATACAAAATAGATTTATAGAAACTACATATAATTTGTCTTACAAAGAAACAAATTGTTTCTTCCAGAGCACTCTCGTGGTTATACTCACTTTAGCGATGTTTAAAAATTATAGACTGAGGACAATTTTACTCACAATTAGTATGCTTTATTCTCTCTTTAAAATACACCTGTGGAATCTTCAATATGCACAGACTATTCTCATCTTTTGTGCTGTTGTGACAGCATGGAGGGGCTCTATAGCCTTAGATCAGTCTACAAGGGAAAGCCTGTGACGCAGACTGTGCAAGACAACTCCTGCTGTAGTATGCAAATGCTGGTGGAGGACCCAAAGATAGGGGCAGAACAGCCTCTAATGAAGGGGCAGGAACACAATCTAGAAGGGATTTCAGCTATAATTATTGCTCAAAGGGAATGGGAACAGCCTTTAAAGGTCATACCTGCTCTTAAAACCACTTACAAAATGGTATATGATCAACAGTAATAGAATTAATACTAACTGGTTCTCAGTGGTAACTGGGGTGGGATGAAGATCGTACGTATGGCCAGGACCACTGCTTAACTGAGAGGCAATACCTTGCTATGCTACAGTAACTCCAACGCTTTCAGTTTCTGTGTCCACACTTAAAATCAGTAGAGTGCAATGGTGGTATAAAGATTTTTTCAATCCTGCACTCTGGGTTGAAAGTTGCACTTCAATAAAGACGCAGCACAAAATTTCACCATAGTTATCAGTAAATTTTTTAAAGCAGAAGTCTTCAACCAGTCCCTCATACACAGCTTCCTTCACAAATTTTATAGTAATTACTCCAGTAGACAGTATTTTTAAAACCAAAATATACATACATAAACTATTGACACTTCTATTGTGAGGAGGGTCTGGGACAGTCATACTCCTAGAGTGCTGCAAACACATGACGATGTCATCGTTCTAGTATCACTAGCTGGGTCCTGTGAGGACATAGACTTTGTAGGTTTTGCCTTCCCTGTTTTAAGATAAATACAAAGAGACCTTTACCAGAGTTGCAAAATGGCTCTCTATACACATTTAAGTGTCATGTTTCACCCATCTATCTTCAGGGATTTCCAGCTTTCACTGGAGTTATTACAGTTTGTCTTCTTAAAAGTATAAACATCTGAGAAGCAGGTATCATGAAAAAAATCCATTATTTGATATCAATGTATTCAAACATTATTTTATAAAGTTCAAATAAATTAAAAAAGGAAATATCTGCACAAAGAAAAGAAATTAAAGCCAGATATTATAGAAAAGATCACTAGTGATGACCAAAGGAATAGGAATTTGACAAACTGTACCCTACCTAACATCAATGAGCCACAGGTAAAATAGAGTAGTCCTGCACTTCCTAAAAATCTTTTTTTTTTTCCGCTACCCTGAAGTGTTACCACGTCTGAGTAATAATATCATGGTTTTATTCCATAGAGGCAGTCCTTTTGAGCATTCTGAGTGGGATCTGCTGACTTCAGTAAGGAGAAAAAAAAATTTTAATGCCTTTTATTGCAGCTAAACCTGCAAAACCAGCACAGCCAAGAAAGATGGATTCTGTTCCTTCTTGTTCATCTTCAATAGAATTCTTTAAAATGCCAATGAAAAAAATGCCTAGTTGTCATAGGTCATTAAATGCAGAAGTTCCCAGGCATGAACTGTGCTAAAGAAGCAGGATTCTGTGCCTGCATATAGGCTTGCCGGACAGGTGCCTCATAAATGACTTGGAAGCAGTACATATCTTCTCTGAATCAAACGTAGAAGGGGACACATATCATGCACGAAAACCAGCTCACGTTCCCAAAGTCACTTAAGTGTAATCAGTGACTGGCCTTTTCCAGCCAGAATCCTGGTGGCTCTGAAGCAGCTGAGGCAAGCCCATATAACCAAGCCTCCTAGAGCAGGCTTTGGTGTCCAGGCTGCCCCACAGCATCTCCATACCATCCTGTGTCCCTGTCATCCACAAAGCTGAACACAGACTCCCCTTAGTATTGAAAAGAGAGAACTGTTGGCAGAAAGCTTTTTCCAAGCTATGTTGACACGGGAACTGGTTTTTGCTGTTGATCTGCCACAGCCTTGAATTCCTGGTCTTCAGTATGTAACAAAACCTGTTTTCTTCTTGGGTCATCTTTAGTGCAACTCTGAGCTTCAGTTAGAGGAGTGTATATTTGTTATGGACTATTTTCTATTATACTTGCCTTCAAATTTTTATCCATGGTGTAAATTGAGACAATGACAATTAATGTTAATATGGCTATGGAGCAAGCAGTGCATGGAATGGGCACCTATTGAAACTTTTTCATCGATCAAAAATAATTTTTTTTTAAACCACACATGCACTCCACGCAACACATGATTTCCTGTGTCTTTTATAACATGAACTACTTGCTCATCATTTTAGGAACTAGCTTTAATTGATTTTCAGATTTCAAGCATCACTACAAGGACCTATTTTTATTTTATTGCACGGGCTTCTATTTTATTGTTTCATTTTATGTTAGTCTGTTGAGATCTCTCTATATGAGGTATTTTCTTCTTAGCCATATTTTATTGAAATGTCAACTAGTACTAGGGATCTTTCCATGGTTTTTTGAAACTTAGAAATAGCTTGGCTCTTACATGATACTTTAATAATGTCGCCAATCCTCTGATAAGTTGTTCACATCAGATATTTAGCCCCAATACCTAATGCTTGAGAATCTACATTGATTCTCTTCACGTTCCACCTCTGCATTCCAAGATTTATGAATATTAAGTTGTGCTTGCCCCAGAGCAAAAGTATACTCACTAAGATATTTGCTGAGATCAGGAGTCTCTCTGCCCCATTTTTAAAACAAAGGCATTAATAAGGAAGCACTATAAAATGTACGACACTGAAAAAATAAGGAAAATTCAGTATTTTTAATAAAGTGGGAAAAAAATCCTCTAGTTCAAAGCACCCTGAGCTACCCTAAATAATGCAAAAGAGTAACAATTTATGACACTTGTACAGCATTATGTCTGCTGAGAAGTGTGAAAAAACCCTGATTTCTAAACTATGACCATTATTTTTAAAAACAGTGGTCACCTAGGGTAAAAAGATATCATTCTCTATGATTTTTAACCCTTACAAATATGTGGGCAGATACTATATACAGCATCTATGGAGGTCAGTTAGACCCAGCGGCTATGGCTGCATCATTTCCCAGCACACACATAATTACTTTGTGTACCAAGCACAAAAGTCATAGACCTATGCAGAGGGTACACATGTTCATCTTTTAATGCTGAAACATCTTTCACAAGGCCTAACTGAGCTTTATAATTTTAAATGCATACATAAACCTGTACTTTTAAAATTCCTGAAATGTCATCTTTCTTTTTTTTTGATAATTACATTTCTTAAATTCTATTCCAAATGCTCTCAGCTTCCTTTGTGATGTGGTCCATTTTTATGTGTGCATGAAAATAAGGATCTTATTTAAAACAAGCTGAAACTGGTACAAATAAGAAGGAAAAAAATCACAGAAGAAATGTGAATGAAGTGGTTTACTGGTTTACCAACAGGTGGAATAAACATATTATTATTATGGCAAAAACATCCCATTGAGATAAGCGCTGAAACAAACTAATACTAATACTAATACTAATCATTTATGTAGGCATATATTAAAATACTCAAGGCTCAGTTTCTAAACTGTGACTACATAATACTACTTCTGCCCCTCTGTTTGTAATTACATTGCTTTCAGTTTTATATATTAAACAGTTCCCCAGCTGCTCTTTAGAAAATAATAAATTGGTTAATTTTAAGAGCAACCACATATGGTTAAGATAATTCAAAAGATACAACTGAGTAATGTAATTCATCTTTTTTTTTTTTTACACAAAACTTTATATTAAACTAAAAATAGAGCTCTACTCTGTTTATTACAGTAAATAGTCTTATTGAAATCAACAGTATATGAGGTATTCCCAGCAGGTTCTCTATAAGCCATTATTGAAATATCTCATTGCAATTATTTTTCAGCAATTTCCTCCCACTGTTATTCTATATATTACAATATATTGAGCACAAAATAAGATGTTGGTATCTCTCAGTATAGCTTCTATTGGATTATGAATTAAGATGGATATAAATTGGATTGTAAATTAAGAAACATGAAAAGTCAAGGCACTCCTTGGATATAGAAAGCTCACTCTGCAGCAGGGACCTCACCTCCTCACCAGCATCAGGGCTGACACTCGAGATACTTCAGGATAACGCTCTTATTCGCCACACTGGCAGAAATAAGAAATTCCCTGGCTTCAAGAAGAAGTGCTAGAGAAATATATTCTTCTCTTTACTGGCAATTGCTATGTAGGACATTATATGGATTCACGGATAGCATTAATGGTTCTGTTTTCTGCATGCCTCAGGCCACAGGGCTGTGATTACTTTTAATCAGTTTCAAGACTCCCCACCCTCAGCTGTGCTTTGGTTATCTTCAGACTGGATCAGTACATTGTAGCCTACCTACCATAACACTTGGAAGTTTCCCTGAGGCTTTCAGGCTATGCAGAATGCAGCCAAAATGAAAGTTTAGGTGCCTTGCCTTCCCCTTCCTCTCCCTACAGGAACTTTTGCTGGCTGTTCCCTGTTTCCCATCAGTAGTCCCAAGTATTACATAGCAACCAGAAATCCTGCCCTTTCTTTTGTAACTCAATACCATAAAACAAAAAAGAAAGGAAAATAAAAATAGAATAGAATAGAATAGAATAGAGTAGAATAGAATAGAATAGAGTAGAATAGAATAGAATAGATAAAATGAAATGAAATTAAATGAAATAAAATAAAATAAAATAAAATAAAATAAAATAAAACAAAACATTTTCCTGGAAGCTTGTAATGTTGTTTCTTATTTATATTACCCTTAAATTCTTTCTGAATACCTGTGTAAACACATGTAAATTCACTTTACACATATTCCTGATAAAAAATAAGTCCCAAAATCATCAGTCTGTGTGATCAGAAATAAACTTTACCAGTCTTCAACCCTCAAAACTCAGTTTAATGGGTGCAAGGAGGAGACAATCCTTGGTAGTCACCCATAAACACAGTGAAATAGATTCTGCCACTCACACTCACACTTGTTCCTCACTGATTAGCCTTCTTCATTTCAGAGAAACTTATAACTTAAGTGTAATTGACCGCTGCCAATATAGCAAGCACACTTTCTGTTTCAAAAGATCTACAAGATAACAGTCATTGCACAGGGATGCCAAATCTTAATACAAGTGCTTAAAGAGAGTGAATATTGTTAACAGTAAAATAATTCTCACTATCATATGCTAACTATCAGTAGCACAAAAACCACCAAATTATCTACCAATGTGGTAAAATCATGTCAGTGAAGGGGGTGGGGAGAAACTGGGAAGACGTAGTGACAGTGCCCTGTGCATATGAAATTCTTCTTATTATTCAGAAAAAGAAAGAAGAGAAAGTTGGAGTAAATGTATTTATAAAAATCCCTGGTGAATAATATATTAATTATCAAAAAGGGCTCAGCCAAACACTCAGACAATTTATATAGCACATCAGACAAAATATGCCAGCTATTCAAAAAACCGAGGCAGATGAGATTAGGTTTGTGCAGGTTGTCTCACTGACATGCAGCGTTCTAGACAAGCAAGTGAACATGCTACTAGACAAGCAAGTGAACATATTACACAAGGACCTACGCAAACTACAAAACGATCAAAGACTGCTTCAATATCATAATGTAAAATTGTAATGGGAAGGCAGACAGGATGATAAAAAGAAGCAGATCTCTTTGAAATGTGAGTCGAGAAAAAAAGTGACAGGCTCGTAACATTTTCAGATGAGGATTTAAGATTATGGCACCTTCCGCAAGAACAACATAGGAAGTGAACGCCGAAACATGCAGCTGTTAAAACAACAAGATTAGCATAATTTTTACAAGCTATATAACTCCACTATTAGAGAACTCGGCTAATTCCAGAAGGAAGATATCCAAGGACGGAGGGATGGAAGGTCTAATTAAATGGAGAGCAATGCTGCTAAATAAAATTCTAGAGAGGTTTTCTGCCTTCAGTACAGAAACTGCAGTCTCCTATAAAGTAACAGGACTGGGCTCCACTGATTTCCCAGCAGCAATTCCAAAAGCAAGAAGCTGCAAAAGCTCTTTCTCTTTTGGTAGTTTTGTGATGAGCAGCCATAAACTCGATTTTAACTGAAAGGAGAGTTTTGCAATTGCAAAACCAAGAGTTGCACTACTGCCAGCTTTCAAAAGCTGCCATTTGCAGCACTGGCTGTGGGAAGCCTAATGCAAGATTAAGACTCCAGCTGCAGGAAACCATGTGTTTTTATTTAATGTTGACTACAAAACTTCTCTTTACTCATTGTTGAAATACAGGTTGCAGGAAGAACGGTTTTGTCCTTCAACTGGGAAAGTACCCGAGCTCCAGTTAACTCCTGCCGGCAAGACTGGCTGACCGGCCACGCTGTGATCAAAAGAATAAAGGCAGAAGCTCTGTAGGAATGGACAAGAGACTGTCATGAAGAGCCATGAAAAAGACAGGCCAAAACACTTCACAGCGTGATAAAGGGGAAAGAAAAATAAATAAAGACAAATAAGACAAAGAGACATAGCCAAGTTACACTGGAAGAAGCAAAACCAAAATCGCTGTTAAACCATCTGTGGGCAAAATATGCTTTTCACAGGATGGAGGAAAGTTGCCATACGATGGCTGCCCCACAAGTCTTGTAATTTCTCTGGTTTCAAAATAGCACCTATCTTCCTGTTAAAATCACCAGTAAAATCAAAGGAGAAGTGGGGCAATTTCCCAGTTTTCGATGGATTCTCAGGTTGCCTACCTCTTTGTTGTGGTTTAACTACTAATTTCATGGTAAGTAACAAACACTTTGTATTAAGCAGAAAACAAAATGAATAATCACTTATAATCAAGCTTATGGAGACAGACCTGCAGACAGACGTAGGAGTATAAGCTGCTTCTGCACACAGTCTTTAGTGTCCACAAGCACATGATTCAAATACTTCAGGATGAGCACTGGTTACTTTTCAAGATGAAATATTCTCTCTTTGATAATCTCTTTGAATATCTCTTTTTTGCCATGCTAGTGAACACTGGCTCAAGCCCAAAGTAGCTACAACAAGAAATCAAAGCAACATAAAAAGTAAATATTTACAAGCACATGTACCAAGGAAGCCAAAGTGGGAGAAGAAGATAAGAAGCAGTAGGTTTTCTCCCGGTGCCAGCTGGTAGGACGCGTGCTGTAAGCCACATGAGGAGGCAGGTCGCCTGGCCCACAGGAGCTCCAGCATTCACAACAGTGATTTGTGGCAGGGAGCAAAACTCCACACAACTTTAAACAAGAGGATCAATTTCAGCAGTTCATATACCACCAATAACTGAAAAATGGAGAAAACCAAAAACAATTGGATGTTTATTAAAAAATGAAATATCTTTTGTTCCACTGAGAACAGCAATTTACTTCTGCTGTGTATTTGCTTCGTATGAAGGGTGGTGATTTGCTGGTGTGCGCAGGGAGGGGAGGAAAGAAAAGGTGTTCAAGGTTTTAAAATACACATATATGAACAAATGCTTGGCTTTGGTCCAATAGTCTTTTTGTTTACTCGTTATGATCTTAATACAGTCCTAAGCAAAGCAGTTCCTACAGAATAATGTTGCATCTATAACAGGTAAGACTTTTGTATGTATGTGTTGGGTTTTGCAGGTCAAGGGGAAAGGCTTTTTGATAGTTGTGGGGTCTTCATTTTTCGTCATTTTGAGCCAATGTTCATAATTCTTCATTTCTGTGGAATCCTTATAAATGTTTTTCTGCAGTTTAGCTGGTATTGTGAATGATTCCCTTGCATAGCTCCACAAGCTACCCCCATACAAGGAACAGAAGAACAAGTTAAGAAAATGATAAGAGAAGTGGCTAGGGAAGCACTGCACTGTACATTACAAAGATCAGAGGGAGCCCAGAAGCAGAACTAGAAAAAAATTCTGTTCACAACATGCATCACAGTGCAGAAATTCCCAGAAAATTCAGATAACATCATCGTCATTTTTTAAATCAAGAAAGCTGAGGAAAAAAATTGCAGAAGGGACCCGATAAAAGTTACAAGCTAATGAGACACTTCTATGGAAAGATTTTATTGAGACATTTGACCTTAAACAACAGATACAGTAGATTTTTAAGTCCAGTCAAAAGACTATCAGTCCTTGAATCCAAACCACCTCCATATCTGGTGAAGAAAGCTACTAAAAATGCATATTTCATGTCCTTCAATGGAAGGAATTCACTGAAACAACCAACCAAACAACAAATCTTTCAGCCTAAGCAAACAAACAGAAATTGTGTTAGGAAGAGTTTGGAGCAGCATATTCTTCCCAAAATATTTACCGTGAGTGAGTAGTAAGGATTAGGTGAGAGAAGTACAGGATGTGTCCAAAACACAGAATGTGACAGGAAACAACCCTTAAGTTTGTACATACACAATACGAATCCCTCAGTTTCATTTGCTGTCACCTCTTGTTGACTGGCAACCTCGGTTAATAGAAGTGATAGAACATGTTTTCTTGGTATTTCTACCAGGTCTGTGAGTGTAAGAGAGAATACCACAAACAGAAACCAAGTGACTGGTTTCTTAGAAATAGAAACAAAATTGAGAAAAATGGTGTTCGTGTTCTTAATAACTAACTGGAAGAAAACATGGAACAAATAAGAAATCTACTTAGCAACAGAGAGAAATTAGAAATCTTCAGGATCATTTAGTGGACTAAATGACTTGGAAGAAAAGCTTTTAGACATTTAGACACCCGTGCCAAACCTGATCCTACTGTACATAAATTACTGATCAACAAACTGCGATCCAGTACACAGAAGCTTATTTAAATTATTTTAGTAATACCTATGACACTCCTCTGAGAAGCATGCTGTGAGTTGGTGCAAAATTTGCTCATCAGCATATCAAGGAGAAGGAGGAGGCCTCAGCTAGTGCAAACATTGCAAATGAAATAAAGATAAGCCTTCGTGCGGATGCCTGGCATATCATTGTAAGTTGTATAGTATATTGTATTGTCTTTTAAATGTCAGCTATTGGAATAAACAGTTCATATGAGAATCTTTGTTTTCTTGCTTTTTTCTTTTAATTTATTTTTGCTACTGCTTTTTAAGGAAGCATTTAGTCTCTGTGGTTCCAAATAAAAGCTTGAAAATAAAAATTGTGTTTCAGGCATCCGACTACTGGTCTGTCATCCAAACTCTAGATAGTTGTAGATCATACAGTAGTAGATCAGTGATCTCCATGGTTAAAGATATTCTAATATATAGCTGTTCATAAACATTAGTACATACGGATTTGTATTTCTATATAAAACAAATCTAGACATCACTTAATTTGTGATATTCTGACATTTTGTTTATTTGAAGACGGAAAAATAACCCAAAATGAAACATGAATTATGGTATGGCTAAGTTGGGAATTACAAGGTCTACAGAAGGTATGATGAAGTCTATGTCTGTGTCATTTGGGAAGCGCGCATCGGCATAAATTTTGCTCTTTCCTGGATGGCTAGACTTGCGACGTTACTACCATCCAGAGAAGTCCAACTTCTGCATGCTTACATGTGATATTCCCCTGATGCAGTCTCTTCCATTAATCTTCTAAGTGTTGTATGTGATTCCTTCTGTGTGCAAAAGCTACAGGGCAAACTGCGATCAATGTGTAATTTGACTTGATGCCCTTTGAGTTTCCCAGTACTCTGAAACAGGCAAAATCACTTAGAGTAGCTGATTCAATTTGTCAGGCAGCACTGTGTGTAACATGTGTAGCTGTAGCAGAATCATAGGATGTCTTGTCAGTCTGTCAGCACATTGGGTTATTCACAGGAGCAGGGCAGAGTAGGATGTGAGCCATAAGCACTCCAAGCAAGAATATTTAGTTAGAGAGGAACTCGTGTATGGACAAATATTAACATTTACAGTCACATAGCAATACATTTTATACAGATAAATTCAGTGATTGCAGATATTGAAAGGGAAGTTCACGGGACAGGCGCTTTCCCACATACCTCATCAAAGCTCTCTGTTTTTTAACATGGTTTCCAGTTTTCCAGGCTATCACCTCTCAGGAGGTTTTGCGGGTTTTGTTTTGGTTTTGGGTTTGTTTTGGCTTTGGTTTTGTTTTGGGGGTTTTTTGCTCTCAAACTGCCTGACACCATCTGTCCCAGCACTCTGAGGTACATTTCTGAGAAGGGAAAGGAAGAGGGAGATGCAGGTTCCTCCATTTAATATTGGTTTCAACGGTGAAGTTTTTCATACAAATCAGCAAAGGCAGAAGTTCCCATGTTAATAGCAGACTGCTACTCTGCCGTCAGACCTTTATACACAGTGTTTGAAATCAGCTTAACAACAGAAAATTATAATAGAACAAAAAATGCATGTCTGTTATTTAATATATTAATGTCAGGAAATAATTATTTACACTAATTGTATCTACATGTGAGCAATCAGTTCCATTGTTTATGGTTTAAAAGATCTTTAAAGAAGACTATGTATTGATACGATACCCTTAATTCCAGGATTTACCTGAAGGCTATGGTAATATTCATACAGGTGGGCAGACAGTGGGCCTATGCAAATGCAGAGGCACATTTGTAATTCCCTTTCATAAATAATAGTTTTATAAAATATACAAATGTGGTGTTTGAGTTACATCCCAGGATTGTATCTTACCTTCTGTTTGAAACATGCTAGAACACCTTTGGCCTCCACTGAAAATACAAAAAGATCTAACCTGACAAAAAAGTGACATATCCTACATTTCTTTAAACCACATACTACACTGAAGAATCTTTTATCAAAGATGCAGGAGTACTTACCTTTCCCGATACACTATTTCTTGAAATATCAGGATCCTAGAGAATTACCGTTAAGCCTCCAGACAGCATGTGCTTTCCCTGATTGTCTCTTCTATTGTTTATCTGAGCTCAGAGTTGGGCCCAAATAATTCAGACACAAGGCTTCAACGAGCATATTAACCCAAGCAGCGCTGCAGACAGCATTTCATACATAATTAGTAAAAAATCAAGCATCTGAAACACAGTCAGCACAGAAGACATCACCAACAAATTGCACCCTTCCCATTTTAATTTTAACAAAAGGCTTCAAAAAGTCTTTACACTTTCGTGCAAATTGCCTGCCCTTTGTGCGCCAGCATCCTCGCTGGGGTGCTGATAGCCTACTCAGGGCACCTACGGTCAACAGGATCTTGCTTTTCACTACCCTGATTAAGTAAGTAATGTTCACTTCCCGGGAATCCCCCACGGAGCAGCAGCATTCCTCCATGCCCAGCCATAACACCAGTAATGACTGGATTCTGAGAGAATTTGAAAACCTTCCTCAACACACTTATTTCTGTTTTTCAACCTATATTCAAAGCGATACTTTGGCATTGTTATGTGATTTTTGACAGGGTTACAGTAAATTCATCATGCTAAACTGAAATGTTTCTGGCAGATGTCTACGCTGCAACAATCAAGCTATGTGTACAGTAAAATGTGACAACCACAGTGCTACTGCTAGTTGTAAAAATTACACATATAATACTTTATTAATGCTAACTGGAAGCACAAGTATGCAGTATATTATTTATTTTTTCATTAGAAATTTTTTATTGCAAAAATTTGCTTCAGTATTTTATATGGAATTAAAATTTAAAGAATTTAGTCGAGTCAAAAGTTGTTATTGGTAAAAAGAAAATAAACAAGCGTATGTGCTAATAAAAAAAGAGTTTCTCTTTCAACCCTTCAGACTTTTTTTCTTAGTCACTATCAAATTATTTTTTCACTCATTTCTAGTTTTATTCCCGAAGGCTACTCTGGAACAACATATTTAGAAAGCTATTTGGTGGGAAAAAAACCTGAATCATTAAAGGGGAATACCTTAACTTTTCCAAAAGCAAACATTACAAAACAGGAGACGAAGAAGTAGGATTTATTTTGAAAGCAATTTAAACTATTCATATTTACGGAAGTCAAGCTTAAATCACGCAAAATAACTTGTTCCATGAGTAGTGGAATTAATTTTCATTCATGTGATTTTAGTCTCTCAGCTTGATTCCCTTACATTTAATAAAACGTGAACTTCAGCTGTAGGTTTTCAAACAGTTAAACATTTTTAGTAAGTCTCCCTTCTGTGGATTCTCTGACAGCTTATAAGAGCTGAGCAAATTCTGCAAGTGCCCCCTCAGTGGGGTAAGAATAGGCCCATTCTCCTTTGTTAGGTTGTTTTTTTTTTAATTGTTCTCATTTTTCACTTGGTTTAAATGGGACCAACAGGCTTAAAAGTTATTAGTAGGGAATAAGAAAATGGACAAACACGCGTGCAAGCATATACATCACAGTGGATTATTAAGCCCTTTTCTCTCTGGAAACCAGGCTAAGAAAAGGGGAAAATTCATTTCTGTCATTGGAGGAATCCCCATATGTCTCAAAATACAGTCTAACAAACTACTTATGATTTCTATAGGGGTCAATTTTTTTTTTATCGTTTGACTCCCTCAAGAACACCACAGAACCGAGGAAGTAGCCTGAGGGAAATAAATAAATAAATAAACCTAATGGTATAGTTTGAGAGTTAAATTTCTCCTGGAGTAGGGGAATGCAAAACTGTTGCTGAATCAATGTAACACAGCATTGTATTAACCTCTAACTAAGGAGCAGGGAAGTGAAATATGCAGTAAAGTCTCTACACATGCCTGACTTTCCAGCTGCTCTATAATTTCCTGCATTGCAACATGTGGAAGGATAGCGTACAAAAAAAAAGTCAGTACCCACTTCTTTTCCCCTGCCGAGAGGAATTGGACCTTCTAGGTCTGTATTTTTCCTCTTTTACCATTTCAGAGTAGATTTTTAATGGTTATGATGAGCCTACTGACAGCTCACAACACACAAATCCCAGAGGTCCTTTGTTTAATACACCGGAATGCATTTTGTCTTGTAAATTTTCCATAAACTTCTATATCATACGTGAACTTTCATGCTTTATTTCGGTGTGAGTGGACTATTTATCTTAACACTGCTGCTCACTTACTTTCACAGCCCATTTTATTAACTTTTTTTACGTTAAGTAAATTCACTTTTTATCTATGATGTTTGTTTTACAGGTAATTCTTCTAATTTAAAGTATTTTCTTAGGGACTTCAATTTAGCTTTGCCCTTGAAATTAACATTTAATGTGTTTTACATTTTTGCAATAGAAATTAATCTTTATTTGAATTATTAGTCCAGAACTATAACCTACATTCACCACATTTTAATGATGGTATGGGAAACATCTGTGACCACCACGTTATCCCAGACAGCTACCGTAAGAGAGGACATACACTTTTGTGTTGTGGAGAACCTGCACTAGTGAAAAAAAGCATCATTTCAAGTCCACTTCAATAGATTAGACACATATACTGGTACTTCTCATGCTCCCATCAGTAAGGGTAACGAAAGAAATCAAAAAAATCCCCACCAAATAAAACCCCAACCCACAGAGATGTTGTAGAACCTGTTACGGGAAGACAGTCAAGGAGCGATCCACCCTGTAGACCCAGGAGACCTGTCCCTGCTTTATCTGATGCATGTATCTCACTTGCAGAGCACGGGTCAGAAAACGTCACTTCCTCATTAGATAATCTCCCTGAATACAGGTGATAAACAGCCCAGAATACTGCTACTTTTATTATACACCTAGAATACATAGAGATATTATGCCAATGCAAGTTTTATGGAAAAACATTTCCATCTATTCTTTTTAATGTTTGACAAAAGTAAGAATTCTATGAGCCCCATTCAAATGATTAAAATAATCCATTAGTGTCACTATACAATAAATTCATGAGGTATTACTACACCACCTCATCTAACCTCTCCAATATGAAAGGAAATAAAATTCCATCCAGTTCAACTTTTATTGATTTTATACATATATTTTCTCTCTATATGCTATATATATGTATGTGCATATGCATATACACACACAACCTTTTAAAGGTAAGCATATCTTTCAGAAAAGCATTCAGTTGTGAGCTAAAACTATCAGGAAATATGTAATCAAATGCTGCGCTTGGTATTTTGTTCTACTCATTACTATCTTCACAGTTACATTCCGGTAAGAAATTGGACACCAATTTTTGTTTGGCTTTAGATTTTAGCTCTTTCTGCATCTCTCTGGCACAATAAGAAAAGCTTCAGAACACCGTAATTCATGTCAGTGAAGTGTGCTGAAGTCACATCTCAGTCTTCTGCTGGATGAACTGAGTAGAATAAGCTCTGCAATTCTCTCCTTTTAAAGCAATTTTATGTCTCTAAGTCATTTCTGTGGCTCTGTTTTGGACTATTTCTGTTTTTCAAAACATGAAGGTCAGAAAGCAGTGTTCTGAAACTGGTTTCCTAAGTACACACTCTTCCCTGCTTCCACTCACTGCATTACCCATTTAAAAATCGAAAGGTCACCGTGAAAGGCCACAGCATTTCAACTGAAAACCATTTTTCAGCATGTTCTTCATCATGATCCCCAAGTCTTTTCAAAGTGTTTAAAATGAATCCTTTTTCTACAAAGTAAATTCTAAATATTTCCTTTCCCTTTCATAGCGTGGAAAAACATTTTCTCAGAACAGATCCATCCTACCAGGTCCAGATTGCTCTAAATAAGCACCTTGTAAAAAGGTACATATTTAATTTACTGTTTCATCAACTATTGATTCATCTACAAATTCTGCTAGAAATGCTTCCAGATCATTGATGAAAATGTTGAATAGCGGCAGGCTGTTGTGGTATAACCCCAGCCGGCAACTAAGCACCACCCAGCCGCTCGCTCACTCCCCAGTGGGATGGGGGAGAGAATCGGAAGGGTAAAAGTGAGAAAACTCGCAGGTTGAGATAAAGACAGTTTAACAGGTAAAGCAAAAGCCGCGCACACAAGCAAAGCAAAACAAGGAA
Organism: Aptenodytes patagonicus; assembly: GCF_965638725.1. Classification (NCBI taxonomy): domain Eukaryota; kingdom Metazoa; phylum Chordata; class Aves; order Sphenisciformes; family Spheniscidae; genus Aptenodytes; species Aptenodytes patagonicus. The sequence continues at coordinate 28,940,075 of NC_134949.1, forward strand.
TTCATTCACTCCTTCCCATCAGCAAGCAGGTGCTCAGCCATCTCCAGGAAAGCAGGGCTCCATCATGCCTAACGGTTACTTGGGAAGACAAACGCCATCACTCCGAACATCCCCCCCTTCCTTCTTCTTCCCCCAGCTTTATATGCTGAGCGTGACGTCATATGGTGTGGGATATCCCTTTGGTCAGTGGGGGTCAGCTGTCCCAGCCGTGTCCCCTCCCAACTCCTTGTGCACCCCCAGCCTACTGGCTGGTGGGGCGGTGTGAGGAGCAGAAAAGGCCTTGACTGTGTGTAATCACTGCTCAGCAGTAACTAAAACATCCCCGTGTTATCAACACTGTTTCCAGCACAAATCCAAAACGTAGCCCCACACCAGCTACTATGAAGACGACTAACTCTATCCCAGCCAAAACCAGCACACAGGCACAGTACCAATTTCTGCAGAACCTCTCTAAAATCACCCTTTTAGCAATTATTTCATTTGACAACTCCTGTTTGAGACCTATCAGTTACTCAGTTTGTCTACATCATCTGCACATACTAAAGTATAATCTTGCAAATCAGGATGTCATATAAGTCCTAAGTCAAATGTGTTAAGAACTCAAGTGTATTATGGCTACACGTTTTTATGAGCCAAACTTTTATTCTCATTAGTGAATAATAATTGAGAGGTATTTCCCATAAAAATACACTGACATGCATTAGTACTTTTTCCATAATTTAATTTGTCATTATTTCCAGATCAAGCTTCCAATAGGTTTCCCTGAGAATAAAATGATCATTCCCCAAATTCTTCTAATTATGATTTTTGTACACAGAGAGTAGTAAGGTAGCATCAACCTTTTGAAATGCAGTTTCTTCATGTTAAAATCCACTCTTGGCTAAGGTCTTAAAAACCATATTGTAAGGCTACCACAAAGTTGCAAGTAAGTTTAATAAGCAAATCACCACTCTTCAGTAGCAGGGGTTTTTTTGCATAAATATGTATTAGGCATCAAAGAAGCAATGAGAACCAACAGAACTGGAGAGGAAGTTTTAGTGAAAACACGGAGGATGCTGGATTAGTAAACAGAGTGCTGAACAGAAATGGCAAGAGACTGAAAGCTGAGATGGAGCAAAAATGCAGAAGTAACAAATGGAGATAAGCTTTAATAACGGTAGATTCATTTTCTCTGTTTGTTTGCTAAGACAACACTTGCAGGTCTCCACCCTGGAAATTTTAAAGAGTGTTCTACAAATCCCATGAAAAACTTCCAAGTGTTGTACGTAGAAGATCATAATGTTGATTCTTTGGACTGTTTCCTTTACAGAAGTAAAGATGCAACTGAAATACTGTCAACTTTCTTGCCAAGGAAATCCATGCATGTTATAGGCATGAATATATTTCTTAACTCAATACACCATCCAACACCTATGTTTCTCATTAGCAGAGAAAGTCCCTTCACAAGTTGTTCCCTCAGTCTTGTGATAGTTTGAAATGAGAAGCATAGCTCATAGAGTACAGAATGCCTGAAATGAATGTCGTACTGAAGAAGACAGGTTGAAGAAACTGGACTGGATTTCTTTGGACTAGGTAAGAGAAAACTAGGCAGGAGTACACAAACTATATGAAAGGTTAATACATGAAAGGTTATGACAAGAGAATGGTGATTGTTCTACACATCCGCTGGGAATAGAACATGGATACATCAGTCTTACTTGCAGAAATGAAAATAAGATTAAATGGGATGTTAGAAAAAAGCTTTCTATCTGTAAGACTACTGTAGCACTAGTGCAGACTACCTCTAGAGTGTCCAAAATTCCCTTCATCAGAGGTTTTCAAGAACATGTTTGTAGACACTGTTTCACCTTAGACTGCTGAACTAGAAGTTCCTTCGAACCACGTACTTCTGTGTTTCCACAATATTTGTGTGTGCATTTTGGAATTAATATCTTTCAGTATTAGTCTTTATTTTATACAAATGATTCTGCAAAGTAATTTCCAGCAAAAGTTGGAAGTTAGTATTACTCAGAAACAGAATATTTTTGTACTTTCCAAACAATGTGAGATACAAGTTCAGTATGATATAGCCTTTTTTCATTTACATGTACGTATACTACAAAAATATTACAGTTCTGCTTTCAGATGCTATAAAAATTAATATCAGCTTTAAAAGGATGTGAAACATTGAAAAATACAATTTTAACACCAAAAAATACATGTTCACCACAGGTTTTTGTAACAAGACTTGTACATGCAATACATGGAACAATTTAAAAATCATTTTGATGCATTATGAATCACCTGTAAAAAAATAAATAAGTGAAGACATTCTCAATTTTGGTAAATATTTATAGAGTCAAACAACATGAATTGTATGTAAAAATCAAATTTCTAGTGAAAATGTGTGCAAGTAGGTTTATTTTGAAAGGAAAATTCCTACTCCCAGTGTCATACCCAATTAAATTCTCCAGGTAATGACCCCATTTGCATAGAGAGCTGAACCCACAAGTGGGAATTTTAATGGGCACACCACCTGAGTACATTAATTGAGAGTGACACTACTTGAACTAGTTTTGTGCTTACCCCACTGAAAATTCTACTCATATTATTTTTAATGTCAAGCTACAAGTCAAATTTCAAGATGATGGATTTGTTCTTTTTTAAGCATTGAATTTGAATAAAAGAAAGCTTTAATTCTGTTATGCATTGCATAGCTTTAACTAATCTGTAGTTCTGATTCTCACCATTGCTTCATTTTTTCAGTGATTGGAATTTAATTTTATTCATTAATTTGTGAATAATTAGATAGAAAATAATGCCTTCAGCAGCTAAATTGCTTTTGGATTCCCGTTTAATGTACTTTTACCAGAATATGTGTTACAGTTAAGCTGGCATAATAGTTTACTAAAATGTAATTGTGTAAATATGTTTAATTACTCTTTCTGAAGAAACAAGACTGAATATAAAATTTCAGTCATGGATACCTTAATTTTCTTAAACTTGACCCCATGAAAGCTTCGTAGTTGCAAAGCAGGTTACTGATGCAGAGACAGCACTTGTCAACAGTAGTGGAATCCTTGCACCGTGTTTCCCTTTATCCTTCACACACTACTTGTAATGACCTTGAAGTTATTGTGGATTCTAAACCACTGCTGTTAGTCTACATTAAACATGTAATCAAGGTGTCTCCTCCTCACACGAAGAAACAGACAAACGGAGTTGCATTTCCTAGGGAGGAAAGCAAACCCATGTTGTTTAATACATTTCTTTTTCCAAGCTTGTTATTAGTAGTCTTCAGTAACTGAAAGTAGCACAGAATCTAAAAGCTACCATATATATGCCACTGTAAAAGGTATTAATTTTAAAATAATGTACTGGTCTTATTCTTGTGAGTAGAACTATTTTGAAGATTGCCAGTGTGCAAGACTCTGCAGAGTCCATCTCGAAGGAACTTTCAGTTATTTCAATAAGCAAGACACAATCAATATATTTTGAACTTCATATATTCAAATATAAACACTGTTAAGCTACAGTTACTTAGATATATTCCAAAGTTCCAAAGATATCACTTTCACAAGTCCATTTGACTAGGAGTTGCATATAGCAGTGAAAAGCATCTTCATAGAAAAGATGAAGAAATAATTTACAACGTAGCATACATCTTGGGATTGTCCTAGACCTCCATAATAAAAGCCCTTTCTGTTCTCTTTGAACAACAAAGATTACAAAAAACCCAAAATCAAACAAACCACCTTGTGATAAAGCTAAAGAAACAAAGGTAGGCACCGTGGAAAAAGATTGTAATGTGAAACACATACAAGTTGGAGTACAGCATATTCACGGTGTGGTCACTTTGTGCAACTTGGAGAGGAGACAAATTGCAGAAGTCTACACCACTGATTGAAGAGGAATTCTATAGCGCTTGGGCACCAATTACATACCCTACTAGATGATATAAAGAGCCTCAATTATAGTGGAATATTTTGTCAGTTAAAATAGCATCTGCATATCAGAATAAAAATTAGTAAGATACTATTAAAGGTATAAAAGGTATTACACAATCTTTCACCTAACATCCCATTTTTATGAGTATTGAATGGTAATGTACTAACAATTGCTATAATATACATAAAGGAGGCAAACAGGATTGCATGTAGTGTTTTATTAAATTAAGTTTTAAGTGAGGTGAACTGGTATACTAAAAAACATACAGAGATTAAGATCACCTAATCAAACTCAACATCCACCTGTTTTGCAGAATGGTAATTCAGAGAAATTTCTCTTTCCAACTATAGTAGAAATAGCCCATTGTATCAAACACTACTAAAGAGGAGAAAAGCCATCCTTTTTCATCACTACCACCAAATCACTGGTAAATAGCATAAGCAAGTGCTTATGAGGAGGCTGAATTTTGTACAAGCAATCAACTTCACATTCAAGTACACCGAGCACAGTGAACAAGTACATCATGGAAGTGGGTGCAGGGTATTATTTTTGTTGAACTTCTTTAATATCCTGATGCTAAAATTGAGCTAAGGTCCCTCTGCTCTCTTTGGAAGTTAAAAGAACTGGCAGAAGGGTTAGAAGAAGTAAGATTAATACCTGTAGGATTCTAGAGCTACTACTGTCACCATCAACACTACCTGAAGTCTTCCAACACATGGTGTGCATACTCACATATAGACAGAGAGCGGGACAGAAAGAAGATACCAGGGAGGTATTTCTCTAATCTTTAATTTAATTTTGGGGCAAAGAGTAAGATTTCAGATATATCTGTTGCCTTTCAGAAAGTTACAAGGCTGCTGACAGAAGGATCTTTACTGTGGAAATACATCGATGCAATTGGCATTGCTCTCCAAGAACACACATCAAATATTGCAATCATTAAGACAATTTTTTTTTTAAATGTGTGAACAGTTCAGAAAAGCTTTTCATTCAGAAGATTACTTTATAAAAGCAATGATTCACCAAACTCAACAAACAGTTCTTAACACAAGTACTATAGTTGAAATAGTCAATATTCAATCCAAAAGCTCCAAAATGTTGATGATCCCTCTTCATAGAAGCCATTTCTTTCTAGAAATATTATGTATTATAGATACCAGCAAGACACCTGTAATAAGTCTCAAATGGTGCTATTTGTCTATGCTTTTATTAGTTCTCTTTCATGAACAATTATTTTCTAAGAGAAGTTTGGCAGTCTCAATGGCAAGACTTCATGGTACACATTCAAGCATAGAATTTCTGCCAGTTTTAACATATTACCTCTGTAATGTCCAGAGGAGACATATTACAATTATTTTAGACCCTCTAAGGGCCCACATATACACAGACGTGGTAGAACATTCAATAAATTTAAAATAGACATAGAAAAATCAGTGCAAAAGACTGTAGACATGCAGTTTCTGCAGTTTTAAAGTAGCATAGGCATGTTCACACTTGGCTTAAGCCAACATGAAAAAAATCTTTGTTTAAATCACAGATGAAACAGTCTATCTGTGTTTAAACTAGCTGATTTTAAAAATATACCTTACTTTAAAATAGTGGTACTGTGTATAAGCCTTCAGTTTTGTAGGCCACAAAGGCCATTAGACCTTAATATGTCTACTGTAATACTATGAACCAACTACACTCTGTGTTCAGCTTGTTTTTACTAAACTGAAGACTCTTGCAGCAGATGTATTACAGTAATTTTCATTTTGATCAAATTTAATCATTACTGGAATTCCACCTCATTAACACAATTACAGTAAGGAATTAATTTGCCCTCTTATTGACAAACTTTTTTTACTGTTGGAGATTCATGCTAGTGCAGATTCCAGCGCCTGAGTTGATTAAGCTCCATATGTAAGACAACTCACCTATACTGGCTCACCCTCTGTGCAAATCACTTGAAGGCCAAAGCTTTCAGTAAGCGTTATAACAGAAAAATCACAAATAAGACGTGAAATTATCATTCAGAAGAGTAACAGGGCAAGACTAGAAGAAGAAGATATCCCAAAGTTTCAAAATAAAGATCTTTATTTCAAAATAGTGTTTGAGAATAGCACATCCAGTTGATATAAAATACAAACAGCAAGTTATCATTATTTCAAAAGGGCCAGTTTGCAGAACTATATACTAAAACACTGTACAAGTTCACAAGAACTATTATAAAACAGACAGTTAAGTTCAGATGTTTTAATTTTATTTAAACTATATTTTCACATTTGTCTCCTCCTAATTCTGCTTGTTTTAATCACACAAGGTGCTTACAGATTGCCTATAGAATGAAAATTACAAAACAGAATTTAAGAATATAAATATAGAAAGGAACTCCTTAAACTACATACTAATATTCTCTGCTACAAAGATACATTTTACAAAAGTGCTATTATCTCTATGACAAATAGTAGCAGATTACATTTAAATGTCAAACAAATCACACAATTTTTTATTTTTTTCAATTGTCCATAATACTTTGATACTTCTAATCACTATTGAGGGTTAATAAACACTATTTTCACTTCCTAGTATTTCACAAATGAAGTGGGAAAAGAAATAATATATCTGCATACGTGCGTGCACATGTGTGAGAGAGAGTCTGTACACAATATACATATATGCATGAACAGAGTTCCTGTATTTAGTATTTGTATTTTAACAGTACTGGAAGTAAATGCTTAATAGTAAATACATTTCCCAGGTTTTCATAATTTCAATTGACCAAAAAAACCTCTGAGTTCCTGTAAGCAGAAACAAGGGTTTGTGCAGAGCAAACTGTATAAATAAAGTTTTACACAGAGAAAGGACTCCCTAGATTGATTTTTTGGTTTTTTTACTGTATCATCCTCTGGTAAAAGTAATTTTTACTAACATCCAGTATTCACTAAAAGCCTGATATGCAAATGTGCAGTTTTCCAAACACAAAACTGGAACTGCTCCGGCAGGGCACGGACATTGGGGCAGGACAGCAGACAGGAAGTCCTCTTCCCCATCCCCAAAAGCACAATCAGACAAGAAACGGCCACAATTCACCTCTCCGTGACCAGAAGGACACAAGGAAGGACAACTAATGGTGCTGCCTAGCCCCAGAGAGTATGTCCCCACCACCACGGTGTCAACCATAGACCTACAATGGGCAAAGCACTGTCTACACTTTTTCCAAGGTGCATCAAGTCCCAGTGCTCACTGTGATGCCCCCAATTTCCCCAGAGGCATTATGCCTTACAAAGGCAAAATGCCTCTAGGCACTGCCACTCAACCAAGGCATCTCTTCCCCCTTCCCAATGTGGTTCAGACTTTTAGGAGTCATAATTGAGCCCCATGGGCCTGATTCTGAGCTCAGGGAATTTATCAATTTAACTATATGATTCCTTATTACCCTGCCTATTACCATAATACCTTTGTGCTCTCTAGCTGGAGCTAAACCAATGGAATATTCTGACATTAATGGAAATGCACTTCGTTTATGCAACTCAGATCTGAATCTGGCCCAATATATGGAAAAAAATACCCATGATAAGAAACAGTTCTTGTAGTAACTATCAAAAAACAGGTAAGAAACCCTCTGAGTAAATCTTCATTGCATCAGAATACACCCCAATATTGCAGATGTTAAGGCAAAACATAACACCTCCCAGCTCCCTAGTATAGTTGAGGATTTGGCTATGTTACCTTCAGTGATAACTTGCAGTAGTAGGCACTACTAGTCAGTGTTCACAGGGAGAAGCTTTGGTTAGTATCAGACCATTTGTTGACTTAGCTTCACACTCTTTAGCTTGTCACATTTGCATAAACTGAATTCACTACAGCGGAAAGAGACATTATGGTCAATTCACTCAACAGAAACATGCTATTGGCTATCGACGACTCTTGTAACAAGGCCTAAATTTATGAGATCCAACAATCTACAAATGGGAAATCTGGAGTGTAGATAGAAAAGTTTAAGTATGTGAGATCAAGATGTATAGGTGGTTTACACAGAAAAGTTAATGAGCTACAGACATGGAGGGGAGAAACTAGCAGATGGTAAAGAAAATGGGTACCATTATTCCCTAAATCTGGGAATGCCATAAACCTCTTTATGTGTTGGACCAAATTCATTTCACAATTACAATGACAAAGACAGGTATTTCTCAGAAAACCTTAATGGTGTAATAGGGAAAGTTGCCCACGGGATCCTGACTGTATTTATTGAACATTTTAAATCATATTCCTTTTATTTTTAAAGGATATAACACATTTTTAAAATGTCCTTTTTTTACAGTGTTATTTAAAAATAACACTTAAAATGTATCTGAGAATAAACATTTTTGCATTTGCTTTTTGTATTCAATGACACAACTTCTTGATCAAGACAGTTTTAATTTGGTCTTTATACCCTGTTTAAATTCTGCCATCCTCTGTGGATCTTTCTCACACGAAGAAATAAATAGTAAGTTATGTGATACTGGCTGTAAAGCCACAAACACTGACAAGGCCACTAATGTACAGGTTTAGATTCTTGAGTTAACTTCTGATAATTTCCCTTCTAGAGCCAAATTTTGAAGATTTGTTAGTCTATTAGTTAGTTTGTTAGTTTAAGGATATATTTCACGTCTGCACAGATTTCCAAAGTCTCTTTCTAAAAAGAAGCATTTCAAGTAATATTAGTATTGAAGTAAAATATAAATTCTCTATTCTGTCTTGATTGATAACAACAAAATCTTGGTACTCTAGTCCATGGCAAAACTTACATTGACTGTAGCTTGCCAAATCTTCCTGTAGTATCAATATTGACAATGGAAAATACCAGGAATCTCTCACAAACCAATGAGACATTCAAAACAAAAGAAATATTGCCAATGTGACCACTGTAGCAAAACCAACAGTAGATTCCTGATGCTGATTTTTGAATTAAGATTAAAATAAAAGAGCAAAGTTGCTTTCAACCCAAAGAGATTGAAATAAAGACATTTTGCTCTTCAGAATGCCTGTAAAGGCATGTTATGCATGGAGGCATTTGAGCATTTAAACATTAAAGTAGGTAAAGGCAAATACTTAAGGCTTTGCCCTGTAGTCTCTTCTCTGACCAAAACCTGTCACTCAATTCAAATGGCAATTTTTCCCTCATACAGCCTGCAGTATCAGGCCTATAATTCGGTTTCAATAAAGTCTTCCATTTGCAAAGCCAAAAGGAAGCTGGAATGTAGCTTGAGTTTCACATACAAAACTATACCATTTGTGTTAGAATACAGATTTGAGGATTGCTTTTAAAAAAAATATTTATATATAGGGAACTAACAGTGCAATACCAGTTGGTTGTGTGAAAATCTTACCTTGTCTTTCTTCAAATGTATTTAAAGAAAAGCTCTCCAGTTTTATAGAGAATAAAATAAAAAAGGGATAAATATTTCATGATGGGAAGCAGATCCCACAGCATTCCATGCAGATCTCCAAGCAATCTGAAGATTCACAACATGCATCCATTATGCCACAGTCCATATCACACGGGCAGTTACAGTCATCCCCCATCTCGTCCCCACAGCAACAGCAGCAGGCCTCCGATGTGCAGATGCCACAGGATGCTTGTCCCAGAACAATGTTACAGAGGGTGAGAAATTCACAGAACAAGCAAGCCAGGATACAGTGAACACAGCAATCTTCATACGTTCCAGTTCAGTAGCATGTCATGTATGAACAAACAAAACAAAAAAACAAAAAAAAAGAAAGAAAAAAGAAGAAATCATTAATATGTTATTCTAAATCAAGATATATCACAATGTCAAATACGGAGCTGAAAGACAATGATTCCGAATAGACATAATCTAACATCACAAAGAACATGTTTCCCATTTTCAAGGTCACTTTTGCAGCCTAACTTGTCTCCAATTCAGTATTGGTTTTGGTGCAAGTTTCCTTTTGCCACTTCACTTCTGCAAATCCCAAATACTAAATATCCGCTTAGATCCATTTGTCTAGGCATTTATTATGTAAAATATCTGTATCTATTATCTTCAGTCGTAACTTCTTCCAGCAGGCCCACAAAGTGATTAAAAAATCAGCTTATGAAGGAAACTATCTAAAATTATTTCCAGCCTCTCCCAGTGCATCTTGCCCTTCTGAATCTGTTTTGTTGACTTGCTACTTGTGAAGAAAAGGGAGTTGCCACAACATTTTTGCTTTCTTTATAGTTTTATGCACACCTTAAAACCAGCATAACAGCATGTTATATGTTTTTTTGTACTTTCAACAATATATAAAACATTCAGTCAAAACACAGGTTTTTCTATTGCTTTTCTACACAAATCTCTCAGCAATCCTTTTAATGTACTACTTTAATCTTCAATAGAGTTCATAACTACACCTGAACATCAATATCCATCTCTCATAAGTACTACTAAATTACATGAGATAATTGAGCTGTCCCACAAACTGTCTGCAGAAAATATGGCACCCAAAGAGTAAATATATGGAGTAACTTCAAACAATTAATACATTTGCGAGACACGACAGAAAAACACAAAGATTGGAACTAAACATGTGCCAGAGAAAAGGAGACTGCAGGAGTGAGGGATATACTCAGTTGTTTTCACTCTCCTCCCATAGTAAGCACATAACATGTATATGTTTATGTATAAACATATGTAATTTGTAAGAGGCAGTGAACAGTCATCTAGAAAGAAGATGAAAACTTAAAACTAGAAGAAATGTTCAGGATAGAGAATTACTGGTCTTTCCTAGCCTCAGCTTTCATTCTCCTTTTTACTGCTTGCAAGCCTTGAACTCCTTTAGCCACAGACAGTTGAAGATTGGGAAAACATTTAGGGGAGAAATATCCTGCACCATCTCATCCTTTCCCTGTCCCTACAGTCTATCACAGGTATCTGCTATGAGAGGCCGGTAGGGAAGACAGGACATTGAGCTATATGGGCATTTGGTCTCACTGTCTACAGACGTTATGTTCTTACAGTTCACAGGCTGGAGACTGTTATCATAGGGGAAAGCTTGCGATTACTTGCAACAGTATTACAATTACCAGGCCTCCTAAACATATTTATAATGTCAAAAATTATGCAGTAACCGTGGCAAGTAACTTGATTGATTCAAAGTACCTCTAATATTGCAGAAACTTTGACTGCAGGATAGTGTAGAGATGACTTACACTAGCAAGCACAAATACTTACAGCAATGCAGTGACAGATGCTCAGACCTGCAAAATCTGTCCCAAGAAGCAAAGTAACTACCTGAGCTCTTAGCCCACTCTAAACATCATGCTGCTGGGGACTGATTTCTCCTACTTACTACACTACTTAGATCCAAATTTAGCTTCTGAATACCTGTACTGCAATGTGGTCACAGTCATAATATACATAATGAACACTTATAGCCAAAAGAAAAAATGGAAATATCAGAAAAAGCAAGAAGGAAAAAAAATCAACCTCAAAAACTCCCTACTACTGTGCAGGAAGCAAAACTGAGAGGAAACCACAGGTAAGATTGAGCTGTTTTTAAAGAAAGTTGTTGCTTGTATTAAAAGGCTGCTTTTCCCAAAGAAACACTGGCGCTAAATAAATGACCTTCATAGAAAACCCAGAAGATATGTGAAATAAAGCTGGGGAGTATCAGTTCACTGAAGAGGACCAAAGCCAGACCGATAGCGATTAATTAGCTGGTTGTCATGGAGATGGTGTTAAATTTGTTCAGGTACAATCTCCTTTCAGATTTTCTTTTAAGACGAAGGAAAAAGCTAAAGAAGCCAAGAGTTCTATCCAAGAAGCTTTCATATTTGAGGAACTGAGGCTTTTACTATTTTGCATCTTTAAAACACAGCTGAAAGAAGCTAACCACAACAAATTTTTTTCTACAAATGTTTTTTTAAACAAAGCACCATAATAAAACTTGTATGTGTACCAGTATTGAAAATATGATGCTCAAACAAATCTTTCCTGCTTCATGCAGGGATATGCAAAATTGCAGGGAGAGAAATAAACATTCACAGAAATTGTAATATTCATATTTATTGATGGACAAGAGACAGAGTTCATAGGTTAAACAAAAGGGATTGCACTCAGAAAGCACCTTCTGGACCCACAAGAAAACGTTTCCCTCCTAATCTAAAAAAACCACTAAATCAACACTTATAAGGAGAGGCTTGTGTTGATTTAAATAAAAGTATTTCAAAGGTAAAAGCTATCAAAAATTGTCCAAGACACAGAAAGAAATTTTGACCATTAGTGCTATGATGGAAACTCTGTGGAGGGTCTTTCCATCTCTTCTTCAGATTTATTTACCTAGTGTTTATTTTTATTTCCTTCTCCCTGGATTGCAAAACTAATTTTCCATTTGGAAAATCTTTATATAACAATTTTACTTAACCTACACAAACACTTAACATAAAGTAGAGATACCCTTTACTGCTCTCTTCATTCTTGCAATGACTCATTTGTACAATGAACATAAACTTTGATCCCCATTTCAAGGACAAACCTGAAATAATCATGCTTTTATATTCTTCGTATTATTGACTTTTAATAGCTATCCAGGTAGCAATTATTTACACATGACAAAACATGCTGTTACCTAGCCCTACCTAACTTGCTGAATTCAGAATCATGACTCTAAAGGTCTGTAATACATTCGGATAAACGGGTGAAAGAATAATTTCTTCCATGTATGACTCCTACTTCTTAGCTTCTTATCTACAGATGTAATTATAAGGAAAAGATACAGTCACAGTGGTTTTTTGTAATAATAACAAATCTACATGCTACACAAAACTCACACATCCTTCTCTAGTACCCATATTCTTACAGCAACCTGTCAGTTTTATAGAAAAAATTGTAATGCTAAAAACCACTTCCTTTGGTTGCTGTTGCAGGGTGTCATGATCAGTGGAATCCAGCCACGAAGAAGATGCTGTATAAAACCCACTCCAAAAGAGACGACCTCAGGTTTTTCATTATCATGTTGGAGACCACTGAAATATACTTCACTGCTTGCACAAGACTCCCTAATAATTCTTTCCTGCTTCCAAGACCAAAGAGACTATTTTAAATTACAGACTATTTTAAATTTCAAAACTATTTTAACATGTTAAGAATAAAGACTATACTTAACTTCCACTCTTTGACTTTACCACATCAAAATCCTAATAGTTTTTGCAGATGAGTGAGTAGTGGAACACATTAATCCATCTGGAACTAAACTTAATTTATATATTTGGGAAGAATTTGAAAAAAAAAGTAAATTCGATGATCTTAATGTGTGACAACATGTTTTCTGGAAACCTTTAATATATTTTAGTCTTTTCTGATAAAGAAATTATATAGCAATATCAGTTATGACACTGTATTACTGTAAAGAGAGGCTAGCTTAAAATGATCTATTTCTTTACTTTTTTTTTGTTTGAGAATTAGAGGTTTTCTCATTCTTCTTTTCCCATTAGATATACTAACTCAATTAAGAATTAGGGGTATATCTTTACCAAGAACCAAGCTCCATCTGCCTTGATGTTCATGATGCAGCACTGTTGATAAATAGCTAACTCCGAAGTTTCTTGGGGTTTAAGTTTTCATTAAATACTTTCACAAAGAAGAAATTAGTCTGTGTCTCATTACGTAAGCCCACCATTAATGAAGATGAGCTTTTCCTTAGGACTTCCACACTACACCACACCAGTCTCAAATTTCCATTGCTTTACAATTCTTCTATTACACTTTTCTCTAATTAACGTAGAAATGCTGCACAACAGATCGGCACTCCACAAAAGTGAGGATGTGGAGTGTCAAACACTGTACAGAGGTATACTTTATACAAAAAAAACCAAACAAAATAGTACATCTGCCTTAGTTCCTTTATCAAATGCATTTGATGTCATCAAAACACAGTATCACATTTGTTGACTATGACCCAAGCTCCCAAAAGCTATGCTGAATGGCATAAATTATGATAGGCTTGGTCTGTAGGCAGTGAAAGTATATTTTATTAGATCAACTCACAGTGGGGGAAAAAAGATGAGCTTTCAGACACAAAAGCTCATCTTCAATTATCCTTTCATTTTGCCTGGGATGAAAGTTAGACCTGAAGTTAAAAGGGTCATCTCATGCAGCATTTTTAAATACCGATGTAAGTAAAGCTGTTTCCTTAGTCCTTTGGCACATCCCCAAAAGTTACAGATTTGTTAGGGAACTTCATCAAAACTGTTAAAACAATGCCAAGGCAAATAGAAACCCAACCAACTCATCCAAGTTTTTGCTGCTTATATCATATATGCACATCCAGCTACTTTGTGCTGATTTAACCAGACTGTATACACTACATGTAACATCTACTTTAATTGGGTTATAAATGTTACCCCAGACAATATCCAGACAAGAAATAGCCTAAAATCCCCTAAAACTGTTTACACACAGTTATTCAAAGCCCAGAGGGCCCCACTCCATACCTTATCCCAGTTGTAACAGCTATGCTCATTTAAGGAAAAGAACCAATATCAACAATAAAACAACTTTAATTTTTGTCCATGTCTTTAAACATTTGCAGGCGCATACCACTTTATTTCTAAAATCTTTGCATATAGATATTACCCTGATATCTAATTCCTTCTAAATACTGAAATGAATATTCCTTTTATTTCAACTTCCTTTTTATCACCTCCTCTTCATTTTTATGAAAAGGTGCAGCTCTACTTGAGAAACAGACTTTTAAGAGAACCATCGACCTTCGAAACTGTACAAGGGACGCAGAAGTTAAACTAAAAAATGTACAGAGAAACACACGCACAGGCTGATCTGTGCTGCTTTTGTAATGTTTGACACTAACCTGTCACAAACTGACCCAATAAGCTTTCATACCAAGCAGGCAGGTCACATATGATATGAGGTTTTCATGTCTGCAACGGTAAATAAGCTCACTTACAGGATGGTGACCTTGGTCAGCTTCTTACTAACTATATTCACCGAGTTCAGGCAACTCAGAACAAATCTCCAGGCACTCTGCTGTCTCACAGTGGGAATCAAAAAGGGCAAAACCGCAATCAAAGTGGCAGCTGAGGTCCTCAGCGGGGGTTTACTCCGGGCCCCCGCAGAGCCCTGAACAGAAGCCCCAGCAGGTGCTACAGGTGTCCCGCCGGCCGGCGGCACGGAGCGGCAGCAGCAGGGATGCACTCGCGGTGCCAATGGCAGAGACAGCCCACGGCCGGAGCAGCACGGCAAGCGAAGAGAAACCACCCAGCGCAAGTTTCTTAAAGGTGTGTATTACACAGAGGTGGGGCATAAACTTACCGAGCAGCGGCACACACATGCCATCACACCACCGTTCCTCCAACGTACGGGGTTGGTGTGCAGCCTCTGCTACCCATCCCCTTCCAGAAAACTCACTGCACCCAGGAAAATGCTCAAGGAAAAGTAAGAAATGCAGAAAGAACAAACTGACCTGTTGCATGGAGTATAGTTATCCCTAGTTAACAGAGCTACATTTATTTAGATGGGGGAAAATACAGTTACAAATCATAATATATGTGATATTTCAGCATTTTAAAATAGAAAACAATTGTCTCTGTTGATCAAGAAAATTAAAATGTTGTCTGAACAGGCAAATTGCACTGCAAAACACATGGAAACTTTCATCAAAGCTTACATTCTAAACTCTCGACACAGATACAACCTCAGGAGTAAAATGATCCAGTTCAAACATACAGATATACTAAGAAACGTGCCAATTTACAATATCTAAGGTTTCCTTAGAATATGAAGCTTTCATTGCCATTGCGCATCACTGCAAATATTGATACTAGTTAGGTGCTAGCTAGACCATGACCTTATGAAATGGATACTGTGGGAAGTCCTTTTTTCATTACAGGCCCTGTTCTCCACTCACTCCTGTTACACAACATGTAAACCACCTCCCAAGACTTCTATGCAAACAAAAACATAAACCATGCTTAAAACACACCACTCTTCAAAATGCCTTCTTAAAAATCACAGGTTTGACAAATGATAATGGTATTTGCCCATTGCCTGATTGACAATTGTGTTCTGATACAACCTTGTTTAACAAAAAACCCTCTGTTTAGCACTTCATGCTCAGACACAAATCCACTTTAAATCAATTTCTAAAAGATAACAATGGAAATTTTGGCCCAAGTAGAGAGATTTGCAGGATACTAAGTAGCTGCCTAAATGCTACTTAATGCTATGGGATGGATTTTAGAGGTATATGTATGTTTAAAAAAAAAGAGAGAGAAGTGGCCAGCAGATATTTCTGCAATGTTAGGCTATTCATGGTATAATGCACATTCATACCCAATTTCAGTAAATAATACCAATCCAATGACAGAACAATATATAAAAGAAAACTTATTGCTGCTCTTGTGGCGCTCAAGGGGGTGGGTGGGGGAAATCCTATTCAAAATTATATGCCCAAAAGGAAAGTAAAGTTGGCTGAAAACTATTTTTTAGTTTATACAAAGTTATATAAACCTAAGTAAGATGCTCCTACTTCAAATAGAGGTCTGCTACCCTGCTAAGAGAACTACTCGCTACTCTCCATGTGTATGCACCTAGTGGTTCTCAAGGCCCTGGCTTAACACAAAGGTTATTTGGTGGACTTGCTTTGTCTTCAGTTAAGCCATCAATATCACTTGGGATACTCGAATACATTAATGTAGTCAGCAGCATGAGTTAAATAGTGCCGACCAACCCCATGCTTGGATTCAACATCTAGAACAGATGAAGTTGCATTATACTAAAAAGAAGGGGGAAAAAAGTCTCATTCAAATGCACTCTGAAATGTTGAATTTTAAACATTGGATTTTAAAAAAAAACATGTTACGTGAGATTGTTCACCGCATCTCTAAGCTCAGTAACGCAAGACACACAGTCCAGAAGGTTGAGGAAGGTTGCTTCAGGCCTTGCTCCTGGAAAAGCACGAGTGGTAACTTAAATTTGGCAGCAAGCCTATATTGCTTTTCCTTCCCCAGAGTCTCACTCCCATGCTGCAGGCTTTCTTTATCTACTTCACTCCTGCACCTAGCCTTATTACACTTCCTAAGACCTATCTTGAAAAAAATCCTTGGAAAGAAGATGCCTTCTAGTGCCTCTCTGGTTTAGAGAGCCTGGGAAGGAATAAAGTGAAGACCTCACCGTACATACAGGAGGCAGGCTCATGATCCGCTCACCATAGTTTAACAAGCTACCATTTCCAGATGAATACAGCAATTGTGTACACTCTCAGCCTTTTGAATATGTGAAGTACCACCCTAACCGCAAATTATTACAAGTTACTGGAGTTGTGGGAACTATCCTGACAAACGTAGTAACTTGTGAGGTCACAGCAACTTGACCAGAAGCGAGAGCTCCATTTCAAAACTGAATTAAAACCTGTATTCCCTCTATCATTAACTTTTTATAAACGATTGCTTTGATTTAAAAAAAGAATAACATCAAGCTTCATAAGGTTTTGGTAGGAAAACTTGGTTTGGTTTTTACAAAATAATTAGTGCCTACTTCATTTTGCGTCCTCTGCCCCCTTAATTAAATTCCTCTTCCATCCCTCCCACTGCTCAGTTTCTTCTTCCCTGTTCTCCTCCAGCTCTGCATATGTCATTATTCCTTACCTTCCACTGCTCTGATACACATATGTATGTATTCAGTTACCCGTTTTTCTTCATTTCCTAACATCTAGATTTACTGTTCTGCTGCCTCATTGTTGTCTCCTTTGGACCTCCTCCCCTCTTTAAGTTGCTTTGGACAGGTACCACTGCTTCCAAACGCAGCAGCTAGACTGCCTTCTTTTTACTCATTTACAATTGCTTTTTCAGGTTTCCAAGGTGTTTCTCTGCACTACACGTAACAAGTGCAAGAGAGTGACAATTCTCTTTGCTAGTGGTCTACCTACCAGAGTTTTGGAAGAACTGTGACACCTCTGACATCAATAATTTAACATACCATTAAAATTTCCTTGAATAAAAAAATTCTTTTATTCCCAATATGCATTGAAACCTATCCAGTCCCTTTGAAAAATCGTTACAATTGGAACAGTATTTAAAAACTGCTTTTTAAGAGACACACTCCTACTATTTCATAATTTCTTTGTTTTTTGTAGTGTAAGTTACGGAGCTGAGTAAGATTTCTTCAGGGACAATATGGATTAATAATAGATGCAGAGGAAGAGCAGAGCTGGTGAGTGCACTCACACCCTCCTAAGCCTCACTGGATGTAAAAGTGTTTCTAAACAGCATACTCTGGAATGCTGACATGACTCCATACACTACAGGCTCGTTTAAAAAGGCAGATTTTAAAACTTTTACACTACTGCTACCAAAATGTCTGTTACATTTTAAGCACTTCCAACGCAACTTCAATTCCAAAAGCTCACAAGATGTGATCTACAGCACAAGTGGAGTTTGCAGCTGGAACAATTAATAGAAGAGTTGTTAATTATGGTGGGGGATTTTGGTGGGGTGAGGGACTGGAGGGCTTTATAGCTTGCATTAGGGCTGTCTAGTACTTTGGAGACCAACAGGAGCAGTACCGACCTTATTCATGGTAAGATGTGATATCCTGGGTAAAACAGCGCTGGACTTCATTTAGCTTCCTGGTATATATACTGAAGTCTGCAATGTATGATGCAGCATGCTGCATTTGCTAACCTTTTAAATAAGCATAAGCCCAAATGCGCTCCTGCGCAAGATCGGTGGCAAGCCTGGATGTTTCTTGATTCTACCCTGCTACAAGCACTACCAGGTTTTCTGTTCTGCCAATAGATTAAGATGTTCTAGAGCAAAATAACTACCAGGCCTGGACTTATTTTGCATTATAAATAGGTGTGGTGCTCCAGAAATACTCACATTCAAAACTTCTTTACTGAAAGAGTGGTTAAACATTGGAACAGGCTGCCCAGGGAAGTGGTGGAGTCCCCATCCCTGGAAGTATTTAAAAGACCGTGTAGATGAGGCACTTAGGGACATGGTTTAGTGGGCATGGTGGTGTTGGGTTGATGGTTGGACTCGATGATCTTAGAGGTCTTTTCCAACTTTAATGATTCTATGATTCTATGATTCTTTTAAGAAGAAACAAGAAAAATGCAGCTTTTGGGAGGGAATAAGAAAAAGTGAAAAATATTTTCTCTTTTCTCTAGTCTAAACTCAGCTTGATGACCAGAATTTTCACTTTTCTTCCTTCAGAGGACATACTCTATTTCTTTTCTTTGGTCACTTTGTTTCACTTAACAAAACCAGTTATTCTCCTGACTGGCAATAGAGCAGAGCATTCAAGGTGGAACATAAGGTAGATGAAGTAAAAAAACATGGCATGTATTTTCAGGTTTAAAAAAAAAAACCCAACGTATAAATTGGATTATAAAATCCAAGGTCGTACATAAGGAACAGCAAAATTAAAGTGAATTGGAGTATCTGAAAGTGTTCAAGTTTACCTGTATTTCTTTCTACAAAAATTATCTGGACACTATAGTAAATTGAAGTAGCTGAGTTAATTCAGGTGATTGATTATTCAATACTCACAGTACAAAAATTAATATAATTCATCTCCTTCTGCATAAGATTACATACAAAACTGCCTACAAGTTATATTATTATACTGTATAGATGTGCACAAACACAAACGCACATCTTCAAGTAAACTCAAACCCAGCAGCTCTTCAGCAGTAACCAATGGCTTACGAGGTCAACATGGTACAAGTTAAAGCAAAGCCAAGTAGTTAAGCAATGTTGCAAATAATTTCCAATAGTTTCCTATCTTTTCCACCTTCCTGTAAACCTTTTCAATAGTTTCTACAGAAACGTCATTGGATCAGAAGAGACAACTGCTCACAGAAATACCTCTTTGCCCACAAAAGTATGATTCATAATACAAAGAATCTGTAGAAGTTAGGTTCAAATTAATTTGTGTATACCATTTTGAAAGAGTGTCTATGCAATCCTCAGTCACAGGACTTACTAGTGTACTCTTCTGGTTTTGTATAGTTAGATGTATTCATCAGGTATATATATTGCTGGTTTAAATGCAATTAAACGCCTTTGAACAAATAACCTAATTATACCAAGTTTTAAAGTGTAGCCTTCCAGAAGTAGTCATAAGGGATTAACATTTCCTAAATTCATGAACACAATTATTTTTAAGTTATGGATAAATAATTTTTCCTTAAATAGTGATCTCTTCTTTGTGTTATTTTCGATATTTCAACTGACCATTGCCAGAGTCTCTGATTATGCATCTTATCAAAAAACTGATGGATGATAGAACAAATTATGTATATATTGATACTTCCTGCAAGGTAACAGCTTGATAAGAATATTAGTTATAGCCTATAGTTCCCCACACAGCCCTACAGGGTAAATTACTGAAAAGCTGAATAAACTGTCAGAAGGCTTGTACATGTGTGCATGCAGATGTGTAGACACAAATACCCTAGATATACTTTAATCACTGCGCAATAAAACTTGTGCTTCACAACAGAAAACTTAAGAGCAGCAGATATTAGCAGCATGGGTCAAGCTATTCAGAGCATATATCCAAGTTCCCACATTCAAAATGAGAACATTACAATGTTAGATGTGTAACGAATATATTTAATTTTAGCTATTAGGTGACTCAACAAACTACATGTGACAGTAAGGATTACCTTGTATTTCTGTACTTTGAAAGTATATAAGTTAGACAGTGTGACAACACAATGTAATTATCTATATTCTAATCAGACATACCTTTAAAAACATCAACATTTCTGACTGTATATAAAAAAAATTGTATATTGTCAGTTTCAGGCAACTAACACAATTGTGTGGGATATTAAAATCAGACATTAGAATTTACAGCTATATCTGAAGGTATCTCATTAATTTTCTGCTCAATCATTCAGTAATTTGACATAATCATTGCCAACGTTATTAAAAACAAACAAAAAGCCCACTGACTGTATTTATTCCAATATAATTTTAGAAGAAAAAGGGAAGTGCTTGCCATAAATAATTGTATAAGGGCATGAACAGGGCAGGCACCATCTCTTTAGAACTCTGTAATTTCTTTTTCAAAGGTCGAATTTCCTAAATTCAGAGGCCTGCACTTTGTACCAGTCATGCAAACAGATCTAGGTCTCTTGACTTACAGTTTTTTGATATATAAGAAAAATATTGGGCTGGAGGGTGAACTGGAATTCATGTAACAGAAAGAGGTAAGTGGAATATAGCAAGTATGAAGTTGTGATTTTGGAAAGAAATTTCAGAGGACTGAAAGTGCAACAGAAAAATAAGAGTAGGTTCTTGAAGATAAATATGAAAATAAACCACAGCAAGGAAGACCAGCCCATGGCACAGTCCGAGTTAAGCTGTTCATGATATTACTACACAGATTCACTCAGTAGGTTTGATTGAAGTAGTTGAAGTCAAGAGAAGTCACTCCACTGACATCAGTAGGCTTCATTCAGGCCACTACATGCAGTCCTTCTGATCCCTCTTCCTTTCATCTAGGCTGAGAATCCTCCCCATATCACTGAACAGTACCGTTTCCCATTTCTCTAAGAATCTGTGTCTGTAGCCACCCCCCAGAGGTTTTTTTAACCAGTCGCATCTATGCCTGCCTCAAACCAATAAAATTTATAGAGCCTCTGCACCCCTCTTGGAACGGGCAGGAGCAAAGCCCATCGAGTATATTAGTGCTAATGGGAAGGCAGTGGATTGAGGAGAGGCTCGGGAACTCTGGGACCATTAGAGTAATTGCAAGCAGTGAAAACATACACACACAGCTAAAACATAAGGAAAATTATTTACTTTTGATTATTTAAGCTGCGCATAGGGAGTACGAACCTTTCTCATGCAAATTATTTACAGCCCAAATATAGCATAAGGCACGTTAAACATTGAAGCACAGGTCCAAATTTTATTATCTAGTGTTCAGACCTCATGGCTAGTCAGAATATCTGCTAACAGCACATTTTCAAAAGCAAACTCTACCCTCATGGGGCCTGCTATTACTAGATTTAAGTATTTACTATGCTTTGAACTAGTGCTTTAACATTTTTTTCTGGTGTATATGTGACAATGTTGACAGGAGTTTCTATCAGTTCAGGATACTAAATAGAGAGACTAAAACATTATCAGACTATGTTGGCCAAATGTTTGAAAGCAAGAAATCTCCCATTGCTTCAATTTCCTTCAAATACTTAATATTTTCCTTTGGGGAAGTAACTTGTGTTTTATCATAATGATTTCTATTTGCTTCTGGAGCATGAGTCATGCTCTTCAATTATTTTCAGTTGGTTGTGTAATTATTAGTGAGAATGGGGTTTGGCTAGTCTTTATTCAGTTGGGTTTTTTTAATAAGAATTTCTGCTTACCTTCAGGTGAAGTACCTGGCTTTTGAGAAAACACAGAGCTTATTTTACTCTTCTTGCTGCTGTTGCTGTTGACAGACAAGGTGGACTGAATTTTTCTGTGCATTTTTTCTGAAACAGGAGCCGAAAGTTTTCTGTTGTCTGCAGGTGCGTGCTTGACCCCATTGTGAATTCCACTTCCATTACTCAGACCCGCATGGCCGTTTTGGATTTTGCCACTTTCTTCCTCACCCCTTTCCAGTGCTGAAGTATTCGGCTGAGGCAAACGTTGAGGTTGTGCTTAAAGTTAAAGAAAGAAAGGGTTAATTTAAATTGTACAGTGATAACTGAACACTTTAGGCTAGACTGGGAAGGCAACTTTCATTGTTCATATTGATCAAAGAATAGACTGAAAAGTTAACATTCCCCCATCAAAAAAAAAGAAAGCAAAAAAGATCTCTAGATTAAAAATAATTATTAGGTATTCAGAAAGCGCCTCATGTCCGTATGAGGCCTAGATTCCCCCTTCGTCACTGCACGGAAATGTTCGCAATGCTCTGTGAATTAGACGGAGAGAATAAGGCAAGTAATTTGAAGAAGGAAAATATCAGGAACGGGAGAAAAAGCAGCAAAACTGAGATAAACTTGGGTTAAGGGAGCCAAATGAAGAATGGAGGGAAATGCAACAGAAGGAAAGAAAAAGGTATGGGAGAGAAGATATCGACTGCAGTAACAGAAGTGAAGCTGCAGGTTGGCCAACCTGTCAGTCTTCAGAAAATAACCTGAGTGACAAGGTAGGTGGCCCCTGACAATGAGCCACCCAGACCAGTATATTAGAGAAGAATAGGAGTATCCAGGTAACTAACAACAGTTTGAGCTTAAATTAATAAAGATTATGGATTGCTGGGAAGAACAAAACCAATCAAAATCTGTTTTTGTGGAGGAGGTGATCCAGTAACCAGAAGGAACGTGCATTCGAAACACCGCACAGTTGTGGCAGGCCAGAGTCCCCCCACACCCATATTCCTCAATTCAGAATCACAATTTTAAAAATGGCTGCAATGGGCCAGTTAGAGCTCTAATAGCAACAAAGTGAAATGGTCAAAGGAAAAAAATATAAAACCTGTCAAGGCAGAAATCTGCAGTGGCCTGGTTAAGACTCCAAGAGTACATTCTAATGAGAGGGCACGAAACTTGACCATTCTTTGTTGATCTATGGTATCATAAAGGAGTGTATTTTTAATAACATGGAAAATACATTGTCTATGTATTTAAAGTCTGTATCTAAAGAAAAGAAAAGATGCGGGATTTTTTTTTATGTAAAGCTTTGTAATAAAAAGAGTAGTTTCCAATTATTTAGAAAAAAAATGCAGACTTCGTTCAAAAACTAATTAAATTATACACATAGTAACACAACAAGATTTCATAATCAAAAAGCATCAGCCCAATCACCTCTCCTAATCAAAACACTACTGTATCATGCTTGGACATAAAGAGGTTTTCAGACAGTCCAATCTTCAACTGTTTATAAATCTCATGTCAAGGAAAAAGCCCAGATTCTACTGAACACTCAACTGAAGAGAGATTAGACAGTGCCAGCAGTAAAGAAAAAACAGCGCTGCAGTTCATTCTCTTTTCAGACGATTCATATCCATTTTCAGATGATTTCACAGTATAGCTTCGTACGTAGATTACACTGTCTCCAAGATAACAATATGTATAGATAATTATAGTTAGCTTCCTCTAAAAGAAACATCTCCACTGACCACTTCAGGTACAAGTGACCAAACTTTCGGACAAATACCACTGGGACACACAGACCAACATGGTCTCTAAAAAGACTCTCAGTTCCGAATTTGCCTAACAAACCCTCAATGCTTCCCTTTTATCAAGGACACCGATACCATTGCTTCCTCCAACTATCATAAACTTGCCCAGATTAAACTTCAGATAAATCTTAAACTTTAACTCCTGGTCACGTTCACAGGCAAAAAGAGATACTTTTCATAATAGCTTAAATATGAACTGGTTCATTTTTTCTTGCCATTTGATTTTTTTCATCATAGCAACTAAGATTTTAAGAAGATACCCTAGACCACCCGGATCTATCTAGGTCAGAGTAACCCTGATTGAACCTACTTTACAAAAGTGATCATTTTGTGTTGCAGGAAAGGGAGGGCTGGGGGAAACATTTATGCTTCGGCCTCCCCAAAGATGCTGCAGAGAAGACAAAGATCATTCCCTTCCGTTACCAGCAGTAACTGCTCACTGACCTCCAAGCCAACAGAGCAGGAGCGCAATGCTGACACCCGAACAGTAACTAACTGTTGCCCAAAAAGTTTTCCATGGCAATACAGAAACTGCTTCTCCTTTCAATTTTGCATTAGTGCTTGCAAAACCTATGAACAGAAGCATAAGCAAGGCACTTTCTGCACTCTGGAATTCCATTTGTAGCATATATTTTGCTAACATTTCCAGACTATCATAAAAGCTTCAAAACAAGTTTTTAAGGGAGTTTTCTCCTACCTGCAACAGGATTCTCTAAAAGTATACTACCAGGAACCCTTTGTGTAGGACATCTTTCCACATACGTGCAAAACAAATTTTGTTAAAAAACTAATCAAATCCCTCCATTTTAAAAATAGTCAATGTAGACCTAACTACAGTCAAAAATAAAATCTTTAGCAACAACAGGAATCAGAATTTTTACTCTCTAAAGTTCATACCCATAGCTCCCCATAGCTTCATTTTCATTATCCCACTTAAATGTAAATTGTACTATTAAGAAGAGTGTTTTTCATGTTCCGTGTAACGGTGTTTCCTCACACCGTGCCACTGCCTACAATTCCGAACTGTGGAGTGGTGCAGTTGCACCAATAACCTAGAAATACTGGGGAGGGGTTAACCTTCCTCAGTAAATAAAAGCAACAGACTATACTAAAAATTCTGTATGTCTGGACACGCAAGTTTCTAAAACTGACAGTTATGACCTTTTCCAAGCCAGCTAAATTGGTGGTGGCAGCTTGTAATTGTTTGTGTATTTTTGGTGCTTTGCTACAATACAGTAACTTGACAAATTATCCAAAATTCCATCTTCAAAATTAGGTGTGTTTCTGTCAAACTGTGGGTGAATGGGAAGTCTTGGGGAATCCAAACAGTCATTTTTGTTTGCTTTTATTACCATTTTTACTAAGGGTTTTTGGGGGGGGGAGTGGGGGGGGGTTGTATTTTATTTTTTTTTTAATAATCCTGTTCCCAAAGTACTCTTACGTCAGTCTTTTAGCATTAACATACAACTTTTTAGCTGACTGGCTTTACAGTATTCACATGTGATACGCAGGTCAAATCAAAATGGAATAAAACCCCAAATGGATTAGTTATCTCAATTTAAATTTATTTTAACTTTATTGATAATTTTGCACCAGGGAGACTTGAATCTTATGGTTAACACACACTTGAAACCAATTAGGAACCATATGACCGCATTCTAGCATAAAGAACAAAAGGAATTGACAGTTCCAAGATTAAGCCACAACCACTCAGTTTAAAACAGAAATATTTTTACCTTATTTTTTAAAGGTTGTGTATATCTTAAAAAAAAAAGGTATAATATGGGGAACGACACAATGCTTCTTAAAACACAGTGATACCCAGGGACTCTCACTCTTTCTTTAATGATCCACTGCTCTCATTCAGCTGTCTTTCTTTTTTCAAATCTTTACATATGTGACAGCTCTCAAAAGTAGACCATAGACCATCTGGCATTTTCAGAGGTGTAACTTGTGCAAATTCAGCTCTACTGGGAACACAATGCTATCTTCTGCCTGCGTTATAAAAGATACAATAGAATGTAGAACTTATGAGTTGTTTTGAATTATTCATTTTTTGCCTGTATATTCAAGAAATTTTACAAACTCTGCATTTTGTACTACATAATCACATGCGTTAAAGGTACAAAGAAACTTTTTGACACCTCTTTTCTACAGAAAGATGGCATTTTGTTTGATATGTGAACATTCAGCGCCTGTTATATCATTCTAAACAGGCCGTGTGCTGCTACAAAAGATCCCATTTTACACTCTATGTATGAGCAAAAATTTTATTCTTGATATTCAGTAACTAATGCAATACACATCAAAATTTCAAATATGAGTTGGATGAACATTCAGCATCTTCAAATCAGGATGGCACTGGTCACTTACTATATGTGAAAGATTTAAAAAAAAAAAATAATTCCTCACACAACATAGAAATATTGTCATTTCAAATATCCACAATGAATAGTTTCAAATGTCCTAAGAAATACTGTGCTTTTTAGGTTAATATGTTTTTAATCTTTAGCAAAACCAGTAGATTTAAGTCAATATTTTATACAGTGCTAACACTAGTGGATTTTCAATAAGAATGATAAATATTGGATTAATGATTCAATAGACTGAATCTTTTTTGATAGAAAACTAGTGGATAATGTAGCTAGTAATAACTATACATGAATCTGCTGCCTGTGGAAAAGCAATAAAAAGGCAATATATTGCTATAGCATATAATCTATTAGCGTGTTTCACTGCTTCCTTGTCATTGGTTTCCTTGCAAAGTGGGCCTTCATACAATAACTTCTGCTGTTATTTAACTGACTTTACATAATAATTTAATTGTGAGGTTACTATCTGGTGAATAAATATTCGAGTACTTAAACATTTACTATGGTTTTGATGGTTTTGAAGTAACTATGCATATTCTCATTCAGACTGTAAAATCCTTAGCACAGTTTAAATGAATATGCACCTATATAGTCACGCTGACAATACATTGTTTACACCTTGCAAAATAACAGCTATTCTTAGGAGAAAAATCCTGATGCATGCATTTAACAGAAAAATGTATGTCAACACAGGGAAACTCTCAACCAAAAGAGGACAGTCTAAGCTATCATTAGGGATTTTAGACAAAACACAAAAACAAACATACACGGAATACAGACTCGTCGGAGTCAAAGTGAATCAAAAGAAAACATCAGGAAGGAGAGAAGAATTGAGACAGCTAATTAGTAGCCTAATCACATCAAAAGCAATTCCAAGGCAGCTGATACAGATGCCCGTGGAGTTTGCTAGGCTGGCCAATGCCACTGATGGAAAAAATACTTTCCAGTTTACAGCCTGGGTCATCTGACTGCATACCCAGAGAGGCAAGAACGCTGTTTTTCTTCGTTCATGACACAATAGTTTATGACATCAGATCAGGCCACAGAAGCAGTATTTTTGCAGGTGGACTAGGGAGGAATAAAAATGAAGGACTCCTGGGTGTAAAAAAATATAAGCTGTGGGATTTTCAAATATTGAGAAAATACAAAGTATCCCTTCAGTTCAAAACATCCTCCACACTTTTCTGCCTCCCAAAACAGTTGCAACGACAAAAAGAGGATGAGCTCTTTTTAGGAAATACAGAGGTCCTGCTTGGGTCCGTGAATGTTGAAAGCCGAGACCTACATGTTAATTTGGGCTGGGGAAATTGTTTGACCTCAGTGGTAGCTGCTCCTACACCCTCTGCATGGATCACACGGAGAAGACCACATTCAAGGGAGGTAAGAATCAGGCCTCTGGTTTTTGTCAGTACTTCTTTGTAACACAGACCTAAGCTCGAGGGGAAAAATAAAGCATATGACAGATACTCATGGATTGTACAGTAAAACCAGGGGCTGCCTGGATTCTAGAGGAAAATTAAGGTGATTCCAAATTGCTTCTGGAAAAGACATAAATTCCTGAGATATAAAAGGCAACATTTCCAACTGACTAGCAAAAAAACTTACCTTTTCAAAAACATTACAAATTGTATGCATTCATACGCTCAATAAGCATAAAATTTCAGTGAAACTGGGAGAACTCAAATATCTCAATCTCTCTCCCTCCCCACTTTTCTAACTAAAATCCTGACTAGTCTCTACATGGATCTTCAAACTACATCAATAGTTTTCTCTGCCTAGCTATCCAGAATATTAACATTCAGATTACAAGATGTACCTCTGAGTCAACCTGTGAAGTGGCTTTTGTCAGCAATTATTTTTGAATATTTTCTAGGACATAAATAGCATTACTGCAGCTTCCATATCACAGAAGGCATACATTAACTAAATAACAAGGTACCATCAAGGTACAATCTATCTTTTAAAATCAATTTTTTACACTGAATTTTTTATACCATGCTGACTTTACAAGGAAAACAAAGTACCAACTAACAGCATCAACCACCTTTTTAGAATTGCTTCTTGTAAGACATGAGGACACCTTCAAAATGAATACAATATGTTATTATGAAACAGGATGTCCTTTGTAATGAAAATACCGTAGTAAAATTGCTGGTACGAGTTTTACAGGACCCACACTGAGAACACTTTGTTAAAATACGTCTGAGAACACATCCAGGGAACACCAGGTATAACAGAAATGGGGCTGGCAGGGGACAAAGGGAAGAGACATTTTATCCCGTCAGCTCTCAGTCAGTGAACGGCTGACGAGAATGGCAAATGCATGTGTGCATGTGTGTTTACGGGTTGAGAAGGCGACACAAGTGCACGAGAAGGTGCCAAGAGTACTCTTAAATCTGTGCAAAGACACCTGCAGTGCCTTCCTTTGGAAGCACTGCAGGACCTCACACACTGTTTGAAGGGTTGCAGGAATTTTATAAAGATGTCTTTGACATAGCCAGAAAGAAGCAGTTACCACAGGGAAGCATGAAAAGGGCTGGTGGCCAGAGGTTTACAAAGTTGATAGGCATTCCCACTGAAAATGTGGAGTGAATTTCTCTATTTACAAATCCTCTTTTCTGACGTGTTTTTTCAAAACAAAGAAACACCTGCTGATTTTTTAATGACAAATTTGTAATCATTGCAACAGCAAATTTGTAATCATTGCTGAACTGAGTAAATCCTTAACAATTTTAATTACCTATCTTTTAACAATTATCTCAAAATCCAAATATCCTTTTGTCTTCTAATTACCATTAGATTATCAGTAAATTCTCCTTCTTTATCATACACAAATCTTGCAAACATTAGCGATGTTTTTTGAAAATTCTTGCTAGATCACAATATAGTTAGAAATAAAGATTCCCATAATGCTATGATTGTTAAGCCACATCTACGTGAAGTGACATATAGTTCCTACTGTAGCATACAGTTTTTCATTTCTTGAAAACAAGCAGCAGTAGCTCGCCATGAAAAATCCAAGAGAAGAGCCAAACACAAAACAGGACATTGTAGGTAACAGGCATTCAGACACCTAGGGAATAAATTTCTTTATAAAGCTGTGGTCAAAAGTGGGAAATTTTACTCCAAGCTTTCCACTTGCAACCTTTATCTATCCATTTTTCTCCTCATACATTCTGCTAGAGGACTGGAAAAGAACTGCAGTCTATTTGCTCTTATGTTTCATAGCACTACAACTGCTTACAGCAGTGGCAATCGTTGCACAGACGTGTGCAATAGCAGGTTAACTCATGGTCACCATTCCAACATTTCATTGTGTTTTACACATTAATCAATTATTTCTGAAGGTGATTTTTTTTTTTTATTTAAGGCAAAACACCTAGTTATTTCTTCCTATGTTTTCTACATAGGTGACTTATTAAGAGGCATAATGATCTACTTGATTTTTGCTGCTGTTGTTCTTGTTATTGTTAAATCTTTATAATGCACCGTGGCTTGTAGAAATTGGATATGAGAACAAAAGAATACAAAAAATTAAGAATCAGAGAATTAGGCTTTTTGTTCATTTCTAAAGTGCTGAAAGTGATCTATTTCTGAAACACAAATAATCAGTAATTTAGTAAACGTGAACACAGTCCCCAAAACTATAAAGGATACAAAGGAGTGCCAACCCAATAGAATCCCATCTCACCGAGGAACAGAATGCTTTGCTTCTGCAGCTTTAATTTTAAAAGGAAGGTTAATTAACCACTAGACTCAAAAAAGTAATCCAAGCTGTTGGCATGACAATTACAGCAGTTATGCAATTAGTACCTATTACAACATATGGTTATACCACTGCATAAAGACACACTGGTGTCCCATGGAACTTAAGACATTAAGTCAAATATTTGGAACAGTTTTGAGGCCCCTAACCATTGTGTTACTTGTTCCTAAATCAAATAATAAACATCAAAGAGAAGCTACAAACAACAGGATATCTCTTGCTGGGTATTGCCTCATAAGCTGCACAGCAGGATGTACCAGACAGGAGAGATAACCTCAATGTCATTAACAGCCGTAACCTGGGCAAGTGCACAAACAGGTCCTCTTGGCTCCACCACCTCCTGCTCCCTTCCTCAAAACCCCAACCAATCACTGACAAACTAGACAATGTTTCACTGCAAGAAAAAACATGGGATGGTGAGGCAAATAGCTTCTCAGCCTAGCCCTAGCCATTTGCCTTTGAGTGAGAAAATACTCAAAAAGTCAGGTTTATTCTCCACTGACCATACATACTGACTTTTCAGATGACGAGATTACAGTGTTCAGTTAAACTCATACAAATATATACAAAAACTGGCTGTACTTGGTTTTAAAAAGAACATGAAGGCAAATGCTTGGAATGAGCAATTCCCTTAATGTTCACTGCTCCCTTCATTTCTAGTCCTCCACTCATGTAAGTGACAGAATTTCAGAAGACTCCAAAAAGTGCTCCCCTTCAAGTGTGAATCTGCTCCCCTGCTCTTAGTGCTCTGTCTTTTGTCATCTCTACAATTTTAAGTATTACCCAATGCTACTATTAACAAAACTAACAAGATGCAGAAAGAAAAAACAGGAGTAAAAACAGGACAGCAACAGAGAGGGTAATGTAAAAAGGTAGCAGGAAAACACAGAGAATATCAGTACAAAAACAGTAATGCATACATTGATATCTGAGTTTCTGACCCCTTTGCTGCACTCATGTTCTCTCTGCTATTCTTTCTAGCAACCTAGAGCTGTTGCTAAGTTTGGCATCAGCTGATACCAAGTACCAGAAAACCAAAGGAAGAAAGACAAAGCACAGCTGCAAGAAAAATGGAACAGGAGAAGCAAATGGGCAGTAACCACAAGGAACAGGCTAAAACTTGGGAATTTACATTAATAAAACAATAGTAGGGCAAAATCATCAAAAGAAAAACGAGCATAGAGCAACCACCCAGAAAAAGACAGCACTGGAGGGGAAGGAGACAGAAAGGGGAAAAATACATAGTGAGCTGAGCCATTTCAATCTGTGAGGGCAGAAAAGAGTAGGGAAGAAGAAACAAAAAAAATCACAAGTAAAATCCCACTAGAGCTGAAGTATTTGCTACAAATTTTACAAGTAAGAAAATAATAAAAAATGATAAAAAATAATAAAAAATAATAAAAATGATAAATCACAAGTTGGTAAGCAATGAAATAACATGAAGATAAACGCATTGTATTTGCACAGTGATCTAGAGTTGAAGCAATAGTTCTCCTTCTGCTCGAGGTCAGAGGGGCTCCTGGATCCCAGGCCAAAAATCAGCCACATTCAGCAACAGCAGCATGATGGAAAATGGAAATTCTGTGTCAGAAAGCAGGGAGAGGACTTGAAGTCCACAACAATAGTCCTCATGACCCAGCTTGTCCTTACTACAGACTGGACGGTTAATAGAGTGACTGTCAGTGGGAAAAAAGAAGTGGAAATGTAGTAGAGAGCGCAGCAAGTATCCATCTATTTCCCAATCTTGAAAAAACAAAGTGTGAGAAGAAAGAGAAGCAACATGTATCTGCATAGACAACGTTAAACACACTGAGAAGAGTCAGTCTCTGCTACGGATGCCCCTGGGCTACAGGAATTCCCTCAGGGCAAGCAGAGTCTAGGCAATGGGCAGATGACCTCTGTCACCAATCCCACCTGGCCACTATGCCCACAGGCAAGATAAGCAGCGCCTCCCCATCCCAAAGCACTCCAGGGACCCGAGGGCACCAAAGGATTTTGAGTCACACACAGAAAGACCAGGCACAGCTGCCATAACCAAAGCTGGCTCTTGGGCTGCTTTATGCAACTAATGTTCCAGCTTGGCATCAGGATGACCCAGAAATGAGAGCTCTTTTTATTTTTTTTTAACCAGTTGTTTTGGTGTGCTTCGAAGAGATATGGCAAAATCTCACCCAAAATGTTTTTGTGCAAGCTGTACAAATCAGATTCTTGAGAATACACCTTGGAAAGCCCTCTGATGAGAGTCCTTGGAAAGCCTAAATTCTTTTTCCTTCCCCCTCACACCCTGAACCACTCAAAACTGCAGGCAGCCATGGAGTAAAGGCTGCATCTCTGCATCAGAGCTCACCGCCCTTTCCCTCCCCCACCCCAGAGGCAATTTAACTTTGTTTTACACCAAAACAGTAGTTTCAGATGCTGAAGGGAAAGGCAATGATATATTTCAGAATGTAAAAATTTATCAACTGAGAGATTTGTTTCTTCAATTCAAAGCTGGATGTGCTTAACACGTAATCATTGTCACCAATACTTAGCACAAAGGAAAATGTTTTTAACTTACTTCTTATTTACTGCATTCTACCAAAATGATCTTTCTGACTCAGCTGGACAAACCCACCTATCCTGGCTAAGCTTTCATACACGACCTCCATTATATGAATTCAATATAGTAAAACAAAATATGCTAAATGAGTTTTTGCCTGCTGCTCACGCACACATCCCTTAGAGCAGTGCAAAAGTCACATTGCTGACCATGCCTGTTGAAGATCAAACTTCCTGGAAAAATGATGCACTTAGTTTCCTGAAAGGAAGCAAAGCATAAGCTGCTCAAACAATTCACAAGAAAGCTCTGATATCTGAGCCACACAGTTCTAAATCTGTCCTGCTAGAAAAATACAGTGTCACATCAGTGACCAACAGCTACAAGTACAAAAATTCAGAGAAACAAACACATTAACACAAAGGAGAAAGTACCAGATTATCTGAAGAAACAGGTAAATTGTCTTAACGGGATGAAATTACCCGTACAACTTTTTTCTTTCATCCCACAACTGAGCTAAAATTCTGATTCTCCACTCGGTTCATGAAACGAGATACAAATCTCTATGGCATTATTATGCTCGAACTATTTCAGTATAGTAGAGACCAGTAGCACCTGCAAGTCCTTCTACTGCAGAACTGACTGAATAGCAGCAGAATACTGTTTTTTATCTCTAACATACAGAAAGGGAGTATTCTTATTCCAACATGTTGTAAAGCGTTCAACATTACATATGGAATCATTTTCATTCTCTATTAAAAATATAAAAAAATATTTCTTTCGACTTATAAAACTACATTAATTTGGCCCACTGAAGTTCATTTAGTTCACCTATTGTTTAAAAATACTTCTAAGTAGCATTTAAATTTGGATGAGGCCCATGCTTTGAATCAGCGCTTCTTGCAACATGAATCTTTGGGTATTGGGACCGGCACTGTTTAACGTCTTTGTCGGCGACATGGACAGTGGGATAGAGTGCACCCTCAGCAAGTTTGCTGACAACATCAAGTTGTGTGGTGCGATCAGACACTCTGGAGGGAAGGGATGCCATCCAGAGGGACCTTGACAGGCTTGAGAGGTGGGCCCATGCGAACCTCATGAAGTTCAACGCGGCCAAGTGCAAGGTCCTGCACATGGGTCGGGGCAATCCCAAGCACAAATACAGGCTGGGCAGAGAATGGATTGAGAGCAGCCCTGAGGAGAAGGACTTGGGCGTGTTGGTTGATGAGAAGCTCAACGTGACCTGGCAATGGGTGCCTGAAGCCCAGAAAGCCAACTGTATCCTGGGCTGCATCAAAAGAAGCATGACCAGCAGGTCGAGGGAGGTGATTTTCCCCCTCCGCTCTGGTCTTGTGGGACCCCACCTGCATTCAGTACTGCATTCAGCTCTGGGGCCCCCAACATAAGGACATGGACCTGTTGGAGCGAGTCCAGAGGAGGGCCACAAAGATGATCAGAGGGCTGGAGCACCTCTCCTATGAAGACAGGCTGAGAGAGTTGGAGTTGTTCAGCCTGGAGAAGAGAAGGCTCCAGGGAGACCTTACAGCAGCTTTCCAGTACCTGAAGGGGGCCTACAAGAAAGCTGGAGAGAGACTTTTTACAAGGGCATGTACTGAAAAAGGGTAGATTTAGATTAGATATAAGGAAGAAACTCTTCACTATGAGGGTGGTGAGGCACTGGCACAGGTTGCCCAGAGAAGTTGTGGATGCCCCATCCCTGGAAATGTTCAAGGCCAGGTTGGATGGGGCTCTGAGCAACCTGGTCAAGTGGAAGGTATCCCTGCCAATGGCAGGGGGGTTGGAACTAGATGATCTTTAAAGTCCCTTCCAACCCAAACCATTCTATGATTCTATGATAAAAAGTCACAGCTGAGGCAGCAACCCCCTTTTACCCAAAAAGACTCAAAGTACAGCGGCAACCCTTGTCTCATAGCAAAGACAGCAACTACATTGCATGCAAACAGCCTTCTTTCACGGCTTACACAAGCCTTCAAGCCCCACAAAAACATTCATGTCATCATCAGCAACAGCAGCTCAACCAGGCTGATGATGGGTGAGCCAAACTGCTGCCTCCATCCCTTTGTGCTGTGCAGCTGTTTCGTGCTTGGGAAACATCTCAGCCTTCCTTCTTGCATTTCTTGGCCCCAAACAGAAAAGCTCTTAGGAAAGCATTCAAACAACTGCCAAAGGACAGAACTGCACTGTTTTTGATACATCCTTATCCAGTCTACTAAAGATCCATGCCATCTGCCATTGTATTTGCACTGCTGCCATCGCCCTGCCACTTGGAATTAATTCCAGCACCCTTTTCTTTACTGTTCCTTCAGCATAACTAGCTACATTTTATCGTGCCATATCATTTTCTTAGGCTGCTGGAATTAACAACTCACAATGGGAACCTGCTACCTTATATTTAATTAGTGTTATGTTAATTTAGACAAAATTCCTTGTTTCTGTACAGTGCGGTACTGCCAAGCCAAACTACTCAAAACCAATATATCCTTTCTATTGGTATTCCCAGTTTTGAGTCTTTAACTTTCAGCTTTTGTCAGTAGCTACAAACTAAGACCAGGTTAATTTTTTGTTTATTTTATGAAAATTTAAATCTGACATAACCACATGACTCCAGAAGCTGATATTTTCATAGTCTGTTGTAATATTTAACAGGGTTGTTTTTTTATTGAATGCACAGTACCTTTTCATAATGTTTAATTTACTGTTAATTCTCTAATAGTCAAAATATTAATTCTAATAAGAAGGTTCATTGCTACTTACAAAATAGCTGAAATGTTGATATTAACACACTGAAGCTGAAGTGAACAGGCCTTTATACTGAAGCCCTTTAAAAACATTTCCAGTCACCCCCTAAGCACAACCTTCCTGTCACTGCTTAGAGATATGTAACTGTAATAGAGAAAGAAGTGGGGAAACAGGAAAAAGGATTGTTAAAACAAGCAAACAACAAAAAGAGGGTAAAGGGGGACTAGAGAAAATTAAGCAAACAGGAAAGAGAAAAATGGCTTAAAGACAGTAACTATAATGGGAATGGGTCAGTCTTTTCTCTCTCTTTTTACTTTATAAAATAAATATGGGAAAGTGGACACAGCACAATTTATTAAGAATGAGAAAAAACCTTCAGCACTCCTCCAACTTTGACTCCACCTCAATAGCCACCACTTCTCTTTCTACCATAACACCAATCCATATCCTTTACTTTCTTCCAAAATTATAATTCCTAAAGGATTTTTTTTTAAATAATCAAAACCTTGAAACGCCATTCCATTATAGTCACTGTGAAACGCATTTCCAACTCAAAGTTAAATTTTGAGAGCAAAGTGGATCATTCGAGAGAAACCTTCCCTGTGCTAATCAAACAAGTCTTCTCTCCTTTCCCACAAGGACCTGTTCCACAAATATCTAACTAAATATTGATAATGAGGGCTAAACTTCTTGCCGTATCCCAGCTATCCCAGCAGAATCCCTGTTGTGGATGCAGACATGTTAACGAAAGAAAGCTTTTGCCAGGTTATTTCTGTTGTTCAAGGAGGCAGCACAGCACAGCAAATGAGGTCTCTCCGTTAGGCTGTTGTTCTCAACAGAGCTAGAGTAGCAGATGCTCTGTAATACACAAACGGTCAAAACCAAACAGTGATTTATTTAAAATTAAGATGGAGTTTATCGATTAAATTGTAGGGAAAAGATTCCTCAGGCGTAACACTACCCTACAGATGGGAATCAGAAAATCAAGTGGACAGAGAAGTAGATGAAGTAACTGTCAAAGGAAAGGAAAAAGAAGAGCAAGGGAGTAAAAAAGATAACTTTTATTAGAATTCCTCCTTTAAAATAGTGTTGTGTGTTGTTTTTTTCCCTTCCATATCTTTTAAAGTTAAACACTGTCTTATTTGTTGTAAATATAAAACTCACACTAGTTTCAAGTTTCCAAGTCTTGATCCAGCACAGAACAGTTTACAGAATGGCTGTGATGAAGGCTGTTATGAATATGTTATCTTTACAGCAAAGTCTTTATAACTACTTCAGATGCATGAACGTACACTGCTGGACACTTTATAGAGTGATTGGTGTATAGTCTGCTGAAAGAGCTGTTCCCATATAAAAATATTTCTCAATATTGATTTTACATTATAAATATGACAGTGACTATTATCACTAAAAAGTCAGCACACAGTAAAAAGAATATATATTGAGGTAGGGAAATACTTTATAAGGTCATAGTTACAAAGCAAATAGCTAGGAAATACTCAATTGTTAAATGAGCTGGTGTAATTTAATAAAATTACATATATGAAAACTGCATGTGCGTTACCCAAAGTTAGCTTCGTATCCTGCCTCACCATCCAAATATTTTTTTATATCACTTCTACAAAAAACTCAGTTTGATCACTCAGATAAACCTTTCCAGACAGGCTGATCCCAAATCTTCTCACCAAAACTTAACGTTTCCTTCATTTTGAAATTCAAGCAAAGGGAGCATTGTTCACTAATCTCCTGTATTTCTGAATTGTACAGACCTAAAAGATGTTCACTCTGGTTTGACACTGCTTTTATGGCCAATTTTGGTCAGCGTAAGAATCTTTCATTGCTTTTCTGTTAAAATGTGAATTTTATTTCAACTTGCAACTTATAGAATGCAGTTAAAATATGCATCTACCGAAGGGAGATGGGAAAAGGCACATGCCTTCTAACTGGCTAAGAGGTTTTATTTTTGATGAAAGATGTATTCGTAGCTACCCAGACTTGAAGGCAGCCTTGCTCCTGCTCCACCGAGGAATGGGCAAACAGTTTGTGCTGTGTCTCAGGGGCAAAAACTTGCCCTGAAGGTCCAACCTGACTCACAGGCCCCATATTTTACAGGCTTGCCTAACAGTTTGCTCTACTTGACTTGTCTCAAAAGCAAACTTCTTCATAACATTTTATGCAAACATTATACAACCTTAAGTCTGAGCTGTAAATCAATAAAACTCACTTAAACTTGAAGAACCTCTGCAACAGGAAATAGTCTCTTAGTTGAAATTCTGCTGCAATTAACGTTAGCATTGCTAAATCTTACAATCTTCTCTAAACAAGTGTCATAATATTTATAGCTTCAGATTAAAGTTAAAACATGATAATAGAGATACTGCATAGAATTTGAGGGAAGCAGATTTAAAAGTAAAATTTAAGCCTCTAATTTTCACGGGTCCAGACATAAAACTCAGAATTTGAAAGCTCTTGTGTTAGAATGCCATGGGTTTGCATTTCATGATCACAAATTTCAAGAGCAGTCTCCATACAAAAACATGTTTCTCACATGGCAGAACACTACAGTTCATTTAAAAATAGTTAAGGCTCAGGTGGCAAATAATTCATTCTTCTCTTAAATCAAGCCTCAATATTTCTGGAGCCCTACCTCATCAGTATAATGAGTTAACAAAACTGGTATTAGAAATAGCCTGAGTGATCACAGCTGTTTGACATTTGAATGTTTCTCAAATGGATCCTTTGGGTTTGGATCATGAAGAATTTTTTTTTTTTTTTTAAAGGGGAAACAGAAAACCACCACCACAACAACACGCAAATAGGTCACAGGCTCCTGTTTTTCCTCGTCCTTTACAAAAATACCTTCAGGGAAAGGTACTTGTGGGTACTTTTGCACTGCAAATATTACCAGAATGCATAACACGTAAGTAGTATTCAGACCTTTCTTTCCTCTGGATAGCTATTTAAAGAAGAAAAATGTTTAACCATAATTACTTAGCTAAGCCTTCTCCTGTGACCATAAGCCCCTCTTGTTCTTTCACTTTTTTATCAGTAAATACAAAATTCAAAAGATTAAAAACTATTTTGGCTCTCTAAATTTTGAAGAATTAATTTAATTATTTTGATG
The DNA here is from genome assembly GCF_965638725.1 of Aptenodytes patagonicus. Classification (NCBI taxonomy): domain Eukaryota; kingdom Metazoa; phylum Chordata; class Aves; order Sphenisciformes; family Spheniscidae; genus Aptenodytes; species Aptenodytes patagonicus. Next base: position 28,978,734 of record NC_134949.1, read on the forward strand.
TACACACAATATACAGTAATACTTTTCAGCTGTATAAACTTACTCCAAGCATTCCACACACGACAGCAAATATAAAATAAAATTTAAAAAGAGAAAAACTAAGAGAATTTTTGCCATGGTTTAAGTTCAAGACATTTTTGCCAGAAAACAGGTTCCTAAAAGTACAACTTGCATGATGATACTTTCATGCACTTTGTAATTTGGTGTTTTCTTTGCTAAAAATGGCTAACTGAATACCGTTAGTACTGAAAATAGCAGACTGAAACCACACTGACTCATTGGTTATGTAGTATAATATTTCACGTAGAACGTGGTCAAAGCTTTATTACTCTTCCTCTTTAAGGAACCACTACAAATATATTGTACTTTTTCCCCATACGAGGAACTAATCAGGAAGAGAATATAAATATTCTTTCCCATCTAGGCATAACAGCACATTAATTCTGAGACAGTACCAATACAACAAAGGAAAATATTCTGAAATTAAGATACAATTTACTTCAGGCTCAAACACAGCAAGCACAGTAATCTTCATGTTACTTGAAGAATTTCACCTTTGTCTGGTACTGATGATGACTGCCATCCAAACGTCCTCAGCCTCAGACCATAAATTCAGATGACGTTCTGAGAGTCAGAAGTAAGGTAAAACAGAAAATGAAAGGCTCCAGGTAATTCTGGCTACTAGTGATATGCAGAATACATGCATCTATCTTATGGTCATCTGGTGCAGTTTAAAGTTCTCACTGAAGTTTGACTACTCTTCTGTAAGTGGATCAACAATAGCAAGAAGTTTATTTCTCCACATGGAGTCACCACAGAGTATACAAATTCCCCATCTATCGCAGTCCATCATTAACTGCATTGCTTCAAAAGATTCAACTGAGTCAAAGGGGAGAGGCTACATAGAAAACATCTGCATCCCACAGCAGCTCTGCTTACGAGTAAGGTACTACTAACTTGAGCAACACTCGGGTCATTCCACAGGCAACTTCCATAAACACCAAAGACCTAGTCTTAAACTCTGAAGACTGTAACTGTAAGGATACAGCTATCTGTGAAAATGCCTCTCTGCCCAGGAGAGGATTAAATGAAAATGCTATGGTTGTGCAACAATGAGGTGTGAAATTCCTTGGACGTAAAATTGTCTCAGCTGAGAGGTTTGATCCCAGAAATTCCTAGGGGAAATCAAAATGGCAAGAAGATGGATACACTTTCAGCAAGAAAAGGCCTATCTTTCTGCACAAGTCTTCCAGGTAGAGACTGGAAAGAGTGCATCATCATTATCCATTAAAAAAGGAGGAGGGAAATCTAAACAACCCCAGATGAATCATCAAGACTTAGGTGAACAGTAGCGAAGGTGAGCTCCAGTTGCATACGTGTGCACCAGCTGCAAACTCTGATTAGTTCATCTGGAATACTGAAAATGTTTGGTCTCTTGGTATCCTGATAGCAGCGACTTCTGATTTCTCATTTGTATTTCTCAGCCTACTGCAAGACCACTATTATTCATTCTTCTCCTCAGCTTCAAGCAGGAGTAAATCCATGGGTCTTTCACAGGGCCTAGTACTTCCGATGCGCAACGCACTGGCCTGCCTTCAAGCCAACTAAATTCCAAAATTTTGTTAAACAGCATAATTTTCACTACCACCCTTATGAGATGCTTTATCTTGACTGGCATGAATACTCCGAATATGCTGTACAACATACTTACTTAGCTTTTTTCCAGTTTATATAATCAAAGTCGTATTTCACTACTTAGTAGCTGAAAACTTGCTGTGGTGTAACCCCGGTAGGCAGCTATGAAGAAAATTAACTGTTTCCCAGCCAAAACCAGTACAAAACTATTATAATACATCACATTTTACCTCCTGTGTTGTGCTAGGGGAACTAGCTGCTGCACAGTATTGTTAAAGAATGTTTCCAAAAATGCATGCATTGTCAGCCATCTTATAACTGGTTGGGAAGAAGCTTAAAAACCCATCAGGCTCCTCAATAGGCATGAGAGGAGTTTTCTGAGGACTTTTGGAACAGAAGTAGTAAGAGATCTGCCAGGCTGGGGGGAGAAACAGAAGTAACACAGGCTAGGTGTCTGCCAGGGGGAGGACTGGAAAATCTCTCCGGCAGAGGAGTTCTCAGGGAGGTCCTTCACACCTCCATTACTTCTACTGCTCAGTTCCTCAAAGATTTATCTTTTTTAAAGAAGGATCTAAATATCAAATACTGCATTCCTGTATTTAAGTATTGAACTGACTGAAGTTTTGTTCATTCATAGGCTCACACTTTTTTCACAGCCAGATGAAGTGAATATCTGGGTATATTTGGAACATTGTACACAAATCGCTTCTGTAACTAAAAGAATACACCTTTCAGACTCAGCAATGTATTCTGAATAATTTCCATTAATCTATTCTGTGTGATTTCTGTACTCGCACACTCAGTTACTCTGCAAGAAGACTGCATCTGTCATACTTTCTAGCTTTGAAGAGAACCACTTAAGTTACTTCAAGCACTTTGCACTGTTTTTTAGACAGAATAAACAGTCATCTGAAATCACAATAATTGTAAGATGACTGTGCACTATAAATTAGCCCGGAAAAGATATCTGGATTAGTATCAGACAAAAAGAACAGTTCTAACAGCAGATTATCTTCTTCTTGTTGGGAAAAAAGTCCCAAACCCAAACTGCATAATTTAAACTACAGAAATCACTCACTCACTCAGCCAGTGGTAAAAGGACATCTCCAGATGTTAAAATTAAATAAATAGTCATGTGAAGTAAAAATGTCAACATAAAAATATAGAAAACAAAAAGATGAAAAATATCTAGGTTTACATTTCAATTAAACAAAACACAATAAAGAAGAATGTAGTAAAGAAAATAGTGGTCACAAGAACATACAAAATTGTTTAATCCCCACAGAGCTGAATGAAGCATCCCCTTCTCTGACGAACCACTCTTATCAGGAGGGTGTTTCATGGAGGAGAAAGAGGCAATTGAAGCTAGGAAATGATGGATAGCAATGACCTTTCTATCTGTAAAACATGGGCATATTTTAGGTATTTAATCTTGAGAATTGGATTATTATTAATCAATTATTCATGACAATTTGAATGCATGGTAGATGTTTTTTGTTTTCTTAAATATCACATAGCTAAGGTCCTGCTTGAGACTGGAAAAGAGATTAAATCCCCACAAGCAAATAGTGTTCAAGACTGGCATTTTCTTCCCTCCTATACATTCCTTCCCCTGTATAACAGCACACATTGATGATAACCTAGTACCCTCTGTAAAAATTCTGCCTAAATATTCTGAAATCCACCTTTATAGTCTTTTTTTTAAGAGGGGGGAAAAAAAAATGCACAACCTTTCCCAAAGAACAAAGCAGGGCATTGTGGTAATGTGGAGCAGCAAAAACTCCTATGGCTTCATTCCTATAGCCACAGGTTACCCTGCTACATGTTTTAACATCCACTCTTCCTCACTTGCCAAAGGTGAGTGATAACAGAAGCAGAACATCTCCATTACAGGCCACCAGATCATACAATGAAAATAAGTAGAAGGTGTTTGCAGATATTTAAAATGCACTGCTGAAGAAGAAGGGAAAGCAGATGGAGCTATTCTAAGGAAATTCTGCTTTTCTCTTTTGAAAAGCAGAACCTCTACGGCCTGAAATAAAATGCAAAATATGTGTGTGTCTGTGAAGGGAAAGGAATAGGTCTCAACATTGCCTTGAAGAATACCTGAGATGAAAAACCTAATGTTAGCCCAATTTGGGGGAATCACTACGGAAAAGAGACTCTCCCTTACTCAGGTTCTAAAATTGAGGATATGGATAACAATGGCCACCTTGTAAAGGGTAAGGCCACTTTAACACACCTAAAACCACCAAATATTCGGCAGTTCTTCCTGTTCTCAAATACTCCATTAAAAAATGTACACTTTTCTAGTCTAACTGAACTTCCAGACATTACATCTAGTTCTCCCTTTGTCTGTTACAGTTGAAGAACTGTCTTACCAAATTTCTGTTGGTTGTGGTATCATGCTTCTTAGGGACTCAGCAAGCCCCTCTTTATCCTCATTGTTAACACTGAACAGATTGAACTCCAGGAGTTTTTCCACAATAAGGCATGTTTTCAACTACTTCAGTCATTCCTGAGGTATCTGTGGTTCTCCCCTGACCCTTCTCCAACTGAACGCAGTATTCCAGTAACAGTTATGCAAGTGCATTAACAATTAATACAGAAAGGTAACATAACCATTTTCTTCTTATTTAGCTCCGCCCGTTTATATGTCAGTATACAGTAACCTTTTGAAGCAGTGGTGCACTGGAAGCTAATATTCCTCTACCATAACTCTCAAGTTCTTTTCAAAGATGATTAGTTCCTTGGTTGAAGCTTCCCATAAGATTACCCATTTACCCGGGATATTATGAACGTTTTCATTTGGGTGGAGAAGGGATGCTCCAAAGGCGGTGGGGAAAGGGCTAATCTGGGGGAATATCATCATCTAGAGATTAAAAAAGGGGGCTTGAGAAAAGGACTGCAAGGGCAGGGCAAGGTGAACTGAAAACGTCTTACTGTGGAAAACGGGGGCAGCATTTCAGTTTCTTGATGTTGCCTGGTAAACTGAGTTCACAAGTGCAAATGAGAAATCATACATAATGAAGTCATTACAGAGTCTAACACTGGACTTCGTTGTTGGTGAGCCAATAAAACTGACTGATTAATCTACTTCCATATAACAGCAGGATAGAACAGCTGCAAACAAGGAAAACCTTGGAAATTAAACGCTGGAAACATTTATAAAGTGAAAACTAAGGCTAACACAAATGGAGTATGTATCAGCTGTGGGGGTGGAAAACAATCTGTATGAGGAAAAAAAGAAACTGAATCATTAAGATAGTGGTGAATGGTTGTTAATACCTGAGAAAATTGAAGTATGCCCTGTCTAAAACAACTTAAAGAAACAGCTTTAAAATAGACTGTAATGATCAAAACACTGTTTATTTCTAACCTCAAGCTTCTTTTAATATACAATAATCTGCAAACTTTAGTATAGTGGAGTAATAGATCTGGTTGAATCACAGCCATTCTGAGCTACGATATGTGTTATTTAAGAGGAAATACCTAAGTAATGTTTGTGATAAACAAGCTTCTCTTTGCTCTACTTGTTCTATTTTTCAAACTTCTCAGTTACTAGGTAGATCAAGTTGTAAAACTTCTGCAAACTACAAGAAGTACTTGTAATTGAGCCAAACACTGTTCCTCATTTTTTTAAAGTAGAACAGACTTCCCTACTCATAGCAGCAGCCCAAAAAAAGAAGAAAAAGAAGCTGCTTTAATTTCATCATTTTTGTTTCTTCCATCTAGAAGACTTTAACGTTAAAGGTTAAAAAAAATCATGCATTTGAAACAAAGAGAGGATTGCATCATAGCAGCTACTTAAACATGTCTCATAATAAAGCCACTACTACACAAAACTCAATTATTAAGACTAGGAGTTTTAGAAACTTCCAGCTTTCACCTAAACTTGCTTTTCACAAAGTCGAAGGTAAAACTACTAGTGATTCCAGGAAGAGCACAGTTATGCACACTGGAGCAGTACATTATACCTCAGAATTTTATCCTGTCTTTGCCCTTTTTCCTGTTACTTTTTTAATTCAGCAAAAGGTAACCCTCCCATCCCAGAGACATGTAACTGCATATAACTTTCAAGTCACTTAACCAGGGACTTGCACAATCTGCTGCTATTTCTATTGTACGTTGAAAAATTTGCCTTTTCCTCTCCCACTTCCCCAGTGCAGCCACTACAGTATGTCCTTGCGGTGAACTGATTAGAGGAAGCACAGCACCGCCCTACTGTCCTTGGTCCTTTCCTCCACAGGCACACTGCTAACTGCTACCAAATAAATCTGCTTTCCCTTGCGTCTGGGAATAAGGAAGCCTCTAGGAAGAGGGAATGAGAAGGCCACTCCAAAAGCAGCAGATGCCATACGCACCTTCCCATGTCCTCAGCACAAGCACAAAGCAATTGCTTGTCCAGGGACAGTTAGGTCTAAAATAATGATGTTTTGGAATTAGGTAAACTCTCAAACTGTGAAGGAAAATTCTTCCTCTTTATAGCCCCCTAAGAATTATTTTTAAATTGTCAGATAAGTATCTGACATGCTAAATTTATGTTTTCCTGTAAAGGATCTAGATAACTATTCAATACATTAAGGATATAAGTATTTACTGGGATTCGTTATTTAGAAAAAAGCATTAGCTAAGGTTTGAAAAGAACTTGAAATGCTAACAGAAAGTTCAGGAGAAGTTGATTGTACAGATTAAGATTTTAAAAACAAAACAAAACTAAAAGAAACAGATAACTCTAGAGAAAATCACCAGTTATAGCAACAGCAGGTTCAGAAATATGAATGTACCCCACTGTGTATCGTGTAGTACGTGTGCAGTGTAAAGACAGACTGACCCTAAAGTGTATGGTCAGACAACGATCTCGGAGAGCTGGAGCACCACTCAGCATTAGTCCATTTGTTTTCTGAATACACCCTATAATTAGAGAACCGTTTCTCATGCTGCCCCTCCCTTGAGTAACTAATGTTCAAGCATCCACAGAATTTTAAAGTAGTATTAGCTCTGGCAGTTGACAGAAATATTTTCGCCTCAGGAGGGTGCAATTGTGGATGATCTTTTGGACAGCATATGATCTTCAATTCAAGACAGAAAAATTGGAATAATCTTGCATACCTTTCTATGTTTTAAAGCATCCAAGACATACACTAGGAATGTGGACTTGTAAAAACTAATTTAAAAAAAAACAACCACAATTCCATAGCACTTAAGGCCTAAAACCTTGTCTTACAGCATTCTTCCAGTTCTGAAAGGACTAGCTACTTTAGGACTCAAACCTCTTTATAAACTTACATCTGACCAGTACTTGGTGTATCTGGAAGCAACTGCTCTCAGCATAGTTTACTCTGCCACTTAAATGTATAACCTGAGAAATCAAAGACAATGATGACACCTAGCACAGTTGCATACTGCAGCTCATGTGCCTACTAAATATATAGATCCCATTATGAATGATAAGAGAAGAATATAACATTAAGGCTTTAAAATGTAGATGCTGCAGAGGTCTGTATTATACTGCACCACTCAAGTGTCACCTTTCTTTGAACTTATTGCTTATGCATGCTGACACGAGTCATTCTGGGAAATAAATTCAGTAGACATGCATTATAGTTGCAACACAATTGCATTTGACACACATTTAACTCAGTCAACAGGCAGTATCCCGTTACACTGCGAAAGCAAGCCTAAATGGCAGCAATTTGTTCTGGAAATACTTACTTCTGATGAGGTCACCATCAGTGCAATTTCCCCAGACAGACTGGTCTTGTATCTCTGGTTGTATACTTTGGTTACTGGAAGGCTGGTTTATGTCTTTATCTCCTGCCGCAATATTCTCTTGGTCAGTTTTTTCTAAGTCAAAAGAAATTTTAAAATTTTAGTTACTATGATATTTTTCCTCCGTGAACAAAACTCATCTTTTAAAATTAAAAACAAGAGAGCATAAAATATAACTTGTCTTAGCATCTCATGTAGTTTTCTTAGAAATAATTCCTAATAAAGTTGATTTTCAATTTGTTTTCTTATCCAGATCAAAATAATTCCTCTTTAAGAAAGTATTTTAGGCATATTGTGTTTAATCATACAAAATAATACTCAGCAGCTTTTGTAACAACAAGTTACGGTTGAGTTTGTTTATACTTAGTTAGCTTCCACAAAATTTTCAGATAAAAATTTGAATTGCTTTGTCACACAGAAAAACATTTTTTTTGCCCACGTACATGTGGCTCTGACATATAAAAGCCACAAAAATTCTACAGAAGTCTGTTCTCTATTATTTACAATTGAATGTATAATTAAAGCCAAATATTGTTGAAACTTCAAAACTGATTAGTACAGAAATTCAGAAAATTTATTATAACACAATTACCTCTTTTTCATTGAAAAAAATAGCCTTTTAAAAGCCATTCCTTAATAAAAGTCAACGTTTAGCCTATGATGAAAGGAAAAATTATTTCTTCATATACTCTCCAAGTATATACAAGATGCAGGGAAATTTCCATGGTAAGGTTATTCGAGGGATTCTTAACCTCATTTCTCAAGATAGCAGATCTTGTTTTGATGATTTTGCCAGTTAACACATGCAGACCTGCATTTTCTCAAACCAAGGTAAGTGACAGCTGTCATCTCCGCTGTCACTAATGTTTTAATGGTCAAATTCACACACACAAATCTTTCTGTTCTTGATTGCTACAGGTTTTTCCTACTGGCATTCATAGAATTATAGAATGGTTTGTGTTGGAAGGGACCTTAAAGATCACCTAGTTCTAATCCCCCTGCAAGGAAACATTTCCAAATCTGGAATTACTTTGTTCATTGTTCACAGTGACAGATTATCAGTTTATATCACGTACTCGAGGGATCTGTAAAACACTAAATATTTTCAGTCTTGAGCATTTTTTGAGTATACATACATCATTTAATATTTACAGTAAATCTAAACGAGCAACTGTTGAAAAATCTGTTAGCTCTATTTATTTGTTTCAAACAAGAACGTGTTTATAAACCACTTATCACAATGTAATGATACCATATCCTCTAGAAAAGCAATGATTCCAGTCCTGAGTCACAGAAAAATCACTTATTGCTACTGCAACATATTAAAGGTTAGTTTCTTTATGTAACCAACAGCAGTTTGATTTTAAATCCTAACTTTCTGCCTTTGTTATCCACCCTATTAAACTGAGGCATTGAACATCACTCAAAATAATATATGCCATATTGTATGTATAGTAGCATGTGCCTTCAAGCACCACTGCTCCCCTTCTATTAATTTCCACCACTGAAATGTCTGACCCAGCTACCTCCGTGGTACTTATCTCTCAGCCCTCCCTCCTATCACCATTTCTTCAACAACTTGTCAATATTTCCTCAAGCCCATCCTGAGATGAACTGTTTCACTGGGATTGCCATAAAGTTACTGAAGTGATTGGGAGGATATCCATTGACTTCAATGAGTTTTGCATCTTGCCCTGACGGCTTAATCTCACCTAGATACTCATCCTATCAAAAAAAAAACCCCGATTTTTTCAACCCCTTTGACAGATATTAGGTACAAATTATTTCTACCTGGTATCTATCAGATACAAATCCAACTGTATTGAAGTATGATGATTTTGCCTCTGCAGTTAGGTATTAGGTGCAAATGTGTTTCAAAAGTGTTTGAAAAGTGCCCTGAAATAGACTGAATGAAAATAAGTAGTGTCCTGGAGAGAGCTAGTGTAAAAGCACTCTGCTTTCCACATACAGTAAGTTTAAATGAGCTATTTTAAGAGATTTTGCTCTTAAATTACTTTACTGCAGTAACAACATCAAGATTACAACAATACCTACACAGCAGTGGTAGTACAAAACTGCAGAGTTACTGCATACAATTTTCTTGTATAGGATACAACTTGCAGAGCCCTACCATTTCATGTAGTAAACAATGAACGGCTCTAAGGAAACATTAATGTTAATATTATGGGGCCCTCAGTGTTCTAGATCACATTTTTATCTAAGAAATCTGAAGAAGTGCAGAATACAATTAGTCATCATTATTCATAGGGATTTAGTTGTCATTCCTCTGCTTGTTTTCAGTTCAGTGTCTTTTTCTCTTTTTTTTTTTGTTTTTTTACTAGGTAGGTTGTATGTGTATTTTTCATGTTTACTTTTATTATTCTAGCTGGATATGGTAAATGGCCAGTCAAAACCACGTAAACGATATTAACAGTTAACAAGAAAGAAGTAAGAGGCACTATTAAAAAGTAAAAAAAACCCAGCGTTGCAATTGAACACCAAACAATTTTGACAGGAAGTTCACAACAATTAACATTAATTGAGTATCTGTTCTTTGATCTACTGAATTCATATGAAGACTTCCCCATGAATGTGCATAACAGAAACCTACACCATTAAACGTGTATTTGGTATCTCACTTTGCACTCCAGAATTACCCACTGGAGCAGCTAATCTCCTGGCAGATGCTGCTCTGTGGGTGTGGTGGGCTGACCGCAGGCAGCAGCTAAGGACCACCACTCCTTCCCTCCCCAGCCCCCAGCGGGGCAAGGGCAAGGGCAGAGAACAGAAAGAGCACAAGTGAAGAAACTCGTGGGTCAAGATATAGTTTAATAAGTGGAGGAAAGAGGAAGAAAAACCAAAACAAGTGATGCAAAGGCAATCACTCGCCACCTCCCACAAGTAGACCGATGCCCAAGAGAGTCTCTAAGCAATGGTCACTTCCCCCAAAACCTCCTCCCCTCTGTTTTTATTGCTGAGCGTGACATTATATGGCGTGGAATATCCCTGCGGTCAACCTGAGCCAGCTGTCCGGGTTGTGTCCCCTCCCAACCCCCTGCCCACCCCCAGCCCACTCACTGGGGGGCAGAGTGGGAAAAGAGAAAACCTTGACACTGTGCAAGTGCGGCTCAGCAACAGCCAAACCACTGGTGTGCTATCAACCTTGTTTTAGTCACAAATCCCAAACACAGCACCACAAGGGCTGCCATGAAGAAAATTAACTCCATCCCAGCCAGACTTAGTATAATGGGGCTTTAGAAAAAGTAGACCTTAAGCTATGTTTAAGATTTTTTCATACATCCCTTCTGATGCATCACAACACTAAAAATAGACAAACACTGGTGTCCTGATTATTTGTTCTTTCTTGAATGTGCAGCAGGTCTCAGCTTTAGTACAAAGGAATTTCTTGATTATTCCCTTATAATAAACAGCTGATGATGGGATAATAATATTTTTTTTGTTATTCTAGAGGTGCAACTACAACATACCAACTACAACCAATCACACATGAAGATAGCCTCGAGAACACTCCAGTCTGTGTTTTGTTCACACCATTATTTTTGTTAGGTGCGTAAGAATAGTGATGAGTAGTTTATGAAAGGTAACACGTTTATGAGTCCAGTAAGAATCGACGCAAAGACCTTAATCTTCTCTGATGCGCCATGCTTGTGGCAGAGCAGCTTTAATAAAGCCTACAGCTGGCACAAATACTAATGGCTGGATCTGGCCATAGGAAGGTATGGCTTTTTTCTACTGCATCTTCAAATAAATTTATAACACTTCTCTGTTTTAACCAAGCTTAATCTTAAGCATTTTTATTTAATACTTCTTAGTATTTTAGCTTCTGCTTCCTTTAGTACACCCTTCCACTCTCATGTGACTAACCTCCAAAACTGAAAGCCAAGAAGAAAAAGAGATGCTCTTCGTAGCAGTTCAAATAATGGAAAGAAAAGACTCATTATGTTCTGAGTCTGGCAGTGCTGAGGTAGAAATCCAATCTCTCTTCAAAACCACAGTAAGTTCCTCTAGGTCACGTTACAAAAACAACATAGTCTTCTTACCTACCACGGTTCAGCTATGTACCTCTCCCAAACTAACAGCAGTCCCTAGGCTGAAGAGCTTCTAGCCAAAAGCCCCGCGGGAGTGACACCCACACAGAGTACCCTGTGATTTATCCTGAAGGTAAGCATGGGCACAAACTCTACTTGGGTAGAGATTAATACAAGTTTAAGGTTTAAATAAGGAAGAGATACAACATGCTGGCAAAGTATAGAATTGAGATGGTTAACAGTCCAAATCACATCTATATTACAGACAATTGGTAAGCCACTTAGTGAAAAAATTTAAGATTTTAATCACATCTCAAAATCACTGTTTCATGAAATAAGTGAACAAAGTGAACAAATTTTTTGTCATTTGGAATTATTAAAGTATATGTAAATCACTTTTATAGTACATACATTAATTTTCCATAATCTTGTTATATTTATTTTTAAAATTACACAGCAATACATGTATTTCAGAGAATCAAAACTTGTTTTCACTGTTGAGACTATTGTAACATTGCAAGTTTTAGTTTGGAGTATGTGCCTCTGGTTACATACATTTCTTTGCGTCATGACAAATACATTTTACAAGACTCCACCAACAGAATAGTGTCAACAGTCTGGGTCAGCAACAAGGCTACTATTACAACAGCCCCATCAAAAAGAAAATTTAACAAATAGCCAGAATTGTCAACACAGACTTATGTATAGTTAGGCAAGAAGGGTATACAAGGCAATCTCTCCAGATCCCTTCCAATCCTGTCTTCTATGCCTTTATAAAGTTGCTGGGATATAGACCAAACTAATTTCTGAAAATTTCTTAGAACATCCCAGTGAAACATCCCTCTTTTCAGAGCTATATTTATTCTATCTTCCTCTATGATAATGTAGAGCATATTGAGTGGACATCGAATTAATACACAAAACTGATAGAAAATACAAAAAAAGATAGGTAATGGATGTACATTTGCAGGACACACCTCAGAGAGCTCAAGCCTTTGACAAATAACCAACTTTTCTTTTCCAAGTGCTTGTCCATTTGTACATTCACACTCCAGTTGCCCCCACACGCCCTGCTACGTCTCTTGAGTTTACTCAGAAACGGGTCTTAGTGTGTTCAAATGTGGTATCGTACCTTAATGCATCAGTAACTATGTAATATTCAATCTCTGAACACGCAAAAAAAATGGAAACAAGTGCCCACATTAAGTGGGTTGCACATCCTCAGAGTGTGATTGGCAGCTGACTTCTACTCATTAGATGACACGTAAGCCTATATACTGACTCAGCCATCTCTTCCAAGCATGTGAACTGTAAGAGTTAAAAATCCTGTCGCTGCAACAATAGGAGGCTTTGTTGCTATGACACATTCATTTTCTGTTCACCAACAAGCACCAAATAACCAGTAAAGCAAAAGCAACTGCTGGGAAAGGCTTCTGGAAACCTGAGTGCATCATTCTCATCAAGGAGAGAGGGACAAGCACAATGGACTGGCACAATGGAATCATTGTGACGTCCAAAAATGCAGAGTCAGGAACAGTCCAACAGTTTTACTGTTTAAGGGCGGAGGAATGATAGAAGCACAGGGCAAAGCTTACTTGGGCACCTAAATTTGACCCAGCTGCCGGGATGTAAACATGAATCCTCGGAAGGCCTGAGTTATCCCTGAACAAGCAGACGCAGATTTAAACATACATGTGCAAAGCTCAGACCATCCCAAATGGAATTTTGTCCTTCAAAGTAAAGAGAAATTACAAAAATAAAAAAAAAAAAACCCAAACACAAAAGTAGATCTATGAGGAACAAAAAGTTGAAGAACGTTTCCAAAAGGAAAGATAACAAAATGGTTTTTGTCTGTCTCAAGTCTACAGCGGTTGGGAGGGATTGAAGAGCATGTGGCAAACACTGCATTTCTAACACTTCCTTTGTTCATTAATATCCTCGCTGGCAAGGAACTACTGAGGATACTATTTCCTACCGAAAATTCCACTGTTCATAACAGTAACACAAAGGAACCGCGATAATACCAGGTTTCACAATGCAACCATTAACAGTAACACCCACCAGCTACTTCATGAAATGCCTAAAACTTTTAGGCGTTTCACATAACAAGTAAGTTCAGCTGTGCTATTTGTGTAACAGAATGCCTATTCTAGTTCATTATTTGTCTGAAACAATCTCATTGCATTAATGACTGGTTGTACAATCTAATTAATATTGATAATCTACAAATTATGGAGTTGGAAGCCTCCATTTAGATATTCGATTGTTTTAAAACTAACTAATTTGTTTTTATTTCATTTCAGCGGCTTTCACTTAAATGTCTCGTTGCAACTTTCAATTGCCTCAAAAATGCCACTGAAAAAAATCAGTCTCTTAAAAATAGAGCAATTTAACTGAACTTCTTGGAAAGCTCTTACACAGAATTTTCCAGGTGCAAGCTATGGAACAACTATGAATGTACTACAGGTTTGACAGCCCTGGACAAATTTCAGTCGTGATAAATTAAAAATTAATAGCAACATGCAAATAGGTACTCTGCACTATTAAAAGCATTAAAAAGTTCAAATACATAAGTGAAAACTTCTTTTCACAAATAATCACACTAACTGTCATGCGGTCAGTTATAAATTTATGTCATTCATCCAACGATACTTCACATGTGTACAAAACTAGTATCACGTAACTGCTAAGCAATACTCAGCAGCTATGGCTGTATTAGCAACAGCGTGGGCCAGTAGAAGTGGGCCTGTACAGTGAAAGAGTTGATTTTAAGGACACATTCCATATTATGCATGTTCCAGGGGCTTTCTACTTTGGACTAGCTCTCAGATTTAATCTCAAAGAATGAAGGCTTATTAGTGGCTGGAGTGCATTAGGCACATTCCTGCAGTGCATCTTTCAGATTATTTTGTCCAAAAGGAATCCAGTCCAGGTCACTCCCCGGGATCACTCCACAATGCAAACCAAAGCGGGGGCAAACAGGAGATTCACTTCAAAACCGCAATGCTAATCCAAATGAAAACACTAGCATAAAACACTCATTGCTGGATGCTACTTATTAGGAAAAAACAAGTGTTCAAAAGAAAGAGAAATCTAACTTCTGAGGGCCTGGAATGGAATTTGAGAAGAATTATTCTGACATAAAATTAGCCTATGAGATGGAAAAAAAGTATTTCAAATTTGATGCAAGACCTTTACAGTCAACTTTATGAAATACAAGTCTATCACACCCATGTGGATATGAATCACTTTACTGGAACGGCATGCACGTGAAACTGAAAACAGAAGTATATTTTTATGACAAACTAGAGTTAGACACTTATGAAAGCTTTAGGTATTTTAGCCAGTGATGTTCAAAAAATGCCTCAGTACTGACAGACAACGACGAAACAAATTAACACAGATTCACTCACCTCTTGTCAGATTGCAAGTGGGAACACAAATACAGAGGCAGTATTTAGTAAGTTTGAGCAATCTGAGTGCACTGGTTAACCGTTAAAAATCCATTACTCATAACACTGAGGCACTGCTGGTAAAGTGCAATAATTACGGCGATAGTAATCGTTGCTGCCTCAAGAATGTCCAAACATTCCCCGCAGTAAGTCTTCTGTCACCCCATCTCATCTAGCCAGCACGTTCCTTTAGTGCTCCTCATCATGAAAACAGTTAAGCAGAGAAAACATGAAGAGGTTTGAATCACATTCTTGAAAAGGAGCACATGCTTTTTGTACTTTTCTGAATGGAAGTATTAGTTGCTGAATATGGTTTCTTCAGACACCAAATCAGAACTGCATCTCCATCCAGCAACAGTGACATGATTTGCACCAGAGAGGACGGTCACTTATAGAACTCGACCCTTAATATTTCTATTAGACTTCTCCATCCTCCTCCCCACCCCATTAAAAAAAGTAAATTCCAGTGGATTTCCATCTTCTGAAAAGTTATGAGAAAGTTCTTATAGTTGAAGTGCAATTTCATCTCAATTTCTTAATAGGTTTCTTATTATTTTTTTTATTTTCTTTCTAAATTGAGAAAGCTAAATATTATTCACTTGTTATTCTAGGTTACATTTAGTTACCAACAAGCAAAGGCAAAAGCATTCCAAATACTTTATAGATGACAGTCCTACATTTTCTAAAATGTGGCCTGATTCTCTAAATATAGTTCCATGTTCATTGAATTTCTCTCTTGTATTCCATGGTTTATTCAAATGCAGAGGATTTAACAAAAAAAGTCTACCCATAGTCCAGGCAATAATCACGACATGACCGCCAACATACGAAACATTTTCCTTAAAGCAGAGAGGCTAATGGTCACTAATTGTCACATTCCTTGCTTAGAGACATTATTTTGGTACCTACCAGTGGAGAAAACACTTGATCACAGCCAAATTGAAGTGGTCTGAGCATAGAGATGACACTATTCACTGACTACATTACACAGCACACGGGTAGAAGTAGTCATAATTTGATTCCAAGGCCTGTGGAGCTACAGGAGAGGACAGACAGCATGACCAGGATCTTGAACAAGAGTGCACAAGTAGAGCTACACTTTTCGAAGTATGTGGCAAAAATTAACTAGAGGTTTGCAGAAATTACGTTAAACCTTTCATCCTGTAGTCTGTACCTTAGAGCAGCAGACTCCGTTGGCACAGATAATGGTTTAAAGACTGAAATTGAGAATTATGACATTGCCACAAAAGAAGATGCTATGATTTCATTTGCTCTCTCTCATAGCACACTAATTGTGGAGGGGCAAAGTCCAGTAATCTGACTAATATTTATGCATTAATTCAAAAATGAACTAACAAGGAAGAACAGTGATGGGGGAGATGTTGAGAGAGCATGTTGGTTAAAGTAACACACAAAAATTCTTTTAAGTTGCGAAAGCCAGAGCATGCCACATCTGTAGGCCAAACTATGTCTCAACCCACAGTTTTCACCATGTCCACAACTGATGTATATCCCTGCAACCTGCCTAAGCTTTATTACTTTTGACTGGTTTTTAATTAGGTTGTCGGATAGCTATTTGTTGAATATTTAAAATTCAGTTGAAGTTTCTTTTCCTTTCATGGAAAAATACAATTCAGCTTCAGCATCTGAACGTATATGATAGCAAGCAAAAGGAGCACTTTGAAGATCTGGATTTTTTGATGATACCTCACAGAACTACAGAAGAGGAGAAGTTTGTTCTCAGAATATAAGGTATCTATACCAGTTAAACAAATATAGAAAGCATATTAAAGTATGCTGTTACCAATCAAAAATTCTTTCTCACTAGAATGCAATTAATACTTTATTATACATACAACATAAGCCATTTTTTTCTGATTAAGGAGTCTTTATTCCTAGGTGGACACAGATTTCAAGTATCTCACTGTAAATATATGGAGTCATCACATAAATATGATGAGGTGATTCTAAGTAAAGTAATAATTATTTCAAATTATTGCAGATTTTTCCAGATATCTCTAGCCTATTTCCAGAAATAATATGAATTTCAACCACAGCTTTTAAAATTATCGCCAAATTCTAGAGAAGTCAGTGTACTTTTGGATGTCCTGGGGGTAGTATAGAAAGAGTAGGGGTTGTTGAAAGTTCCAGACATATTATCTTAGATCTTCAGTCCTGGAATATCTGGACTACCTTACCCTGTAACCACACACTGCAAAGCTGACAACAGAAATGCTGGAATATAGACTGGAAATGTTATGAACTCACCTCTTCCTCTTTCCACCCCCATTTCCCCAACAGACTTAGGCTAGAAAAAAGCAACAAATATCCACAGTTATCCTTAAATCTAAGTTCATTAGAATAAAAATTATGTATTTGAATGCTGAATTCTGTAAAAAAACAGCCTTGTCTTTCTGTGAACTATACATATGCTTTAAAATTGAGCGTGTGCCTTGAAAGGTGTGGCCAGCAAGCAAACCTGAATCAATACATTACACTTGTTTGTACCTTAATGATGCCTATGAAAGTAACTTTATAATCCTCCACCTCAACAGCTCTGAGCTGTAATTGCGTCATTCAGATCTTCTGCACGTAACTTGTCCATGGACAGATCAGTATTTGTTTCCTTACTTTTCATAAAAAGAAGAGCATGTATTGAAAAATCTTACAATATGGAATCACCTAAGACTTTATTTCATTGTGAAAACTCAATTTAAAGTGGCACTGTAAGAATGAGTCCACTTTCCAGGCTAGTTAGTTCACTGACTTACAACTTCAGCAACTTTTATGTATGGCCTACATGCAGAATTTAACTAGTGTGGCCACTTGATCACATGACAGATAAAAACAACACACTGAAAATAAACATGTATCACAGATACTGATGTTTCTGGCAAAAACATGATTCTAACAGTTCAGTTCTGCATGCTTGGTCTTCTGTATCTAATCTTTTTTTATTATTTTTTTTTTACTGTTTAGAAGTTATGAGTCATTCTCCAGGACAAAAAAACCCACCCAACAATAAGATAAGTATAAGCCAACTTAGTATGTCTCCCTGCCAGAACATTTTTTACTTAGCTACGGATACTTTCTGGTTTCTCAAATGAGTCTTCAACTTTGATTTCACATTGCTATTGATTTTCCAAGTTACAAAACCAAGACTGAATCTTTAATCCACAGTTGCACAACTGTATTACCAGGCTCTGCTCCAGTTAACCAGTTATGATTAAAGTTACAGTTTTTGAACAAGCTTATTTGTCTGTTCTTCAGAGACTTTCTAAACTCCTGTCAGAATTCTGGAAAACAAAGCTGTAGCTGTAAACAAAAAAAAAAAAATTAAGTCTCATCTTCACAGACCAGGACTCAGGAGGCAAACATACTTCCCTATTTTGAGGATAACCTGCAATACACCTGTCAAACTTCCCTACATGAAGGTGATCAGACTATCAATGTATTTTGTGCAAATGCAAATAAGACATAACTTAAAGAATTTCTCTTTAAGATGAATGCTCTTTTAAACAACCTTTTGAACAGCTGATACAAAACAAGTTAATACTCTCAGGAACTGGTATTAGCTGCAGCACCACAGAGTAATCTAAGAAAAAAACCAGCAAAGTGACCTCCAACCTGAACCAACGCTCCTGCTCCTGGATCAGCCTTTCTCAACTTACTGCAAGACCTGGAAGGAGAGCTTTACACGAAAGAGCTTCTAAACACAAACACAAAGCTGAGAAACAAGAAAGCGATTTTTAAGGACCAGCATCTGCCTCCGAATGACTGTAGTTTTTCAAGTACTGAGAACCGGTGCTGACATCAGTGCATCTTTTTTTTCTTCTTTTTTTGCATTCTCTACATAGGAATTTCTGGTTAAAACAATAAAGAGGTGGAAGTGAAAGTGTTACAGTTACACCAAAGAGGGGAAGTCGGGGGGGGGGGGACGGGGGGACGGGAAACAGCAGAGGGGTTAAAACCCACAAAACAAATCAGTAAATGTATCATTCAAATAAAAGGTGCAACAACTACAGAGAAACTTTAAAGCAACTTACCTCGAGGGAGAGAGATCAAAGCGCTGCTTTCAGTCGGAGCTTGCTCTGGCCCTTCAGGCCCCGGAGGAAGAGGTTCTCTCACTTGGGACATCTGCCAGCTCTCTCACCGAGTAATAAAGAGCCTGCACCCCCCTCCAACAAAACTAACACGCGACCCTGAAGGAACAAGCAAATGAAAGGGCTCGTTAATGTATTTTATGCAGAAAACTCACGGCTCGGGGGCGAGGGATTGAGGAGGGACAGCAATGAAGCGGCGGCAACTTCGCGGCGCGGCGGTGGGCGCGCCGCCCGCCCCCCGCGGCGAGCACCCGCGGGGCCGGGGGGCGGCGGCCGCGGGGCGGGGGCGGCCGCGGGCCGTGAGCCGGGCGGCCGCGGGGGGTGCCCTGGGGGGAGCCGGGGGGGCCCCGTCCGCCGCGGCGGAGCCGGCCGGCAGCGTGGCGCGCCCTACCTCCGCATTTCCTCCCGCTCCGCCGCGGCGCCCGGCCCGCCCCCGCGCCCCCGCGCCCCGGCCGCGGGAACCTCCGCGCCGCCGCCTCTCCTGCCGCCCGCCCCGCGCCCGCGGGCCTTCCCCCCGGGCAGGGGCGCGCACACACTGGCACTCACACCCGCTGTCCCCCCGCCGCCACAGTCACTCCTTCTCCATCATTTCCGGACAATGAAACATCCCACTCCGGCTGGCGGCGGCCGCGGCTCGGGACGGCGGTTGTGCAGGTCCTGCCGCCCGCCAGCGAGGGGACCGCGGGCTGGGCTGGGCTGCGCGGGGCCGGGGCCGGAGGTGGCGGCCGGCGGGGCGCCTCGCTGCCCCCCGCCCCCAGCCGGGCCTCCAGCCACGGAAATTCCCCCAGGAGGCCGAAACCCGTCAAGCAGAAATAGCGAAGGGGTGGGGGGGGGAGGAAAAAAAAGAAAATCTGAAAGGGAGGCTTTCATGCCTCCACAGGGTTTGCAGCTGTAGCGCTTGGCAGCGGTGCAGGGCACTTTTAATGGTGCAACCGCTGGCTCAGAAGTTGTCCGCTGCGGTTATTGTTTGCCTTCAACCAGTTGCGCCTCTGAAGCCGGGTAGGCAGGCACGTGAAACGCCGTAGGCCTCCCCGCCTGTCCTTCCCGTCTTTCCACCCCTCTCAAAGATCAGTTCTAGCAAAACCGAACCCTCTCGTGTACCTTAACTGGTAACGCACTGAGATGTCTTTAAAAAGGACTTTAAAGCGGGCATACAAAAATATTCAAAGGAACACGAAGGGCAGAACAAGCGTTTCTCAAAAGTTAAACCCTAGAGAGCAAACTACTTCCTCCACTGTCACCTGCCGAGCAGTGTTACCTGTGCTTTCTCTATACAGGAACTACATTTCTTTCCCCTGGCACAGACTGATTTGATCGTCAGCCTCATGCTCTGTTCTTGCCCACACCATGGAGTACTGCAATTATTGCTCGTGTCTGCTGGTGTCCATAAGCTACATGCTTTACCTTGCTTACGCTATCACAGTATATGACCTTTCTCCATCAAAGTGTGTCCATGTTTAAACTGTAATTTCCTTAAAACTTACATGCAGATTTTTTTATTATGGTTTAGTAAATATACTTTACGAGTATGTCTCGTTACAGTGTACAGCCAGGTATTTTGGGGGGAAACAAAAGTAGGAAGACAAAATAGCCAAGCTACAGACAATCTACATCCTAACATAAGAGACTACAACTGATGGATATTTATTTTGATATCGTAAGTGCCAAGGAATATGCTCAGGTATTAAAAGTTCACTTCTTAAAGTTTAGCATTTCCCTGCAATGCTTGCAAACCAACCAGGACAGAGTGTAAGTACCTGAGTAGGAGCCAGTTACGTGTGAGACTCCACACACCTCAGGGCCTCCTCTTATTTCAGAAGTCATGAATAATTTTGCACCACTGTATAGCTTTATTACTGGTCATCACTGGCAAAAGAGAACAGTGTGATGAAAGGTGCATATACTTTCTTCTGAGAAATACAATAATTTTTAAGTATTTCAGTAGCCTAAGATGTTCTTCAGTACAACATAATCCTTCTTTAAGCTTTTTCATGACAAAATGGGAAAAAAATGCTTTATATGCAGAAGAAGCTATATAAAAATCCATTTTGGGCACACAGTTATTATCGTACTGCATAATAATAATATTGGTCTCAATATCTACATTTTTCATCTACAAAAACACTGCATAACTTTCCATAGTTCCTTCTCTCCTTGGTGTCCTGGGGGCAGAGGGATTGAGACATAAGGTAGAATGACTTACCCCAAACTCCCAGGTGAGTCAGAAGCAGACGAGAGGTTATGACTCACACTCGACGTACAAGCTTGTGTTTTTCCCTCTGAAACGAAACATAGCAGAGAGCAGTGGGAGGAGCAATAATTTAGCCAGCCACACCCTGCCTTCAAAATATTTCATTGGATAATAAATGCCTATGAAGAGCAGATACCATCCAGGGTTGGTGTTTGGGGTTTTTTTTAACCTTATCTATGAAACCCACATGGCAAACTCCATGGCGTTCAGTTTGTCTGCTTAAAAAAGATGATGGGATGAGCTCACCCTGCCAAGGTTCAACTGTGTAGCAGCCTACATAGAGTTTAAAGTAAGTAGATGAATGGAAGAGTATCTTCAACTGATACTGCCATATTGCAACTGATGCAGTGGGAGATAACCCTAAGTAAAATCAGATTAAAAAAAGATAAGAGAATTCAATATAAAAAAAAGCACAATTCACCGAAATAGCACATTAAAAATATTGTGCAATACATAACACTTTACATACCAAAGACTGCGATGATTGTAAAAAGATGGGTCCAGATGTGGTCACTGTTAATGAGATACCACAGATAGGTGAAGTTCATTGGCATAAGCCAACCATACAGCACTTCCTCACAGAACAACATAGTTCTAACAAATACACAGCTAATCTAAAATAATTGTTTTATTACTTTCCTTTAAAATATGTATCATTCTAAAATGTTACTGAAAATTCTCAGGAAGTGGGCAGTTCGGACATTAAGATCAGCAGCCTTTCAAGTAGGCTACAAATATGACATATGTTGTATCTTACTACAGCGACCAAGTTATAGGCTGTTGCACATATGTATTCCAATATACTCTTCCGTTGCGACGAGATCATAAAATTCAGGTATGGTCTTCTAGACCACTAACAGCAGATTTTGGGATGGATGTGAAGAGAAGCTCAAAACACTTGTAAATAAGCAGTAAGTATAGTTTGTAGGCAGGTAAAAATGTCCTGAAAGACAAACAAAAAATACCCTCCAAGTTTTTTTCCCTATTAAAAAATTTCTGTAAAACAGATTCCTGTTAAAAGCGCACAAAATGCAGAATATAATCATATGTCTTCAGGACAAAACTGGTCATCACCATTTTCTAGTCTGAGCTCCTACACAAGCCATACAATAGATATTACCTCCAAAATAGACTTGTCACTGAACAAAAGAAAGTGTTTTAGAAAGACTCAAGTTGTTTATTTAAAGTAAACCCACAATATCCCAAAATTAACTGTTGCAAAGGTTATTTACTTACATTATTAAAAACTCAAGCTATATTTCGAGCTTGAATTTTGCAAGGCAAACTTTCAGTCTTTGAGGTTTTTTGGAGATCAGATAGTTTCTTGCAGAGCAAGTTTTGGATAGCAGAGTTGCTCATCTCAACAATGCTGTAGAAAATTTGTGCATAACTCTTCAAATAAAAAATATTTCATTAAAAATATTACTGCTTACACATGAAGAGAAGTGATCAATAACTATTACTTATGGATCAATGCAGGTGTAGGTACCCAAATTTTCTCCCCATCCTAACAATTACCTTTCCCTCCTCAAGGCTGGTCTTTAACTGATGCTGACTTCCTTCCGTCAAGCAGGAACAGAAGAAACTGGAAACATTTTACATCCTTCTTAACACCCTGGATCACTTCAATGTTTCTGAAAGATGGACAATAATATTTAGTAAATCTTTTTGTGATTGATTGCTTGTACCTTAGTACCTGTGAGTTCAAGTTATCCTTCTGCTATGTCTAAGAACATGATTTTCAACTTTGTAATACGCGTTTTTAACACACGTGTGTTGCTCTAAACTTCATAGCTCTTTCCAGTATGAGGATCATGGCAGGATCTCTATCCTACATATTTTATAGGGTGGCAACACTGAAACGGGAAGTCTGTTATAGTTAAAAGGGCTAAAGAAAAGACTTGGAGTTAAAGCCAAATTATATAATAAAATAACAGCATTACAAGCGAAGCTTACAAACTGGTTTTTTTTAGATCAAAAGCAGAAATACATGCAGTATATGCATAAAAGCAGAGTAAAAGGGAATTTGAAGGTCACTGCCATGCCTGGTTTGGAGTACTTTTGGTTTCTGGTGTTCACAACCTAGTTTGTATATTACCTTTCTCCAAAATGTCCTGTTTAAAGCCATGTAAATTGTCAGGTGCCAGAACAGAGCTGTATGCAGCTGTGTTGTAGGTGAGGATTTGAACTCTGTAAAACACAACCACTGAAGTGCTGTGGGATTGACAGTGCCTTGGTGTCGTGGTTTAACCTCAGTCGGCAACTGAGCACCACACAGCTGCTTGCTCACACTCCCCCCGCCCCCCGGTGGGATGGGGGAGAGAACTGGAAGAGTAGAAGTGAGAAAACTCGTGGGTTGAGATAAAAACAGTTTAATAATTGAAATAAAATAATAATAACAATAACAATAACAATAATAATAATAATACATAAAGCAAGTGATGCACAATGCAATTGCTCACCACCCGCCGACCGATGCCCAGCCAGTCCCTGAGCAGCGGCCCCCCCCGGCCAGCTTTCCCCCAGTTTATGTACTGAGCATGACGTCACATGGTGTGGGATGTCCCTTTGGCCAGTTTGGGTCAGCTGTCCTGGCTGTGCCCCCTCCGAGCTTCTTGTGCACCTCCAGCCTTCTCAGTCGGTAGAGCATGGGAAGCTGAAAAGTCCTTGGCTAGTGTAAGCACTACCTAGCAACAACTGAAACATCAGTGTGTTATCAACATTGTTCTCATGCTAAATCCAAAACACAGCACTGTACCAGCTACTAGGAAGGAAATTAACTCTATCCCTGCCAAAACCAGGACACTTGGACACCAGCTGGTCCTAACAGGGCAACCAACCCCTTCTAGTCCAAGGAAATCCACCTCCACAGAGCACAAACATAGAAAACAAAAAAACAGTGGGATGCCTAAAATGAAATCAGAGACATGGAAATTTAAATCCTTCCATAACCAGAAACAGAATAAAGAAATGCATTCTCTTTTAGAGAAGCAATTGGTTCCGGTAATGCTGTACATTATCCTGGGAGCAAGAAGAAGTCTTTCTACCGTAAATGATTCTTGTCCAGGTTTGATGTTTTTCTGCCACAGGATGGACTCCACAATTGGGGAGAAAGGGAATATGAGGCTTAATGACTGCTTTGTGCTCGCTCGAGCTGGCAATTGAGAATTAAACTCAGTGTAAACATGAATTTAAAATATGAAAAGGTATTTTTCTCCATTTTATTTTTCTGTTCATAGTAAGTATAAGTATAATAGTATAAGAAATATTTTGTTTCTGTAAAATACTTTCTAACACAGATGGCAAAGATTTCATTAAAATTGATAAATTACGAAGTAAAACAAAAAAAAATAATCTGAGGTGAATTATTTCTGATGTAACTCCAGTGAAGTCCAAGGACTTGCATGAAGATGAATTCAGCTCAACAAGCTTTATCCTACTTAGGGCAAAACACATCACATGGCATGGTTTATGGTAGTTTCAGCTGTTCCTTAGCAAGCTCAAGCAAGTAGCTCACTCAAGCAGGTAATAGATCTCACATGAAAAAGTAACAGATCATATATTGAGGCATGCAAAATGACGTTTCATCACAACAAAATGTCAACTAGTAATTCATTGCATTCCTACAAATAAGTCAAGAAGAAATATTCAGTATTCAATTACAACTAAGTGTGCTGGATTGCAACAGTTAATGTATTTGCATATATTCCCTTCAGTTATTCGGCTTTTCACTTTGCAGTTAATATTGCACCTTAATAAAAAAACTTGTTAGGACTTCAGAAGAAACTTGAAATTCAGCAAAAGTGAATGTTTCAAACTCTGTACTGATTTTTAATGCATTCAAGATTATTTGGAACTTGTCTTGACATTAAAGATCATCTCAGCAAAGACAAATGATGGACAACAGCATCTTTTGAGTTAACGGGACAGGAAGTTTAAGGGAATATCTATTAATAAGTGTGGCTAACTGAACACAGAAAATTGTAACATGAACTTTATAGAGACTTAGTAAATTTAGAATAACTTAATGAATTTACCTGAACTGCTTAGTCATAATAATCCTAGGGGCTGTATTTATAGCAAGCAAAAAAAACCCTAACCCAAATATTTCTGTTGCTTTTCAGGTTAACAAGGCTCCTTTTGCTTCTGTAACCTGAGCAGTATCTGGATCTGGAATTATTCTACATTAGTATTTTATGCACATTCCTTACAATTGTGAGTATTCATGAAATTTACATTACCTTTTCTCAGCAGTATCAAATTAATTACTAATATCAAATGACGTTTGCAAAAATACCATATCTAGAATTCCACAAAAATAAAAATATTTCCATATGAAAAGAATAACTAGTCAATCCTTCCCAAAAATATTAAAATGAAAAATACTAAAAGAAGCATATTTTACAAATAGAATAAATAATGCAGTGGAACAGAAGACTGTATGTTATATTGCTGTGTGAGATCATGGTATCACATCCAGAGATCTGTAAAAATTTAGTTAATTTTGTGCATCTTCTATATGAGGTCACAATACACAGTACAGTTGCTCCTTTTGAGCTGCCAGAGAGTACATTATGAATGAGTATTAAAAATATTGTGCATTCTGAATTATATTTTCATAATATAGAATGCTTTTACATATTGTGTATTATTCCTGATACATATTCAGAGCATATATTGCAACAGCTCCTTTGGAACCACTAACATGTATGCTGTGAATGTGTATTAACAGCAGAATGCATTTGCATATTATGAGTCCGTAATACTGAATGCAAAATCAAATCTTTGATAAAAAGTCATTGCTATACATACAAGCAGAAGTTATTTTCTCATGCTTCTCACTCACAACCATGCCATCTTGCACAGTCATTTCTCACCCATACATATCTTTACAACTCACAAAGAAAAAAAAATCCAGTACTGCAACAATTGTATGAATCATAGTTTTCTTGAGGTAAAATATTTCATGAGGTCTTTTTTTCCTCTCTTTGTTCTATCTCATAATCAATATTTTCTTTAATCGCCTGAATATATCCTCCTGTTTTTTCATTTTGGCATCCATATAAATGACTGGACTAAGGTCTTAGTATCAAATGCTTGGTTGGATATTACGTGTAAAATACAGGTCATAGGAAAAACAAGCATAAAAATAAACCTCAGTCAGTTCTACTAGTATTTTTAACTATCATGATTTTGTTTGTTTGTATATTTCCCTAAAATAATGGAGTTATTTGCCAGCCAGAAACATACAAATTTCTAGTTGGACAGAACTAAAATTACAAAGTAACATTACAAAATGACATTACAAAATAACATGATTACAAAACTTCATTTGGATCAAAAAGTTACTGGTTTTCTACATTGACAGATGAGCATCCTGGCAGCCCATGCAAGTAAAGATGGAAAAAGGCACCCTTACTTGTCTAAAACAGGGAATTAAAGAAAAATAGTCCTCTGCCTCAGTTTCTTGCTTTGCTAAATGGAAGTAATGCAAATCTTGGGTCCGGGTCTGATATAATTCTGTGCCTATGCTCACAGGATGGGTATTTTCCCATCAAAAGAAAAGCTGAGGACAACTTGGCTTTTTCCCAGTTCCCTTCCTCATCCTTTAGACTTGCTGGAATAGCTAGAAAGACACGAGAGGAAATTATCTATACCATTTCAAGGACTGCATAGTGATCATACTGACTGTTAGTTTTAAAATATTTTCAGTTGTATTATTTTAATAAGCAGTACTGAAAGGTATTTTATAGTTCTGATCTCACCGCAGAGACATTAACTCCAAAAAGCACACAGATAAGTATTCTGGCAATTAATGGCAAGTATAAACTACCAACCATACAAGAACCAAATATTTATGCATGAATATAATTATACTTCAGCTAAAATATTAATAAAATCCAAAAACACAAATTGGATCAAAAGGGTCCCCCATATAGCTGGTACTTTTGGATCACATATATGGGGATGCAGTCCTGCCCACTGAATGATGGACACGATTATATTCCCCATTATGCTGTGTAATATCTGCCACATATCAGAGAGAGAGAGTGTGTGTGTATGTGGACATAAAATCACTGGAATTTTAGTGTTTTCCCTTTAAAAGAAATGGTTACATTTTAGTTTAGTGAGGAAGCCTATTACATTGTACAAATTCCTTCATTTCTCTTTTCCTTTTTCTGTGGTTTATTTCAAACATTTTAAAGTATTAATGAAAATGCTGTAAAAGTCATAATGTTGAAGTATAATTTTATTTAACATTGTTTTACACTATAAGAGCTATAAACAGGCTCCTGTAAACTTATACAAGCAGTTATTTTGAGGTCTGAGCTGTTTTTTCCCTTTTATGATGGTAAATAAAAGTAAGATAGTTTGTACTCAATTATTTTATAATTCTAACATACTAGCTGCTCTCTCTCAGAGATTGTTTTAAGATAGAAATGTCAGCAGTCCGTAAATTACGTTGATCATCAATGATCGACAAAACCAAGTTAAATACTTTTCTGTGGTTTTCCAAAGTGAGCTTTACATCTTCTCAATAAATTATTTGGATTTTCAGTTTAATACACCTTACTGTAATAAAGGTAAATTCTGATAACCATGATCTACAGCCAAGTAAAATTTAAGCAATTGTGGCATGGGAGCTTTCACTGTAGAATCTCTGGTGTTCCAGTCCTGGATCTCTGACCAGTTCCCCGATTTTTGCCCAATTTTGTTAACGTTAGTAAAATAATTTTTTTTTAAAAGTCAGATTTTTTTAATGTAATAGTGGTAAACCAATCCTGAACTTGATCCAATACTCTCCAGAGTCTAGTTAAACTTTCAAGCACACATTTATTGTGGGCTTCAAGAAGATTTGGCACCTGGTTTTTAGGGTAAAAGGTAAACTTTTAATTAGTTTACACCATAAATATAATCAAGGAGTAAATCAAGGGAGTAGCACAAATGCTACTGCCATTTTTTTCTCAGGCATTTGTCACTTGCAGCAGGGACATGATGCTTTCCCGCCCACTCCATTTTTCCCCATCTCAGCATCAATCTGTTCTGACTCTGGGAATGGGAGCACTCCTCCGATGGTCACCCCGCACTCTCAGCCCAAAACAATAAATACTTCTCACCAGAATAGTATCTTGCCTCCTTGTATTACCATTTGTGGGTAATTCTGAAAAAGAATCATATGAAATTTAGAAAAGGGTTATTGAAGTGCTCTCTCAAAACACCCTAGCATCACCAAGGTCTTAGTTTCTTGAGGAAAAAGATACAATTTACACCGGGAAATTTATGTGAAGGAGCACTCAAGGTCTATATTCAGTAAGTATCTCCTCCTGCCTGCCAGCCATTGTAATGGGATCAAATATGCTAAGAATTAAAAAAACACCTTAAATAATCTGTGAGAATGTGAAAATTATGCAAGTCATACTGTAAGAGCTTGGTGCCATATATGAAGAATTAGTACAAAAACCCTAGATCTTCAGAAACATCTAAGTTATCAGCCATTGTATTTTCTTCTTATAAAACTGTAGCTGGAAAAGACAAAACATGAGGGTAAGCAGAAATACAAAGGTATGCTATTTTTTCCTTTATAATACCAAAAAAGGACTCTCTTATGACATCCACAGTTTCTAATATCTTGCCACACTTCAAATGCTTCTCCTTTATGAGATTTGTTATGCAATGAGAAGTGGTGAATAGCACCAAGAAGCTCCTGTGACAAAGGAGACAGTATAATACTTTTTAAAATAAAGCAGAAGATATTTGATCTCATTTTCTCAATGTAAGCTTGGGGACAATGGAGTGACTTTGGCCTCACATTGCTGCAAACGACATCAGAATCTTGACCCATGGATATAGTGATCTGTAAAATATTGCATTGATTTGCTCTGGAGTTTGCAGGGAAATTACAATTTGGGAATTTGGTAAAATAAAGTGAAGGTTCTAGAAATACACAACAGATTTCTGTACATATACATTAATGTTTGTCTAAGTATCTGTCTAGACACCCGTAGTTAACTACACTCACAATGTGCATGCGTAAAGGATATGCTACAGTAGACCATGAGATTATACATTTATCCTCATTTGTGAAGGTGGATGCCTAGAACTCATGAATGGAAAAAGATATATTATAAAGTATTTAATCCTAATCAATATTTATTAAAGGAGACAAAGTAACAGTGAGGCAAACCTACAGTACTTTAGAAAAAAAACAGCAAGCTGGATTTCTTATCTTGCAATAGTTAATGAAGTTCTATGATTTATTTTAACCCTGAAGTGGGTTTTAAAAAACCCTAATTATATTAATGTACTAAAAGAAATACAATTGTCACTTAGTTTCATTAAGCATGACAGGTGACAGTTCCAAAGATAAATGCTGAAACTTGTGAAAATTGCAAGTTCAGGTTGAAGTGACAATACTATGGTAGCAATGGGATGGAATTGTGCTTCTCACTGCATAAATCAATACTACAATTTATTTTTTAATGTATGAAGAATGTTTAATTTCATTAATTTATGACTAGGTTCTTTCTACTTAAGTCTTCCTTTCAGTCTTTGGATTTTGGTTTCATTTTAAAACATTATGGCTATTTATAAATCCAGAGGCAATCTCATAAAATATCACTGTTGGGAAAGAATCAGTTTTCTGCTTGCCATGTGCAATTTGGGAGATTGATAATATAACTAAATCAATTAAAGGGGACGTGGCTGTATTAAGACTGGAAGAGTTGTACTATTGTCACCTGTGCTATACTCTCTGCAAAATCAGAAGATTTAAATTTGTTCAGTTTATGATATCTTACTGTCCTGGTTTCAGCTGGGATAGAGTTAATTTCCTTCCTAGTAGCTGGTACAGTGCTGTGTTTTGGATTTAGAACAAGAACAAAGTTGATACCACACCAATGTTTTAGTTGTTGCTAAGTGGTGCTTACACTAGTCAAGGGCTTTTTAGCTTCCCATGCTCTACCGACTGAGAAGGCTGGAGGTGCACAAGAAGCTGGGAGGGGGCACAGCCAGGACAGCTGACCCAAACTGGGCAAAGGGACATTCCACACCTTGTGACGTCATGCTCAGTACATAAACTGGGGGAAGCTGGCCGGGGGGGCCGCTGCCTGGGGACTGGCTGGGCATCGGTCGGCGGGTGGTGAGCAATTGCATCGTGCATCACTTGTTTATTCTTTTATCATTATTATTATTATTATTATTATTATTATTATTATTATTATTTTCTATTCCTTTGCTGTCCTATTAAACTGTTTTCATCTCAACCCACGGGTCTTACTTTTTTCCCCCAATTCTCTCCCCCATCCCACTGCAGGGGGGAAGGGTGAGTGAGCATCTGTGTGGTGCTCAGTTGCCAGCTGGGGTTAAACCACGAGAGTCCTTTTTGGCGCCCAACGTGGGGCACGAAGGGTTGAGATAACAACATATCTGACCAGAGTGTGTTAAAACAAATTTGTTATAAGCATTCATTATTTTTTTAGTTTAGTAGTCGCTGGTCACAATGTTGATTTATTTGCTCTCAAAGTTGTTGTGCTTGTTCTCAGAGTTGTGTTATGTAGCACCTTACTTCCTGTAAGGTGTTTTTGTCTTTGCAAGCGACAGGCTACACCTGCAATCCCCTAGCAAAACCTAGCTTTTTTATTTCCAATTGTGAACACATACACTACTGTACCAAGTCAATGTTATATTTAGATTAGCACAGCCTGTATCATAGTGTCACAGATCTGAAGCTCTTGAACTGGGACTGAGAGCATCCTACCGTAAAATATTTTCATTACAACTTTATGATTCAAAACACAAACACACACACACACACACACACACACACTCCTTGCTTCCATGCACAGGCGGGGTTTGCTTATGTTGTACTTTCTGATAACCCACATAATTGAGTTTTAGTACTTTGGGATAAGCAAGCAGTTAAAAACTTTAATTTCTAGTACAGTTAATGCACAGTGGTAAGGTGTGTGTACAGTAGATGTTTATGGACAGCTATTGGCAAGAATGCTTGCAGCACCTAGAATAAGCACGTATTTGGGCTATTTTCTTTAAGTATGGTTAAATAACATATATACAGTAATTGATACGTAAATTTAAACTTCAAAAATGGCAATAATGAAACCATTTAAGCAATCTCCTTCACAGTGCTATAAAATCAATACGTGAAGGGTGTCTGGAGCAAACCTTTAGCTCTGGTTCAGGATACAAAACCCTTTCCAAGTGAAAATATAGGCAGTACCAAGTATCAGACAGTACTGAAAACTACCCCTGTCAACAGGTTTAAGCATGTCTTTGACCCCATTAGGGACAAGAAATAATGTAAACATTTTCATGTTGAATGTAAATAAATATATTATGTCAAGTGTAAATGACCATGAACCTGTCGGTAGCTTTCTCTGCTAAGATACTGTATTTCTGCTCTCTGCATGTTGTATAAGGTTTAGGTTATGGACTTTCAACTTATATTGCTCTTTACATCTCCTGTACATCTGGCTCATTATTCTCATGACCTACCAAAATTCACATATAAATGGGTAATGTCTCTTAAACTTATTAATCGAGTTTGATTAAGAGACAATGTTCATAGTGGAGGAGTGTATGAGGCAATTTATGGCTTTTGAGGGTGATTAAATGCTGAAGTGGAGCCGAGGCATTTGATAATCACAAGAGCTATTTATTGCTGGAATATTCCAGCCACATGAACGTTTTTCCCAACAGCCAGTAAGAGAAGCACGTTTAACAAACAACATTAAGAAGTCAGATCTAGGTAAATGAAGGTTTGAAATGCTATGATGTAACTGCAGTTGAGAACCCCCACTCGTGTCCCATGAAGGGCAGGTATAGGTAAAGCGTATATAGAATTCAGAAGGAATATGTTCCTCTCCCTAAGAGCAGGGCTAAGGACAAATAATTGCATGAGGGAGTTACCTGTGTAGAAGCTGAGGGCTGAGACTGAAGTGTGAACATACGCGATTTGAGTTAGGATTTATGACTCATTTTCATATTGCTACTGTAAATGAGTAACAATTGTCATCTGCCAAACTGGCCTGTTAGCACATGTTGGAAACAAGTCCAAAGTGGCTGCAATTCTCTGGTCTCATGGGAACAGGCCTGTTTCGTTTATACCTCCAAAAATATAAATGAAGTAAGGAATGACACCTTAGGAAGAGGCCACTCTGGAATTAGGAGAAGGGAGGCTCTGGTGGAAAACCCTCATAAGAGCTTGGAGAGGAAGCTGGAGTTGAGGATTTGGGGTTTTTTTTGATTTTTGTTTTTAGTTAATGCTGTGAGTCACAAGTAAAAGGCCAATGCAGGGATACTACTCCAAATTTATCTAGACAGTGAATACCAAGAGACTCAAATCATTCACAGATCTCATACAGTAATCTGCTATACACAAAATAGCAATGTTTGGTTATTTTATTTTTTTACAAAGAAGGCGTCACTAGTACTCATGTAAAAACGAGGTAACATCTTCTGCAGCTGAACTACTAAACCCAAGAACATTAGGCTGTAATCTGGTGACTTCCAGAACTGGGGCAACCAATCTGTACACACCCAGTGGCATTTCTGATCATCATTGTCCTTCGTCCTATTCCTCTGAACTCATATGCATCATTCTAAAGCGGTATAAAATTCAACCCTCTTTTCTTTTAGTGGAAATGAAGAAGAAAGGTGGAAGGAAGACACTGGAGAGTTGGGCAGGCAGGTTTGGAGAGTCTGTCCAAGTAGACTACACAGAAAGCAGGTAACACTGCTTGCAGTAGCAAGCTGGCACTTCCTTAACTGGTGGTCAGAAAAGAAACATAAAGTGTTCTCACTGACCATTATGGAGAAAAAGAAAAGAAAAGGCAGCCTCATTTGCCCCAACAGTTTTCTGTCTTCAGTTTTCTGACTTTCTCACTTCATATCCACTAGCACTGATTCGCAGAGATAAAAAGGAGGAAGTCCAAACGTACCTAATAGTCTTTTTTAAGAGCTTCCTAGCAAGGACTGGAGATGGACTATTACTGCACCGTGAAATACATGAGTACTTCTATTTATGGTTGCTAGATGTCTAATTTCAAGGTCTAGTTTCTTCTCCCTAGGTAATTTCAGAAGGAGGTAGAAAGACAGAGGAACACAGCATTGCAGGGGGGCACTGATTTCACTCCCCTTTGCTCACAGATGCTCTACAACTCCCGTTACACACATGGTCTCATGTGGTGAGAGGGCAGAACCGAGGAACTGCCGTGTTGAGTCACTCCAGAGACTCTCCCAGAGCAGTTTGTCTCAGAGTGCAGGCAACACCAGGTCTTTCAGGGAAAAGTGCAAGAAGTCAGTAATGAACGTGGAATAATTCCTTCACATCTACACATGATGAGATCATACACTAATTTGCAAAGAGCTGCTTTTTCTTTACCTCAGACATCAGACTTTGTCCATACAAGAGACCATCCCTATGCATAAATGGTTTATACAGTTCAATCATTACATTCTGTTCTTCACAAAGAAATGTATAAAATCTCACTCTAATGTGATGAGGGATTCCATTTTTTTCTCTAAAAATCACTCAAGCTTCAAACTGAATACAGTCTCAGTGCATCTAAATTCTGAGTCCCAGCTGCGTTTCTTTAAACACAGTTTCTTCTGCATCTACCATTGCCTTTTTTTTTTAATGCAGGAAACCTCAACTCTCTTCTAAAATCTACCACAAACTTTCACTGTATCTACAAGCAAAACACTTAATCTTCACGTCTTTTTATTATTTATGAGATAAGGATGGCAGTATTTGCTTCCCAGGAAGGTTATATTTGTCTGAGATCCTGGGACAGCAGGTACTGATGAATTCCAAGCAGTAATTATTTGTTAAAAATCTCAAGACAAGAATTTGGCAAATCAGATGATTGGGAAATCCGTCATCTTCCACAGGACCATGTTAGGAGGCTCCATTAGGAGGCACCATTACCAGATTTTCAGTCTTGCCCGACTATCAGTGTTCAAGTTTGGCCTATCTCACCTGTGGTATTCTTGAGAGAGATGGCTTTACCCGCTTTCACTTTCCTCAGGCAGTCAGAAAGGATCTGATGACAAAATAAGAGCTACCACCGAGATAGCAGGGTAGTTACCTCTGAAAGCATACTGGGCCACAGTTTCAGAACAATCCCACAACACTATTTAGAAGTTGTCTGGCTTCTTGTTAAGGACATAACAAATCAGTTTGTTCATTCTTGGGATGATAATGCCGTTTCACTGAAGTACAACTGAGTTCCTTTTATACTTTCTGTGTGCAGCAAAAAAACCATAACAATACTATTGAGCCTTCTGAAATGAATACCTCTTGAAGCAATAAATCTGTTAAAGGAAAAAATGGGTTCTGGGCACCAGGGCTATGTGTTTAAGGATTTGAACTTTCTTAATGCCTAAAACCTGGAAAAAAAGTCCAGAAAGGACACCCAATTAGAAGGATATTGACTCATCCTGACAAAGAGGGGGGAGAGGGAGAAAGGGAGGAAGGAGGGAAGAGATCAAGGCTCACAACAAAAGACCTATTCATTTATAACAGCTTGGCTGTGGAACAATTCCAGCATGCTTAAAAATACTTTATCCATTAGTTGGGAACTATTTTCTAAATGACAACTTGCTACCCACATCTGACCACAACCAGCTCCCATTTCACATTGAACGTAGCGAGGTTCACGTTGTCAAAAGCAGCTTGCCACCTCTTCTGGATGTTGTAGGGGGGTGAGGCAGAGTAAAGCAGAGGTGCCCTGTGCGAAACAAAAATCCCTGACCTCCAGCATACAGAGAGGGGAAGTACAATGTCGTTCAGTTCCTCCCAAGCTATTTTAAGAAAAGAGGACAAATGAATACAACATTTAACTAGAGTTCTCCTCACACGAAAAACAGGAAGAGCATTTTAGGTTAATCAAGTTATTAAAAATAAGATCATTTAATGCCTCAGTATATGAGCTCAACAATAGTCCTTTGCAATTTTATATGAGGCTGCTTTATGTTAAGCTCTGATGAGACACCTGAATAAAATCATCAAACAAATATCATCAATGTTCCTATGTATTAGCCAACAGATAAACATTTTTAATTACAAATACTATATACTTGTTGAACAGCAGGATTTTTTTAATCAAATGATTCTCTCCTAGGAACACTTCCTCCTCAGCTATGAAGTGGTATAGCTGGAACTATTAATATTTTATGCTAGGGACTGTGGATACAACTTCATATAAAAGCTTTTCTTTATCTGAAATGTGACTGTTGCTGTAAAGTTGGCATTTCTACCTTTTCCCAGGATTTTGTTGCATGTGCTTTCAGAGCTTAGTTGGACAAAAATGAATGTCTGGTTTAATGTGTGTTTATTTCTCTTGACACATACGTTGCATCCTTATGTTAGTTTGCATTGAGACTCTGGAGAAGATGCTGGGAGAATAGATCTTCTCATCAAAGTATCAGCTTTTCTAAATGTGTCAGTCAGCTACAGCAAGAAGTACTCTGTATTACAATATATGTTATCTGATTCACCTTCTTACAGGGATCATCTTTGTAACCTTTTCTCATGTGGATATTCTTAATAACACCAGCCCTACGTAAATGCAAAAAGACTACATCTGTATCTACAGCATCTGTTTAAAGTAAAAATGCAGTGAACAAATGCTTGAGTTCTTAAAACAAAGTATTCAATAATTTATATTTCAGGTTTAGATTTTAGATATAGAGCAACAGGGTTTGTAAGAATTCCTTGCTTTCTTTTCTTAGTTTAGACGATTGCTTTCAAGCTAAGATGGGGAAGCAGTGATGAAAGTGGGCATTGTAAATAAATATTCATATGTGTCCACTTGCCCAGAAACATGGTTATATTGTACAGAATGCAATGAATGTACAATAGCTGCGTTTTTCGCTTCCTGAGACATGATAGCTCTTAACCTAGGTTTGCAGGTACCTTGAAGTATTTATGAATAATACAATACAGATTCTAAAATATAATCTCCTTTTATGATTACTGGGACATTATAACCCAGCTCTGCAGAAGGCCTAAGAAAAATGGCAGGGCAAGATCAAACATTTGTTTACATCTCACCTCGGACAAAATATAATTTTACTATGGCTGACCTTTAAGGAGATGTAACAATTATGTAACAAAGTAAACCACAAGCCAAATAGAGAAAGAGAAACCACAGGTCACACAATCCAAAATGTACGAGAAATAAAATCTAGTTACGGTTTTATCATGAGAAATGCTATCTAAGTTTTATGTGCAATGCTGGATTTGTAAATGTTTCTAATTTAACGGGGAAATGTATCCAGATTTTAATGGCTCATTTCATGTTCTAGGCTACATCAAAGAGCGAGATGACCTCAACGCAATACCAGGAATGAAAAGAATTCCTGAATTCTGAGCCCAGCCGCAGGGTAATTTCAGAAGCCTTCCTGTCACTGCCTGGCTCTTGTCTTCTGACAAGTTGGGGTTTTTTTATTTAATGGCAACATTTACCTACTGCGTAGGAACACTGTGAAGATTAATTCACTTGCGTGCCATGTGAAGTATGAAATGTGCTGGGAAACAGATCTCAGTCATGGAAGTGGAAAGGGCAGTTGGGGTGCTGCTAGCACACTGTCCAGGAGAAAGTGCCTGGTTGGCGCTGTTGACTTTAAGCTCCTTGCTCTGTCACTCCGTCCTCAGAGAACACATCAGGGCAGAAAGGAGGGGGTCTCGGGGACTGGCTCCTCTTTCCAATCCACAGTAGAAAATGCTCTGTGGCCCTCTGCCCAAGCCAGTGCAGACCAGCTTATGTCCGTGTCCTTATAGCAGGTCAGGTGTTGAGCCTTGTATAAACTTCTCTCTCATTCACGCCTGGGCTTCTCTGCCAAAAGTGCTTTTAGCCGAGGTTGGGGATTAACATATATGCAGAGTTGCTAATCAGACAAATTTGACCCTCAAGCAAAACAGAGGATGATCAGCTTGGCTACATAGGTGTAACCCATATACCATTTTCCACTTTATTATTGAATTCTAATTTGTGGGGCTAGTGGAGCCCTTAAAAAAAAAAAAGGCTTAGAAATTCCTGCCTCCTCAAATGCGAGCAGTCTTAAGCAAGAACTTAGCACAACAAAAGGTAGTTATTAATAGCAATACAATATTTTTACAATGAACCCCTCAAAAAAAAAAAGTCACTACTCTTCATGGCTACAGTAACAGTGTCCTGTGCTCCATTGCATGTCTTAATAACTTAAACTTGTCTGCAAAGAAAACTGTACCAAATACAACAAGAAGCAGAATTAAGCACTTGTTAATTCTGTTTATGGGGATATATAAGAAAAGGAATGTTTGTTTAATGAAATATAAAAAATAAGTAGAGAACATAATAGACCACTCATCTCTGTACCGGGTAAGACCAAGTTCAAAACAGCTCATTATCTTGTCTCTGACATTAGCCAGCAGCAGAGGCCTATGCAAGAACAATTATATTTCCTGAGTCTACTCTTCCAGGCCACACATATTTGCAGTTCAGAACTAGCTGAACTAGATAATTCTTCTTATTCAATAGCCTTTTTGAGTAGTTCATGGATTTTTTTTTCCCAATTCTTTTTCAAGCCTCTATCAACTTTTAACACCACAAATGTCCTGTAGTAACTTCATTACATTAAGAGTTTTTTTTTTTCTTTTTTGTTTTGAACTTGCCATATTCTAAGTTCATCTGATAGCTACTTTTTCTCTCTAGAAGAGACGGTGCACAATCATTCCCTTTTTAACTCCTCTGTAGCCTTGATGGTTTTATAAAATGCTGTTACATCCCTCTTCACTTGTCTTTTTTTCTAGCCTGAAGAGTCTTAAGATGTTTAATTAAAAATCATGTTGAAACTGTTTCATACTTTTGATCATCCTTGTAACCTCTGTATCTTTCTGACTTGGGGAGGGAGGGGAGAAAAGTGAACCAGAAGTATATACAGTGTTGGAGATGAGGGCACACTGTGGAGTTACGGAGAGGCGAAATGATATTTTCTGTTTTGAGCTGACATTTTCATACAACTGTTTCTCTACATTTATCCACTATTTATAACTTGAAGATCTCATTCCTGAGTGACAGATTGTGTATGTTAAGTTAGATTTATATATAATTAAAGCTGAGGTTATTTTTCCCCATGGACATCACTTAACATTTATTTACATTTCATTTCACTTGCTTTTTTATTGCCGTGTATTCTGTTCTACAACTCTTCTCAGTTGGTCCTCATCCTTCTTGTCCTGAATAACTTTGTAATACCACCAAACTTTATCATCTCACTTTTCACCCACCTTTCCACCTCATTTCTACTATGTTGAAGAGCACAGGTCTAGCACACACTTTTGTAGGTCTCTGCTAGTAGTAGCCTCCCTCAACTGAGAAAATTGACTATATAAACTTATTTTTTCTCTACATTTTGAGCAGTTATTCATCCATTCAAAAACATTCCTTCTTACTCAATGGCAGTGTAGTCTGTTTTACAGGTCCTTGTCAAGGAACATTGTAAAAAGCCTTTTGGAATTGCAAGACAACTTTGGCAGCTGGATTACTCTTGTCTATGTGATTGTTGACTCCTCCCGTAAGCTATACTCAATTTTTAAGATGTGATTTTGCTTTACAAAAGCCACACGGCTTCCCCTCACACAATATATCATATTTATTCACGTCTACTAATTCTGTTCTTCTGTTCTGCTTGTATTTGCCCAGTTCAAATGGGAACAAGTAGTTTCCTTGATCTTCCTTGGAATTTTTTTTTTTTTAAATCAGCATCACGTACGCACCTTTCATTCCTTAGGTATCAAAGCAGTTTAAAGCAAAAGGTTACATGCTGTAGTAAATAATCTGGCATCCTCATACCTATATTACTCTAAAGTTCTTGATTTCATACACACTATCTTTTAATTTTGTAACTTATTTCCATGAATTCTTTTGTTGAAAGAGATGCTTTGCTGTCAGAACCTGTTTTTCAAGGGCTTCTGCCATGGGACCCATGTTTCTGCACAGTTTACACAGATACAGAAAAAACGCTTGTAGTTTCAGCCTTATCTTCACTAAATCTTTTTTGCATACCTTGATTATCTAATGTCTCTGCAAACTCGTTTCCTTCCTGTACGCTTCTTGTTTTTCACGTTTGAAAAAAAAATAAAATCTCTCTTTATATCTTTTGCAAGTTTTTCGTTAATTCATATTTTCCCCTTTTGGCTGTCCTTTCCAGTTTCTTCTTTAAGAAGTTTCTGTATTCTGATGTAGTTCCCTTTTTCAAAATTAATGGGATTTTTGGCTTTGTTTTTCTGGCAGTGATTTTGAAATTAAGTACATTATGGCCACTCTGTCATTCTAAGCTTTCCGTGTTGATTGCAAACCAAGATTAAAAAATTAAAACTGCTATATCTCTGCTTGTAATAACATTTACATTAACACCTTTTATTTTGATGTAGGGGAAATGAAATGAACTCTTGATGTACCTAGAAAAGAGCATACTCATAGTAAAGAAGTGGTTGTGGTACAAGGCTATTAGGATAGCATCCTGGAATTTAAAATTGTTCTTTATCATCCCAAAGATAGAGAATGACAGTAGCCAAAAACCAGTATGACTCAGTGCAACTGACCTTCACATCAGCTCCAGCCAGTGGCAGCTGGACAATGTCCCATGTATATTGCTGAGCTGAGGACCACTGTCAGCACCAGTTGGCAGTTCTCAGGCCCAGGCAGAACAGATGATTGCTCCCACAGCAAGCACTGGGGTATTGCCTCACATGACATTCACCTCTTTCCCAGAGCTTTGCTGCTTTTTGACACCTTTCTCTGACTTGTATTGTCTTGCCACAGTATACTCAGGCAGTCAGGTCATTGTGGTGGTGAAGAGAAGTGGCAGGCAGAGCCCCTGTACAGAGCTGCTTGCTGAGGTGATGGGTCATACATGGTATGGAAAAGGTGG
Organism: Aptenodytes patagonicus; assembly: GCF_965638725.1. NCBI lineage: Eukaryota > Metazoa > Chordata > Aves > Sphenisciformes > Spheniscidae > Aptenodytes > Aptenodytes patagonicus. The sequence continues at coordinate 29,018,932 of NC_134949.1, forward strand.
CTATTAAAAAGAAATAAAGGGCAGCACGTTAGGGATGCAACCATTGTATTGGGCCTTCCATGAGCACCTGATGGCACCTAACCTGCAGTCCGGATGTCAAGATGATCATCCAACCTAGAACAGTCTGTACGTGGCCTCTGATCCCCACAAATGGGACTGTTTTAGATTAGATTAGATTATGTGGAAAAGCCCAAAATACTAAACTGAATACAGCAGGCAACACTAAATAGAAATAGAAAATTGGGATAACACTGGCAAAAATGACGTTAAATGGGACAGAGATTGATTTTTATACAGAATGGTTAAAGAAAAGTAAGAGATGCTACAGGATGGTGAGTGCCTAACAGGGTGGTAAATTTTTTTCACCTAATAGGTAAGACAAAATTTGAACACAGAAGTTTGGATAATGTGATAGCTTTCAATACTCACTGCTACAAAGTCACTCCGTATTTAGGAGGACTGCCAAAGAGCAGTTCAGAATTCAGTCAGTCATGGTGCGTGTTTAACATTTGGCTTACAATTTGAAGGATCTCAGCCAGGGCTGCAACAGTAGTCTCTCCATGACTTATCCTTGTGGCTGTTACCTGCAGCATTTGTAGTCTCAATCAGCTGTTAATGCTTCTCTTGTAAGGTTATAAAATAATTGCAAATAGCTCAGATTAGGAAGTGTGAATGTCACTTAAAGCTCATTTCTCTTTCATATGCTATCCGGCATTCTCTGTAGGCAGCAGATGAGGGTCTACAGAAAAACAGGAGCCTAGAAACAAACAATAATAACAAGCACTAATCAGAGTGTAATAATGTTTTGAGTTGCACTTATGTTAAAAGGTAATCACACGGCACTGAATAAGTAGCATTTCATATGGACTTCGTAGTTACAGAAAGAAAATAAAGAATTTTATTTCCTAAAGGGCACCAGCAACAAAACATGAAGAAAACACAACTTTAAAGTTTTAGCACTGGCTTTCAGGAGAGCTGCGTTTTCTCAGTTATGGCATAAGATCCTGTGCAATCTTAAGCAAATTTTGCATCAGTTCTATGTTAACGCTGCGCTTGAACACACCTTTTCAGTTGCGATATTGCAGCAGATGGGTGTCCACTAGGTCAGCAATATTGAGACAAGCATGTCTGAACGTACTTGAAAACGGGTGCCTAGGTAACTTAGTTGGTGGAAACTTCTGTTAAAAAGAGTATAAGCACCACGCTGATTAGATGGCAGATAAGGGAATGTTTAGAGACAGAGGGTCTTGAGAGACACCACCAATGTAAGGGGTTGCCATCCCTATGTACTCTGTTCCAGTGGCAGCTGGGACAAGCAGGGTTTGCCGTACATAGGAGAGCTGCTATTGCCACAACCTCCAGATGAGCATGTGAGCTGAGAGGGCTTTCAAGATAGAGACGCAGTTAGACGCCTAGATCTGTGGATCTAACCATATAGTCCTCCCATGTCCCACCTTTTGTGTTTTTAAAATACAGTAATAATACCTACTTCACCAGTGTGTGCAAACATCCATTTCCAGCATATATGAGGTACTTTGAGATCCTTGAAGAAAGGACGTCATTGAGTAAGAATTACTTTTTTATTTCTGTATCAAACGCAGGAAAGATGGTATTCTTCTAAGCACCGTTAAGATTTCTGCACAAAATTGAGATGCCTGAATAAAATAAGAAATGAATAGCAGAAAACTCAACACTAATTCCAAATATAGATGAACAGCATCTTTCACAACATAACTAATACAGAAAGCAAGTTTTCCAAACCTCTACTTTATTTTATGCCTTTTTATATGCATATACTCTAAAACAATACATATATACACATTATACACACGCGTGGGCATAATGCATGTGTCCTAGCTGCTTGAAAGCTTTTTATCTGCTTGAAAAACAGTGTATCTGCAATATGATACTGAATGCATACATTTCTTACAGGTTTATTTCTTTGTTTGATTAAAATTAAAAAAAAAATGCTTTGGGGTCTAAAACATAACAATTATGAAAATCTGAAAGGAAAAAAATAGCCAGTAAATTAGTTATATATTTATCATATTCCATCACATAATCTTTGCATTCATAAATATGGTAATCAAAACTGTGGACTTCAAAATCAACAATATAGTAGCATGTGAAAAGTAGTACAGTAGTTTTTCATTATAATAACCTTAGTGATATGAGATTCTTTATATACACAAATATGATCTTTAAAATGGCCTCTATCAGCTTAAAAAATGGACAATATCATGAAACTTGTTAAAGCCAAGGTGAACTGTAGAACCATATCCAAATGCAGAAAAAGACAATCACATTTTTCGACACTTCTACTGCTGATGGCATTGAAATGTCAGCAAAGCTCAAAGCAAAAGTACACAATAAATTTGATATTACACCACATGTTTGATTAAGCCCAAGGGTAAAATTGTAACCTGCAATTTTATTCTGAGTCAGTAGATTCTGACACATTTTGATTTTTAACAAAGGGAAACTCAGTCTTAAGGCTTCACAGAATTCAGCAGGACTGTCATGGTTTTATTCAGACTCTCCTAGAAATTGGTCTTTACAAGCCCAGTGGACACAAATATGTTAATAAATTTTATTATTGTAAAAAGTGTTACCAAGGAATTGTTTCAAATCGCAAGGCTGTGACTACACTCAAAACACAGTTTATTAATTAATGGCAAAAATGTGTTAAGACTGTATAATTTTCATCAGAAAATACTGTTTCTATTTGCTACTTCAGATTTTTAATACATTAAAAATAGTTCTATACATGTACCTGAAGTTGTTAGTTTTTAAGATGCAGGAGTGTTGTCTATAAAAACCTCAAGGACTTTCTGACCATACTTAGTTATTTTTTAAAAATCCATTTATACTCATTATAAAGTATAGGATAATTCCAATAATAGTTAAAAACAACAACTCTGCCTCACAATGAAGACACGGGGAAACTGTATGAGTTACTGTGACAGGTCTCAGAGAAGAAATGCTTGACTACAGATGAAAGAAGTACAAATGGTGAAATCCGCTCTGGTTTACGACCACGGAGCATGGTAATTAACTGACACATACTCAAACACTTTTAAAGCAATAGCCTGTTCAAAAGCCACGCATTGTTTTTGTTGTTTCCTAATTTTTATCACACTGCTGGATGGCTCAGAAGTGATGCTGTCAAAGCAGCAGTCGAGGACCGAAGTAATTGGAACTGCTGGGTGAAAAGACAAGCTCCGTACAGGAATTTCCTGCCACTCCGGTGGCTGTGACAGAAAAGCTCTGAAAATGCCGGTAGAGATTTAGAATGATGAATAGCTGCTACGGTTAGTGAGAAATCTTGGAAGTTCAGTTTTGTTTTATTTGCTGAAATATTACCAAAGAAGGCTTGAAGCCTGTGACTTGTAAAATGTAACTCCAGAATGACCTCTGACAGTTGGGGTTGCTGTGGATGTTATGCTTCTATTTATCTTTGAGTATTGTCAGGTCCTTTGTCTCATTTCTCAAAATAAAAGCACAACCTTTGTCCCACTGTTTGTCATTATTTATACACCACAAGGTCAACTCCTTTATTTTGAGACCTCCTAATTTTCTTGACATTATTTGTTGGGGCTGTCTTTTCTACCGTTCTTGATAATTATCCCTGTATTCCATTCTCCAGTCTTCAGAGATAAACTAACAAGGCTATGTCCACATAATGGACTTCAAAGTAAATTGTTGCAACGATGAACCTAATTACCCTGCTGCTCGGTGGTATCTGTAACCACGCTACAGGCACATGGGCTCCCGCTGCCTTGAAGCTCCCGAAGAAATAGGCTTGTGAGAATAACATCCACCAAAGGCAGGGAAATGACACAAAGTAGGAAATGCGAACAAGGATGTCTATCAGCACTCCCAGGCAGGGAGCCACCCATCTCCTGTCGGGGCACTGATTGACTCTTTCCCCTGCTCAGATGTGAACTCTCTTCTGATTTTAGGCACTTAACACAGGTTGATCCCCACGACCGCAGCATAGAGCCGGGAGCAGTAAGTTGGGGAGTGTAGGTATTACACCCAGTAGACCCAACTGGAGCATTCGCCTGGGACTGCAGGAGACCCACACTCAAATCCCACCTCTGACTGACTCAGTCTCTCAGGTCTTTGGAGAGCATTCCCCGTGGTGCAATGGTTAGAGCAACTGGGAACAAAAACAAGCTCTTTATTTTTATATGGTAAGTATGATTTGAGGATATCTACATGACTAGATGTTAGAGGCAAAAAGGTGAATTTTTGAAATCTTCAGGTATTTAACCATTGGCCTGTTTGGCACCACCAGGACTGTGGTTGTGATATCCAGAAATGTATGTCAAGTACTTTATAGGCAGCACCTTGGACACATACAACAACAGCAGAGCAATGGCTTTGAAGATCTAAATTTTGACCTGAAAACATTAAGCACCTGCAAGTTATTTGAAGTGAATGGACCTTCACGTGATTTTACCCAAGTGGATCTAATTGCAGAAGCAAGGCCTGAAGACTTATCTGGAGAGCATCTTCCAGAAGCATTAAAGCTGAAGACTGGTGAAAAATCTGTTGGTACTGAAAGAGTGTCTGCTAGACACTCTTAGATATAAAACCAACACCCAGAATAAGTGCTAAAACAATTTTATTTTGTATATGATTTTTTCAAGATAGCTACAAAACATCACACGAAGCAGACAAAATGAAAGCAATAATCTTCAAAGCCTAACACCACATCCTTTTCCTTCCTGGCATAAGTACAAAAATGCAAGCTCAAAGAAGATAGCTTCTTACTGAGTGAAACTGCTTTCACAGAGACTGGATCTAAACTGCTTTCCTCTCTTCTGCTAAAGTCTCTTTAAAAAACAGAAATAAACTAATCTGAGGGAGCAGGGGAGAAGGACTCCAGCAAACCTAATACAAAAAGAAAGAAATGTTACATTGAAAATGTAAACTTACTGGTTTTGTTGAACATAAAGCTCTCTCATAACTTCTTTCTAGGAATTAACTATAGCTGAACACTTACAAAAGGAAAAGTTCACTTCAAAGTTATAAATGCAAATATATACAATTGATAAAGTTAATTGTCAAATATGTAGGCTCTCACTTTCTGTCTCAAATGTAGAATATGGAATCCCACAAAAATATACACTTTTCACAAAGCCATAGTGAAATGAATTTGCAGGCCTCTAAAATATTTTTCTTCTAGTTTATCTTATTTCTCTTGTGCTATTCACATAGCATTCTTTTTCCTATACAACTTCTCTTTTCCAATCCTACTTCTAAGTATTATACTCTATTCCTGTTACTTTATAACAATGAACTTTTAAAAGACTACAGTGAGTCTCAAAAATTACCTACCCAAAAAGTCAAAACCAAAAAACAATATGAAATTATTATGTATTTTTATTTATTATTATTACCTTGGTTTAATTTACCTAATTATAATGGGTGCTGTGCTATACAGCTGAACAAAAAAAATCAGACTGTTACCCATCATTAATGCCACAACTGATTCAATTGAAAGAAGAAAAAATAGTAACAAGGATCAATGCAATCAACACCCACCACCACCAATAAAAAAAATCCTAAAAAAAATGTTAACTAAAAAAATCCTTTCTAAATTTTCGATGCAATAGATACTGAGAAAGTGTAAATTGAAGAATCAGCATAGCACTACTTCCAGGACACCTTCCTTATGGCAGTGCTCAGCTGCTTATCAAAACACCAGATAAACAGATGAGAACAGAAAACATTTAAATTCAAGCCTGATGTTACTCTTCAAGCTATCAGTCATGCTCTGAGAATAACCTCCCAACTTTACCATTGCTGTCTTTGAGACCCATGTCCTCACTCTCACCAATGTTCCCAAACTGACCCTGTGTTTTCTTCTGAGTGTGCTGAAATCATACAGAGCGATCCTTTGCCAACCTTGGAAGAGTTGCTAATAACAAGTCTCACTTTGAGCTAGGTTGATATTTTCATTTAGTCTACACATATGTATATATTGTGAACTGTCCCTTTGTCTTTGCCCAGTCTGACGGATTACCTAGGATTAAAACAACGCCATGGTCAGCATAGTCTTTCTTTCTGCTCTCAGCCTGCTGGAGCTGCTTTTTGGAGAGAAAGAGTCACAAAACATCCTGGTACTCTTATAAAGGTAAATGCTCCTTGGCCAGTGGAAGAACAATAGACAGTTTTCCATTACGTTCATATAATGTCTGTAAGTTATTAAAAATGCTCTAAGGCATGCAAGTCCCAGGAGAAGTGCCAGTTGAAGGGAATATCATTTATATTGTGCCTATTTAAAATATGTTCAAAGAACATTAAAGTTGAATAGCCAGCGTTTCAGACAGCATTCACATATTAGGGAATGCCAGATGAAAGGCTATCTACCCAAATTTCATATATATCTGTATGTCCTTGGCTCCTCAATCATGCATTATTTTCCACTTCACAGAACATCATCTGGACCTAATGTGGAGCCTTTAGACCACCAGTCACTAGTCTTTAAACAGGTATAAACACTGCTTGCCAGTTGCAAGGCAAGCTATGGAACAAGAGTGAAATGCAGGTCAGTTCTCATCCATCTTCCAGGAAGACGTTGATCTGCTGTCTATGGCCTCTATTAGCTAATGAAGCCAACCACATTGATTCGGCACATTCATTCTGAAGTGCATTATGCTTACATTTAAGTCTTGGCTCTTTAATATTAGAAATCGGTATTTTACTCTTTCTGCTAGATCCCAATTAGATTGATTCTAGCTGTCTCAGATCCATGCAGTTTTACCAAAGCAAAAAGTTTATTTCAGGGTTACCTCATCCACATCTTTGTGATTTTACCTAGAACATGATCAAATGTGACAGGCATGTCATTGGTGTGATCAGCATATGAAATCTGTCTGTTTGATGCTAGATGCTCAGAGGTGCTTACTGCTGCCATTTCTTGTCCTCTTTGACCATCAGGACTTTGGACCATCCAAAAACCTTATCCTAGTTTTAAAAGAAAGCTAGAGCCCTAGATGTTCTTTAATTGCTTTTCATTTCTCCAAACAGTTTTCTGGTTTTATTCACTTTCTCAAAGGGGAAATTCACATCCAGGTAATGCCACCCTTTGTGAATTGATATAGTCTAAGGGACACAAATTTCAGCAGAGAACGTACATGCACTTTCCAAACAGAGGTTACTAATTTTATTAGATTTTTCTCCAAATCATCTTTGTGCTGAGAATAGACTCAAAGCCAAAAGGGGAATATTTAGACACAGCTGTCATTAATTTGGTGGGTTTAATTAATGTATATCGTCAAGTATCATTATCACTTAATAGCTTGATACTGTGGTCCCGTAATCAGCCATCTCAGAGTCCCAACGAGCTGGTGACCATAGCTACACCTATGTCACTTCTGAAAGCAGGCAGTCTTAGCAGATGCCATAGATCTTTATGTGGCTGTATAGATCACACAGCTGGAAACTGAGAAAAGCCTTTAAAATGTCCTACTGTACATTTTCTCCAGTTAAAGTGAAGGGAAATGAAATATTCATACAATATGAAGCTTCCTAGGCTGGAAATAGGGTTTCTCTTGCCAAAGGAAGCAAGCGCCTTCTATAGAATATTTTGCTTGCCAGAAATATGGAATAAGCATTACCCGACTTCTTAAAATCACCCTTTTATTTGATTTCTTACCAGACTGAAGTGAAATGTGAACTGTAGCTTTAAGGCCTCTCCCAGACTTAATAAGCTCCAGGTGTACTTGAAGCAGTTAATTGCTTCTGAAGGGAGCTAAGAGAATATTGTTCCAAGAGCCTGTTATTTCTGAAAAGACACTAAGATCAGGGTTTGCTGCCTCAGTGAGTTCCTATGGTGAAAGTTATTCATGTGCAGGAGCTATCAGGCTTGAAAGAAAGAGCTTTTATGGAGAACCTCTTTGTGGAAGGATGAATGCACTGAAGATTCTCTACAGAAGGCTATTTGAATTACGTGCATCTTAAACGGTGTATGTTGAACTAAACCCCTCTGAATTTTATGGAAATGGGCCCAAAGTGTGAAGCTGGGCTCATGATCCAGGTTTCCTCCTAATAGAGGGGGCTAAATTGGGTTTTTACATAAGGCTCCTCTCCAATTCTATTAACAATGAACTCTAGATGGCTCTTTTGACAACTGAACTGAAATCTCTTGGTGTAACTAACTTTCTTTTGAGAAAAATAAAACCTTCCCTGATAGTAATTCTGCAGCTCCATCATGTTCTGGCACAGTTTCTATTTTACCAACACTGTACAATTAAAAATGCATTTGTATTATTTATGGTAATTAATAATAATGAGATATACATGAAGAAAAAATCTTCAAGATCAATTCCCTTCTTTCTAGCTTCCACATTATCACATCCTGATAACTAGCAATGTATTGCAGCCAAGAGATACCATAGCTACTTAGTTATGCTCTTGCAATTTTACGTGACTATCGTGTTTAAAGTGTGGAGGGGTTAATATAAAAAAATAACTTTGGCAAGTGCTTCTCCCCAGGGACACAGATTTTTAGTAAATCACATTGAATTATGAAACGTACATATTATGTTGATTTGTAAAGAAGAGCTACCTTGTGACTGAGACACTATGCTACAATTTCTAAGGTGCAGGCTTAGTTCATCTCTTTCAATTTTCCATTGTGGCCCTGCATAAGTCATCACATTTTTCAGTCTAATCTTGTTCTTGGAAGAAACTTATCTATTGGGATTGAAATTTTCCAAAAATTCAGTCTGTATGGGAAATTTTAGAACAGATGTTTCAGGCTTGGCAAAATTACAAGTAAAGAAAACAGGCTCTTATTTTGGGAAGCGTGAAGCAATTTTAATGATTGATGAGCTCTCTCTATTTGAGTGTAAACAGGTTGTACACGAATAACTTTTTAAAAATAACTGACTTTGCCTAATTTTTTACATCCCACATACTTATCCCTACTCTACTGTCTTTATTTTTCTGCACTCGGTTCTTTACTTATAATGTCAAGATCTCTAACATTTTCAGAAGACATGAAAATGTCATCGTCAAATCTGACGTGACTCAAGTACTATAATATTTGTGTCATTTTCTTCTTAGTTAAACTTTCTAAACACCTTTTCCAGGCATGAGGTGAAAAATTTCAATGAGACACTATCTCCATATCTAGCTGCACTTCAACTCAATTTCTTCACACTTCTTGTCATGCTAAACTTAAACATTTCTGTCCTAATAATATAGCTGTGTTTCTGCGTTATTGTATATATGGCCCTTCTACACCTTTCCTTTCCACAACTTTCGACACTACTTGAATTTCCATCAAGTCAGAAATCTGTTCATAATTCCAGGAAGGTATACACAATCTCTTGTTTTTTCTGGCAGTCTTTCTCAGGGGTTATTCATTGTTTGCAGGTGATTCGTGGCTGAGACATTATTTCTAAATCCAGGCTACTCTTGAGCATGATTAGAGCGTCATTAAATATTTTTTAACGTACATAAAGTGCTGGCTATAAACCCCAACCATCTGGCATTGCTGTGTCCTGGTGGTTGGTAAGAGAGTAAAAGAATACATTCAACCCATTTTGCCCCTAGAACAGTAATAATCCAACAGAAGCCCAGGATTTGTTTGCCAGAGAGGGAGCATTTCAATGCTGCTAAATATTATTTTTAAATCATTATTATGATGCAGTATAAATATAGCTACATCTTGGAAGGCCTCAGTATCAAGATTTCAGACACGCTCTGTAGTATCAGTTTAATAAGGCACACCCTACTCTCAAATGATATTATAGTTAAAAATCTGGAACACTTTGGGTTTCCAGGAAATTCCTAAAAAGCCTCATTCTTTGTTTATTTAGTTTTACAACTAGTAAAGTGTGAATATGGTCAAGATGCAGGCAGGGTGTGCTTGACAAGGAAGAGTGTGTAGATGGAGGGGACACCCTGGGACATCACAGCAAAGCAGCCATGCCACTGTACATGTCATACCTAAGAGCACTAAATGTGGGGAGGGGGCCTACAACCCCCTTACTGCCTCCCCGCTTAATAAATTAACTTTAAATATATTAACTTGAGGGCCTCACCTAACTTGGACATCTCTATCTTTTTCGTTTTGATCTCAAAAGAAAAATTCTTTAGGTGCTTCCTCTGAAACAGGTATAAGGAAGTCAATAAATGATACTATACTTTTAAAAAAATGAGAAAAAAAAACCCCAAACAAACCAAAAAATCCTACCAGTTTTCTATCATACCTTAAAGTGCTGTTCCACATCATAATTTGCCTTCCTCAGAACCGAAATAAGATCTGGTCTTCCTGTGTTTCCTGTAAACTGGTCTGTTTGGACTATTTCAGACCAAGGCAACAAGCCAGTTTGAAGAACTACTTTGGAAAACACCAAGTACCAGATCCCCTGCTCATATGAATAAATTTTACTTTAAACATCCTTCCAATTGCAGTTTTGGCGCTGCACCTCACAGAGACATAAAATCCTCACAAATAATTTGTTTTCAAACTCTTTAAGGTTGCATAACCCAAAACTTTAAATTCTACTCAAACCAAATAGGCACCAGAAACCAATTAATCTCCTCCATTACATAACAATTTGATTTAAAGTGTATCTCCCCACAGAGACTCTGAAACGCTCCATAGCTGAGTTGATGAAAGTATGGATTTCGATAACATCTGAAACAAAACAAGACATGTTGCCATTTCAGGAACTCAACAACATGGACAACCATCCTGGCACTTTTAATTTAATTGACAAGTATTGTGCCCTTTCTAAAGTCCTTATACCCTCACATTACGACAGTAGGTTGAAATCTTAGGATGCGGCAGCTCTGTCCTCGTCATAGGATTTCATAGTATCTCTAAAATTATGCCATCTCAAATTAGTCATGAAGCCATGAATGTGCCACCCAGGAGAATTTTTTTTTTTTTTTTTAGATAGTCTTCTTGTTCTACTAAGATATTTTAAGCCCTCCAGCAAATTATTCAAAAATCTCATTGCCTTTCCATTCTGTCTAGGCTGTATTTAAATGCAGGTAACTGAACTGAGGCAAAATGGTGTGCCCAGTGGAGTCAGGCTATGACTTCTAGCAACAGCACTGACCAGATGTGTTACAGGAATTTTACAATATAATGTTTGAAACGTATGTTACTATTCAACCTGCTCTGTCAACGCTCGAATCCTGCTGAACAGTGTCTGCTCCGATCATGAATCTTTTTTCTACATGTCCTGTAGTGGGGAACGGCAAGAAAATGAACACTGTCTGTGATGCTAATGCTATCGCACACGTAATAAAGGACAGTCTGTTTGCTGAGTTGGATGGGTTAATAGCCTTTGTACAGCACAAGAGGCAGGCTCAGAAAGTATTTTACAGTAGTAAAATTTGTAATGTTCTCATTTCCATCCATGGCAGTGGCTAGTAACACTTTGGGATTCCCTGTGGGTTACCAGGGCATGTGACTAAGAATGGAAATCTTTGGGGTGAGGTGGTTCATAGGCATTTCTTAGCATTTGCTAAGGGTTGTTCTATTCTCCTTCCATTCCAGGGTGCATGAAAAAATAAGGGCTATTTAATACACATGGAAATTTAAGAGTTATGCTTTCAAACAAACAACAGAAACCTATTTTCTATAATAGAAAATGTATCCTAAAATCCAATATGAAAAGGCTGATTCAGTGCTAATATTTCTTACCAGTTTATTGATATAGAAGGTACAGTGAAAATATATAGCTTCCCATTCCAAATTTGGCTGTTGTCCAGTTTACAGGTCTGACTACTAACTGTCTATTCTAATACCAGTTCTGTAGTTATCCAATTAGGTAGAGCTGGGAAACACACATCAGACATTCACATCCACATCTGTATGTGACAGACAGAATTTCTGATAGTCAGTGAAGCACACGGAAAGTGGCTGATTAAATTCTTCCATCTGAATTTGTAGGCTGAAAATCTGATCTCAAGTTTTTCCACTCTTTCTAAAATCTGACAGTTCGACATCCACCTCCCCAACTTCAACTGATTCTTAATGTGATTTAGAATGACATGAGGCTGCATTTTTACTCGATGAAATGTGCACTGTAATTTGTTCTAAATGTTAAAGGAGGAAGATTAGTTAGATTTCTATATTAATAACCACTCAAACTAAGCAAAAAACGAGTGACTTCTACCTGTTTAGACTTAGGTAAAATATGGAAGGATTTTTTCCTATAATAAAAGCATTATAATTAATCTTTCTTTTAACAAATGTTAAATTAGTAAGCATAATTAATACACATCAGCTTTCATATGTCTTGTTATGAGAATGTACACCCCTATCCTCTTATTGTTTTTGTTGAGGAAAGCAGAGGAATCCTTTAAGAGGATTAATACATGCAATGTGCTTTTAAATGATAAAAACCCACAACATTTGAAACATTTCTGAGCAGAAAGCACTTAATAAAATCTATTAGCAGTAGTAACAAAATATTCAAAAAGTCAATTTGTAAAGCATTTACTTATATTTCCTATGTGCAAATCATTTTGTATGGACTACAAGGATCAGAGAATGAAGTGTCAGCAAATAACTTCTGAAATACAAGATACCCTTGTAGTTAAATATTTCATTTCTGCATGAGTGGTCGCGAACATCTATGGATTTACCAGCCTTTTGTAGCCTATATAGCAGGATAATATGAGACTACCCTCTAAAAGTGAAATTGAATTTTAAGATATTCAGATAAAGTGGGTCAGAATAGTATGGAATTATCAACAAACTTAAAACACTTCATGTCAATTTTTATTACATTCAGTAGAACAGAGCTCTCAAAAATGATATAATCTAACCTTTTCAATAATAAAAAAAGAATACTCCTTCTTTAAAAATCTGATCTCACAAGTATTTTTCTTTAGGGAAATACAGCTCATCTCAGAAATATCCCTCTCTTCCTTTCACTGTCATTTATCATTGAATTCAACTGAATGTCTTTCACTGAGACTTTATAATTTCATCTTTAATACCCCCCACTAATCTCCCTCATGGTGGCCTTCAGCCAACAAATGTTCTTTACATTACAATACCCTCATTTATTCAATTCCCAAGAAACAGATCTGTGAAAGGGTTAACCATTTGATTGTCAAAAGCTTTGGGTTCTGCTGAGCTACTAAATTTCATGTGCACTTATTACCCAGGCTAGGTTCAAGCCATTGTGGGGCTGGCACAGCGTTTGCCTAACAGGGGTAGACCCTTGTAGGGAAAACTAGACAATGAGATGATACTCTGCACACCTAGCATTTACTCAGCCTAAGCCATACTGGTATAAATGCAAAGGTAAACCATCTTTCCCTGATTACTCACTGGGAGTGCCGGTTCCACAATAAGGGGTTGCAACTAAATCTAAATTAGAGGAATTAAGTTAGTTTACCAGTTCACAGCTCCTGCTGCCCCTCCATGCAATACCACGGTGACATTCTACTTTGTTTCAAAAAGGGGGTGGGGCGAAATCATTTCCAGCTTAAATGGGTAATACGAAAAGGCTTATTTTTCACCATTTATTTTATCAAAAGAAAATTACCTACCGAACAAGCAGATGCAATATCACAAGGGCTGAAGTGACAACAGCAATGTATTTGTCTCCTGCTCAGTCTTCCCACTTTCAGTATGTTTATCTGACAGTTATTAGGTGAAACTTAGTCTCTCTACCAAGTGACCTGCATTTCATATAAATAATATTAATTATTAATATTATTAATCATTAATGCATTCTTTGGAACAGGTACGTGAATGTAAGTTTCCTGTGTCCCAGGAGAATGTCCTTGCTTCCTCCCCCCTTAACCTTTCTCCTAATTCACATTGAGTTATTTAATACAGCATTTAATAGCCTTAACAGGAAATATTGAGGAAGCTCTACCTCCTTTTCGAGAAGCCTGGTGATTAGGATGTTCCCACATTAGATGTGGAGGATTTGGCTTCAGATTCCTGTTTCAAATTACACTAATTGCAGCATCTTAAGGAGGTCCTGCCCTGTATATTGAGACACATGCCAAGTCAGTGTCTCTTTCCAGCTGTTTTCTGTTACAGTGTCCAATTCCCGTAAGGTCTGAAAACACTTCTGAGGTTTGAACCTATATGTCTTGGACTCAAGCTAGAGAATTTTGTTGGTATTTAGGCAGGTGGTAAGTGTCTGGACTCAGGAGCATCAGCACCCCACCCTGCTCACTGGCTGAAACTTAGGTACCTGCACAGCTAGCGAACAGCTAGCTGGGCCGAGGATCCGCATAGTGCAAAATATTTCTGTATGAAGTGGATTCAAGTAGGCAGGTGCCTCACTCTCCCTATTTCTTTCATCCGAAGACAGGTCTTCATAATTGGCCACCCACAGCCAAATGAAAAAAATGGGTGTTACTTTTATCTTCCTGAAGAAACAGTCTGAAAAATGTTCTTAATCCCCTTGCAAAGTCTCTTTACTGAGTTTCTGATGATCTTGTCACTTTGAAATAGGAAAAAAAAAAGCATCCTGTGGTTTATTTGCCAGTCTATATCATGGTATTATGAAAACCTGAGTACACTGTCCAATTTTACTAGAACGGAAGAAATGATCCAATCACTTGGAAATACAAGGGATAAAGTTCAGGCATTATAACATCCCATTCTGTGAGAACAAGGGCATATCCCACCCATTCATTCAGTGAAAATGAAGCAGAGAAAATGGAGGAAAAAGATAAAATTTCTTTTCTTGTACTGAAAGAGACTGGGTGCATTCTGGGCATAAAGAAAACTGCTACTTGTGATACTAAATGGCAGGAAAAGGTTGTTTGATTGCACGGAAGAGGGACTAACAGCTTTTCCAATCTTAAAAACGGTCCTATTAGAGACAAATGAAGGAGTTCTAATCATCATTGAAACAACTCTTTTTGATTAAGTCAGACAGAAGAATCATTTAAGATATAGGAGACAATCAACCATGTTCAGATTTAAAGAGAGCATCTAACTGACATAGCATGAAACAAAAGAAAGGCATTCAAATAATTTTATTTATGAAATATCCCTTACTTATTAAATGCACATTCATATGAAACCACAGCATAATAATAATTGATATTTAGGCCAAGATGGGTAGGAATTAATATCTTTATAATATAGATAGTGGATTAATTAAGACAGAGAGGAGGGAAATGATCTACTTAAGGTCATACAGAAAGCCAGTGAAAACAGTAGGAAGAAGCACCGGATGTCCTGTTTCTGAAATCTCTGTTATAACCATTAGATCAGTACTTCCCAGTCTGGCAGCCTGTAAGGTCTTCTGGAGTGCTTCATGCCAATATATATTAAAAAGCTAAAACCAAAGCCAACAGCAAAACGTTGCCCACGGCATGTTACTTGCTCACTATTTGGCTGATAAATGGAGCCAATTAGAGGCCACTGATGAAACTGCCTAATTCTGCTATACATGCCTTATGTGTAGAGTCAGGTTTTGTCCAGTCTGTAAACCTGTCTTTGTTGACTTGTTAGAGAAAAATAAAGGCATAAAACACTGCCAGCAATGACACAGCAAAGGCAGGCAGCCGCTGTCACAGTAAGCAAGCGGCTGCAGTAGTGTGCATGAGCACCACAGTGCTGAGGGGTGGCAGCACCCACCAGCTCCAGCTTCAACATCGACGCCAGCAGCCACCACGCCTGGTCCAGCAGCAGAGGGTCATCACCCTAACCCAGACACCACTTGCGTATGGCAAGCAAGTTACTCACAGAAAGTGTCAAATAAATATGGGCCAAATATAAGTTAAATTGAAGCAAGTATGATTGACCACTGTACAGTCTAAATACTATTTCATGCCAACTTACATTTTTCAGCCTGATTCTTTGCATGTATTGCAGTGCCACTGCATTAACACAGCTAAACTTACATTATAGGCTTTTCCTTAGAACCTCTTTTTTCAAACTTGATTGTTGTAGTCACCACAGAAATATTAATCAAAATTCATTGCAAGAGGACATAGCTAAAGAGATGTAAAAGTGCTTCTCTATGAAGCTATTGATTGAATGTTCTGGATATGTGAAATGAAGTATCACATCACATCATAGTAACCTTGTTTTGTAGATTGCCATCTCTCCCAGAAATCATGGGTAATGGAAATTTTAATGTTCTTTCAGTCACATGAATGCATATTTCTTTAATTTTTGCTATTTAAAATGAATGTGAATTATAAATTTTGAAAGCAGGGTAGAGTAAAAAAACATATTAGGAAAATAACTACACTTTTGGCTTTCTGTTGACCACAAATATAAGAAAAAAAGTTAAACTCAGAGAAAACATTTTTTCAATTATGGCTAACACAGAGGAGTTTAAAATACAGGCAGCACATGTTAACTTTATATAGAGAGGTATTTGATTTTTAAAATAATACAGGTTTGAAACAATACAAGTTATCCGCAAACTTAATCTCTCAGATTATGTTTTTTCTTACCAGAGTATCTGACCAGAAACATTCTGAAGGAAAAACAACTTTAATAAGGCTACTGTATGTCTGGGTTTTCCTGGTCTTGGTGATTTCCTACTATAAGTTCTGCTTCGGCAGGATTCATCCTACTTAATCCAAGATTCCAAATGTCTGGTAACAACAACAGAAAGGTTGAGAGGTCTTGGGGAATCCTAATAGCCTAATGCAATCACATAGCTCTACATCGGCATTCAGAGGAGAATAAATCAGACTCACTACAGGTAAGACAACCTGATCATGGATCTGTATTTCCATGGGAAAAAAAATTCCCCCCGAAAGATTGCAATCCTATGCCTAAGTGTCCAAATATTGCCCCAAATGCTGCTCTGAAACTCAGATCTGGGTTTTTTTCCTCATATGACAGACATACTATTTGCTTCTGGGAGCTCACCCACATTACCTTGCCAATATGCCTTAAATCTGAACTGGAGACAGACTTGTTTAGCCACTAAGTTCATTCATTTTAATACCTTTCCACTGACACTGCAGATATAGGTGGCAATCAGACAAAAAGCAGTCATAGGCTGTCCACGTGATGTGGACACTAGCATAAGAAGAAACTAACAACAAAGAAAGACTGACATTTGTTTCATATAGTCACCCAATGGTTCTTTCTTTTAAGACAAATGCAGTATAAACCATTCTTGGTTTCTGAATCATCCTTTCCCTTTGTCGACAGATATTTTACATGAGAAGAAAGACAGTAATAATGAAGAACCCTGAGAAAAATGCATTTGCCCCTCATACTGGTTCTGCCCTCCAAACATTAACAAGTAATTGAAATTATCTAAGTGAAAATGGATTTCCAGTTATCTGAAAATAAACTTGAGACTACCAGTAGGTTTGTTTTCTTCATTTACATGGAAAATTATACTTTTACCTATATATACTACTACACTTGAGAAGTGCCTTTTATACATTCCTGATGTTTTGATAAGTGAATGTTACATATGAGGACAACTCCCTTTTCATACATTTTAAATGGTCTACATTTTGAGTCCATTCTGTTCTCATGTATCAGGAACTATTTAAAAATGCTTATAGCACAGAAATTGTCACTGAAAGGATACCAGCAGGTGGAGGATGAATGTTGCCAATGCTTCCAAAAACAATCAGTCATTAGATTTAATATTAGAGTGTACACATTTAATACTAGAGTGTAGAGGGGGGGAAAGATGGCAAATGTGGACTTTTCACTGAATTTCTACCTGTTTTACTTACAAAGACAGAAAGTCAGGTCTGAAAAGGACTGAAAATATGCCAGAAGTGCACAAAAAATGTCATGATGTGAAAGTCCAAGTTTCAGTTACCTATCTGTATATCTAATTTTAGCACTTTATATATATATTTTACTCATATATATATATATATATGTCCAGCCTTCCATATATTAAAAGATGTGTCCTGGTGATTTACTTTCAGGCACCTGAAATATACAATAAAGTAGTACAGAAGACAATTCAAAATAGGATTGGAGCAAGTGTTTCACAAGGAGTGAAACAATGCAGCAAGTGCTGGAGATAGATAAGGAATTATACTTGGCAAGTCAGACACAGAGAGAAACTGTTCACAAGATCTCCAAGGAACAGTCTGTGCCTGTCAGAAGCACTGAATCTACATTTTGTTAGGTTAGATATCTTCGACATTCAAAGAAATAAATGTTCCCATATCCTTTTCAAATGAGTCCCAG
The DNA here is from genome assembly GCF_965638725.1 of Aptenodytes patagonicus. Lineage (NCBI taxonomy): Eukaryota > Metazoa > Chordata > Aves > Sphenisciformes > Spheniscidae > Aptenodytes > Aptenodytes patagonicus. The sequence goes on from NC_134949.1 coordinate 29,037,083, forward strand.
GTTGACCCAATTTGCATGGAAATGTTTACACTTCCTTCAACATAAATCGTCTAAACTTACTTTTTACTGCATTGAAATGAAAACTAATTTATCATTTCCCTATTTACAGTACTGGACTATTTATAGCCAAATATGTACCACACACAGATATAACAAAGACTTAACCAGCTAGAATCTTTTGCACTAAAAGCAACACGTAGACTTTTTCCCACATCTTAGTGTCAAAGTGCCAGCATAAGTGGTGGCTCTCAGTGCCTCAAGTAAGCAATCTGTGAGGAATAGCCTTGGTCATAGCTTTGTGATACCTACCGCAGGATCCACTGGTTACTTGATTAGTGCCTAAGGGCGAGTACCAATGACACCACTTACAGCATCTTTCCAACCACCTCCAGGACTCACTAGCAAGTCCAGGCTCAGTGGGACCCCCAGGACCACTGGGTGTTCAGGGGCTGTCTTCTAGGAAGAGGTAGCACTGCCAGTTTGTTTTAAATTGAGACATTGTCAATCATTGCCGCAGTTGTCTGGAGCACATTAGTAAAGTCATCAACAGGGATGATGGAATTTTAAATAAACGGCACAAAACACAGCTTAGAGCAAGCGTGTGGGTCTCTGGGATATTAATGCAGCATTATGTTTGTATGGCATCTAACGAGATTTGTTGCTGTAGTCGTTTTCTTGCAGTATGCAGCCATGCAATGGGAGATAGCTGGCAATATCAATATAAGCGTTGAGGGGAGCGTGATAAAGCTTTCAGGACCTGGCAGCAACATGAGATTTTCCAACACATATGCCATGGTTCTGATTCTGCCTTTGCATGTTAGGAAGAAGATCTCACTGCTCTCTTGAGCCTCAGGTGGAGCCAGGTTAAAGGTTCGGTGCCGCAAGAGGAACATGAACTTGGTGCAGTATTGCCGTGCAGCAGCCGTACTGCTGTCCCTGCTGGTTCCCATCCCCTGACGCCATGGGGCGGGATGGAGCTGGGGGACCGCAGCAGAGCTGGCATGCAGTAGGACCAGGTGTGCAGTCAGCAGTGCTGTCATTGCCCCGTGGTGGAATTGCTTTGCTGCTCCAACAGTCTGCCTAAGGAGCTGCCTGCTCTGCTCATGCGTATAAGCTTCGTGTCCTCCGGTCCAAAAGACTGCGCAGGAAGGGGCGGGTTAGGTAGGAGGCACAGCACTGTGACACAGCTTCAAATGTGAGATTTTTCCCTCTCAGTGCAAGGCTGTCTCTGCATTCGAAAAGAACCATAAACTCCTTCCTAGCCAGACAGGCACGAAAATATGAACATGTGTATGTATGTGTAAACACAGATGAATTAGCTTTGACATTCAGAGTTCCTTAATTCAGGGGAGCCCTTGCTTGCAAGCATTTTGAGCCACAAAAGCCAGCCCTGATAACTTTATTTGCTTGCCATTTAGTAATTATATATTTCAGTCACCCAAAGATGTTCAAATGCTGGAAACTGGAAAGAGGTATCAGCCATTTTTATAAATACAGTGACTGATTCCATGATTTATTCATGAGGTTATAAGGTACTGTTGGGTTTAGCAATCACTCCATAAATAGGGCAATAAAAGCACAGACCAACACCTTTCACTTACCTTAGTAAGTAACTTCATGGTCAGATTTATATGGTATACTGAGCAGAAAGCCATTTTCTATCAGATAATGAAAATATTTAGAAAACCTCTAGAGCAGTGAGGACTATAGGACTCCTAAACCTGTAATTGTTTTACGCCATTATTAGAAATGAAAATATTGGGAAATTATTGAAGTTTCCCAATAAATAGGGTGTTACACCAAATAACCCTCAGGCTGCTAAGAAAAGCCTTTTTGAATTGCATGAAAAAGAGAGTGGTTACTTTTTCATCTATCTTCTTCTACCACGTAACAATAACTACATGTATAACAATATCCTTCTTGTCATAAATCTTGTTTTATAAGCAAAGTGGCTATCATTTGGAGTACAGTTTATTTTATATAATTCAAAATCAGAAAAAAAGTTAAAATAAGTTTTAACAAATGTAATTGTGTAAGGCTCACCAAATGCAGCCACACATACTCTGCAATAACTGCATATCAACTCAACTCTAAACAAGTTAAAGATGAATTACAACATTCGTTATTTAAAAAAGAATAAACTATTTGAGTTCACGTAAAACTTCAGCCTGTCCTAAGATGATATTTTTATTCAATGTGTTGAAGAAATATCTTTTCTCTGATGAGACCTGGGTCTAAATCTTTCTCCCCCACGTGGAAAAGGGAGCGGCATGCATGAGGTGTGGTTCTGATTTTGAAGAGTTTGTGTGGACTCTACTTGATCAACAGCTGAGGCATCTGTGAGGAAAACCTGGGGAGGCGCGAGTGACAGTAAGAGTTACGCTGGCTAATACAATCCCACCAAACTGCTTTAAATCATTTGCATTCACTACACATTAGAAACCTATAAAGAACCATATTTTATCCTGTAACCAAAAGTACAACAGCAACTCCAGATCTCAAACAACAACAACAAAAAAAACCCTGAAGAAAATCAGAAAAGTATATTAACATGACCAAAATGTTCTTAAATCAACTGAAAAACAAGCTTCTGAATGTCTATACTGTACTCCAGTCTACTAAAAATACATACTCAGAAAGTCTGCTAAACCGTTCTTAACAGATTCAGCTCAATGACTAAATGTAATATTCATGTCACATAATGGAAGCTGTCCAACATTATTAAAAACAAATATACTTTGTAATAATTTATTTTACCAGTGCACTAGATCACATAGCTTGTTTTTCATGCAGTATTTCTGTATATTTTTGAAATTTTATCATAAAGTTAAATTACTTATAAAGGATGAGTATGTGGCATTAAAATAATTGGTAGACTCACCAGAAGGTATGTTAATGAGTGCAAATCCTGTTTAGGTGATGTGGTTCAGTTAAGCCCAGGCAGAGTTAGGCCTGGTAAGTCCCACCTGGTAAGTCATCACAGCCCTCAGAAGAATTGGCTTCCCAAGGACAACTGGATTGGCTTTTGAATACAGGAGGGAATTATTTAGTCTGCATTTACTCACTTTATTTTTGGGAGAATGAAAGCAGTGATCCCACCTGCATTTAAAGCAAAGATAGTGGCACAATACCAACACCAGCTATCTCATACTGTGTATGTCTGGGGAGCAAGAGGCTTTCCCTGAGAACACCAGGTTGGCTAGGCGAAGCCAGGTAGATTTCTAGTTGCAACTAGCCAACGTATTTTAATGGGTGTAAAATATTCTCAGTGATGAGATCCAGAGTGATTCCAGGGCTAAGGGATAATCTTAACAAAAGAACAAAGTGGGTGTAAGTTGGTGGTTCTCGAACTATGACCAAGGGCCAGACTTGTTTTTGGCTGTCTTGGGCAGTAGGCTCACGTGAATAAACTCTGCAAAAATTTTTTTTCATTTTAAAATGCGGTACTTCAAGATCTGTGCCTGCTAGAACGGCTCCTTCTCCCAAATAAACAAACCAGCAGTTAAGTTTGCGCTCAGCTACTGCCTTCCAAATCTTTCTTCCAGCAATAATAAGAAATTTTTCATATGCCAAACACCTTCCTCATTCTCAGACAAATCATTAGCAATGTGAACTGTTTTACAACAGGTAAAACTAAGGAGGTTACACATGATTAGCCTAAAACCACAAAGGCAGCTGTGTCTGAGCAGAATATAGAGCTGAGCTAGATAAAATAATTGCCAGTCCTGCTACCTGACTGCCTTCAGAAGCCGGTCAGCTTTGTGCCAGGATGGGAGAAAGTTACCATTTAGACTGTATGTTCAAACATATTTCTATACGTTACATTGTTATGCCAAAAGCAGTTCAGTCAGCTTTTAGGAGCCCATTTGGGAATTTTTCCACTATTGTTGGCCGCATCTGCACTTCCTGTTTTTATGGATGATTCGTTTCAGGAAGTGCTGAGGCCACAAAAAATACACAAATTCATCAAAATAAACCAAACCCGACCGAACCTATGTTTTTCATGTAAAACCAAAGCACAATCTCACGACTTCGCAGAAAAAGCTTGAACTTTGTGAAATTTCAATAATTATTTTCAGCCTTTTTCGGCACCTCACCATTTCCTTTGTTTCTCAGCTACAAAGTTTGGTGCTGAACTTGCTGAGTTTAAAAAAGCAGGTTAAAAGGGGGGAAAGATAAGGTTATTATGCACAGTGAAAAAGAAACTCACTGCTCTGCACCAGTTTTTTCCTTCAGTCAGAAAAATATAACTACAAATAGTCCATTTACAGCAAATTAATTTGCACAAGGACTTTGCAAAGTAAAATATAGCTGCACTCTCTATAGCTGCAGTATACTTAACTTCACATAAAATAATCTACTCCTATATTAGTCGCCTGATGCAACTTCCATGAGAATGTCAAAGCTGTGCTTTGTTAATGTAGTTGGGTTTTCTTCCTGAAATAGATTTAGAAAGAGTCAAAGATTTCTTTCCTTGTCTGATCATGTCTGTAATGTTACAACATCCTCAGCGTGCTCACAATCTCAGGAGTAAACTGTTCTGCCAGGTTTTTTTCCAAGGCAACTAACAAAAATCATCATTATTTTGGCTACTTACTAACCTTTTAACTGTTGCCCTAACTACATACTCACCAGCATCTTTCTCATAAAACTTCTGTAAGGATCACAGAATTGCTGAAAAAAATATTTTTACAGTGCAATAGAACTGCTAAGCTTTTGCCTCGTTTTTGATTAATTTCATGCCTGACTCAGTCAGAGATTAGGCCCTGACACAGGTTATAATTAAATATTGAAATCATGAAGTGCAAGAATGTTTAATTTTTAAAATATGAGTTTTAATTTACCTCATACAGAGAATAGCTCTGGTCACCTGCAGAGATGCATTACACACTACATTGCCTAATGTAGGATGCCTGAATAAGGCTGAGCATACAGTTAAAGTAAACTAATGCAATTTACTGAACAGCAGTCAAATATTTATCCAGTTGATGAAGCAGACTTTATGTGAAACTCAGACAATAATTAAAGGGAAGCCTTGCTTAAAACATGCTTATTCCAGTTTTCACAAATATGTTATACCAAAGCAGCATCTTCCTTTTCTCAAATATTGATGTTCTCCTAACACATTATACAGTGAGCTTGTCCTTGGCATTCTCTTGACTATTTAATGAATACATTTCCTGGCATTTGCCTTATCTTTGTTATGTTGTTCTTTGGAGAGCTAAAACTCTTAGTTAGCCCTTGACAGAAAAACATCAGAGCAAGCTAGTAAAAGGTCTTACAGTATCAGAGCTATTAACATGGTATTTGATTAAACCATAGAAAGATGGGGAATAGATACTACAGAATATGTCCCCTGTACTTAGATTTTCACAGCCTTGGATGTTTTTTCATAGAACTTTCACATTTGTTTTTGTCATTTTATCTGAGCAATAGTCTGAATAGTCACAGGCTGAATACTAATCCTACGATTATTTTGTAGTGCTGTATCTCTATCATTCCAAATAGAATTGAATATGTCAGATATTTCCAGTTCTTCAGAACAAATATTTTTGCTTCAAGTTTCAGTTTTCATCGTAAAAAAAAAATTAAAATCCTTTTATACCAACAACCTGAAATACGTGTTGAGAAGATACGTTTTACATGATATAGAACAAAAGGTAAACAGCATACAGACATTTATAAAACTGTAAATGGTCTCAATTTTTAATTTATAACATTGAAGTTTGTGTACTGCATAATTCACAAGCATTATTAAATCTTCACATTTCAAAGCACTATTAGAGTCAGGAAGCCTGAGTAGTTAGTTGTTCATCAGAAACACCTAATACTGACCACAGTAACAGAGGAGACAGAGTTTTGACCTGATCTATATCCCCGAACTAGATGGAAGCATATTTCCATAATAATCTACTGGCCAGTAAGTAGTGAAGAATATATGCTCATTGGCTATTAACAGTCATTAGGAAATCCCCAGATTTTTCAGTAATACAAAGCTGATGAAATGTTGATGTCCATCACCTTCAAAATACACATATTTCAAAATACACGCTACAAATGACAGTTCACTTAATCCAAACACTACTATTTTTTGCAGCACAGCTGGATAATTCAACATAAAGTGACTGCATGAGGTTTCTCCTACACTGAAGTAGCATTTTTGTTTTGACAGCTTTTTTTACTTTGATAATGTCACAGGTACAAACAGCCCCTGCATCGGGAAGGCTAATGTTGCATTTTTAAGAAATCAGGATTATCTTATCTAGATCAAAAGAGCAATAAAGACAAATGCCAACAACACCAAGTTAGCACATCAGAAAAGCTCTTGTGCAAGAGCCTAACTGGCATAAACTACCATAACTACTTCAGCGGAGCTGTGCCAGTATACATCAGCTGGGGTTCTGGCCCGATATTTAGAAGCTGCATCCAGCCACACTTCATTTTCAGCTGCAGCCTCTAACCCAAACCAGCTGCATCTGCAAGCAGCTAAGAGGCTGCCTTGCAAACTCTGTATCTGGACTGTTTCTGTTCTTGAATGTGCAGTATCACCTCAGTCCTTGTTGTGCTTAAAGCCAATATACCACAAACAGTTACAGATTTAAGTACAATGCTGCTGTTCTTACGTGCCCTAGGGGTCAGGAAAATTTAGAGGATTTCTGCACATGCGAGCTCTGTAAAGTCAGAAAATTAATGCTTATTAACCATAGGACTTTACAGCAACTAGTTTGAGCTGCAGAGGATTTGGCATTGTATTCTGCCATTCTGTTTGCAGTATTCATGTCATTGCTCAAAGCATGTAGGAAAATGACAAATCACAAAGTTTAACTGAGACACTACTCACCAGTAAACTCATCTGGGGATTATCAGCCAGTATTTTTTGTAGGGTAAGGCAACAATCCCACCTAACTTGTTTCCTCTCACCTAAATGGGGGAGGTTGCTGTCAGCCCATCTTTCTACCTGCCTTTTCACTGATGATTGAGGAACTGAGGAAAGGCAGCTGGTTTAATTTTAAATCAGACATTAACAAACTCAGTCCTATTCACCAGCTGTATTACTGTTCATATGATTACATAAAAAACCTCCTTGCTAACACAGGTACAACACATAGGAAGAACTGAAGCACCAGAAGCTCAAGTAAGACCACTAGTGCTGTCATACTCTATCGGATTTTGTGGTGATTTTTACAATCTGCTGTTGTGGTTGATTTGTACAGGATCTTCAGATTTGTATACCATGACTGGATGGATCCAACCTTGGATCCAACCCTCAGATTTCTAGGATTTAAAGACTAATGTAATATCACAAAGGTTTGTCTTTATTACACTAATATTTTTGTTGGTGGTTTTTTTTTTAAAAGCAAGTGTCCAATTAAGCAATAAAAGCATTGATTAAACTGTGAAATATGGCAGCAAATTTAAAACTATTTTGGCTACAGTATTTTATAAGTAATCATGTTTGAACACTTTTAAATGCTTTCAGTATGGTTGGGTTTGTGTTCTTCTCCCCAAAAGGTTTCAGAGCTAGTAAAAATATTTGAGTAACTGTTGTGCACCACCAAACGGACAAAAACCTGACCTTTTAGCTGTAAGTAAAACAGGATCAGATTATAGGACATCTGCCATTTTTTGAGGATTGCTTTGGTTTGTCCGCAAGCATTGTTGAATGTCTATAAATTCCGGGTCCTACTCAGAGCCAGCTCTGTGGTGATTCATTAGATGACATTACACTGACTTTTTTTCTGTTCAGCTATTTCCCTTTAAAGATTCCATTTTAACATAATAAAACTTTTTAAAGGATATAGGAGTTTTACGGCCCATTTGTGTCCCAAAGTCACTGAGATCAGCCCAGTCCCTACCTCTCTGTCCATAAACACACACAGACAATCCCAGGAAATCACATAGTAGCTGATTAATCCACAGAACTTCCACTCTACATTTCTTTGTACTACATCTACTGGGCGTTTCCCAAGACCATACAAAAACTCACATTGTTGTTCCCAAAATTACTGACACTGCAAAAGATGCAATTTATTCCAGCAGGAAATGTCCAACACATGCAAATGTCTTAAGTGAAAAAACCCAAAGATTCTTGTCTCTAAAGCTCACATTTTTACAAGTTTACTCCTTTATGTATACGTAACACTGACTTATTCTCCTTCTATTTATACCTATTTACTCCACAGATCTGAATGAGTCTAATTTGTGTAAGACCACCTCATGCTTTACTGGCTTTCACATCGTCTTAGCTATAATCCTTGCACTTTGTTTATCAGGAAATAAGATTGTATGTCAGGGAAGCTGTCAGAAGATTGATTCTGTGTTGTCAAAAAGAAAAAAAAAAATAATGCCTGAAGGGCTTAATACTGTGGCCCTTATTTACAAGACTAATTGTACTTAATGGATCCACTCACGGGGGCTGCGGGAGTGGGTCTGAACAAAATATGTATTGCCCCCTAGAAACCTCTACTTGCTTGGCGTGCACCCACTAAGAGTAAGGCTGATTCTCATAACAGAGCAGATGCCACTAATACAGAGGGCCGTGAGTTTAGTCTGCCAGAAAGGATTCATTTTCACATTGAACCGTTCGCTGCAGCAAGATACATGAGTACACACTGGCTTGTGACTGTTACAGCCCCATGCTATTTTACAGTGCATAGAATCTGTAATGGAAGAAATCATTCCACAATAAAAATTATTTAAGACGGCCTTACTTAGCCTGTATGCATCATAGGGCATCAAATTATTTTACATGGTGCATAATGACCAGCTATTGATGTTCTCCACTCAGGCTTACCAAGTGGATGGAAAACTTCACCTATGCAAAAGGAAGGTTCATCATGCCACACTGTACAGTGCCTTGCCTTGATGGCTACTACTGAAGGTTAAATAACAGCTAATGGCTACTTAGACTAATTCCAATGTTCTTACAAGTATTTCTTCTGTACCTCTGGGCATGTTTAGGCACATCTATATGTGTGTGTGTACATATAAATCTATACATGTAAGTACTAGTGTTGGGATCACATTAGCATAGTGTAAATGTTTGGTTTACTTGAAATGTCACCTCAGTACTAGGATCCTTTTGATAATTGCAGTGAACCATCATCTCACTATTCCAACCAGTAATACTTTTTAATAAATAAATAAATGAAGCTTTAGAAGACTTCGTATTTCCTTCAAAGACTGGTTGTGGTTTTTTTTAAATGGGAAATGTGGCTCCTAAAAGAAGTCCCACTCATATAGTGTAATTTGGAGGCTATCTTCTTGATGCTCTGGAAAAAAATATCCCCCCCCAAACCATTCTTAATGCTGATAGATCAATTAGCTAGACTGGTTTTCCATCTTATATACATGCGTGTATATGTAGACACAAACACTTTCTTTCATTTGAAATGTAAAAATAATGCCAAAGTCTTGTTTGAAGTTGTTAGACGGCACTTGCTGGTAGAACTATAACCTTACTTATGCAAATCACTGGGGGTCATGGTAAGTCTGACATTTACAGAATTAATGAACTAAATAATTAAGTGACCTGGTAAGCGAATTGGTAAACCAGAACTATTAATCTTTTAATGAATTCTTTACTATCACTTAAATAATAAATTTTTTTGCATAATTTTAAAGGATTACAGTAAAGAAACATTAGAATAGAAAATCCATTATGTAAAGGAACGTTGCTTTTATAAATCTGTCATTGTGTCTCTTTTTATTGAATACATTTCTATTCAAGGTTTAGAAAAGTGGCAATTCCTGCACTGGTGACTAACAGTCCCCAACATTTTAGTGGTAAGATTTTTTTCTTGCTAAGACAAAAAGTCTAGGATCATTTACTGCTTCAGACAAACCACTGCCTAAAGTGAGTAATTAGCATACAACTGTAATTCAAGAAATCTCCTATTTGATGGTGTGCATCACACACGTTTCAGATTTTCAAAGCACTAGTAAGTTAACTAGGCACAGTAAATGTCGTTTCTGAACCAGTTCCTCTTAGAGATAAATTTTCTTTTTTCTACATGTTGCTGGCTTTCACCTCTCTACCAGCTTGGTACCACATCTCTTACTTTTTCATGTTAGAGTATCCTGAGCTCAAATACTCTCTTAAATTCCAATATACTAGTATTCTTCATATCCTATCCTGACTGATACATAAATTTGTCTTTCCCCATCTTCCTATCAATGTCCACAATGGAATTAGATATATCAGAGTGGAAATTTGGAAGTACCGTATGCTTCTGTAGGTTCCACTTCTCCCATTCAGGAAACCATTGCTGCACAGACTTGAAGTACACGTTCTTTTCTAGTATATGTAGATGTCCATATGTACCAGAGATAACATACGGTACAATACATGTGCATTTTTTTTGCTACATAATCTGATTTGGCATGACTGCCAAAGATTTCAAGGACTTGTAAAAAAGGCTTCAACATTTGTTCCCTTTTCAACATTCCAGTCACTGAAAGCAGCCAGGTAAAAACAACATGTATCCAAAACTATTAAAACAACATTTCAAGTCAGTTTTACAAAATTAATACGTACACTTAATTTTTGATTTGTCTCCTTTGAAAGATGCTACACAGTGCCACTTGCCTCAAAGTTACAAAACATTTCAAATTTATATTGAAATGTCATAGGGTGATAAAAGTAATAATGGAAATAATGAAATTAGCATCTGACTAGGATCTTTCTTCTGAAAAATGATCTCCATGACGTACAAAAAAACAGAGGAGCTACCTGTTGTGAAGACAAAAATAGCACTTGGTTGCTCAAGAAAGAAATAATGGGGTTCTACACCATTTCCTTGGCATGTGCCAGATACTCAAGCATCTTTCATTGCAATCCAGCAAGTGGATTGTGTCCACACAACACCCCTGTGAGCTTTCTGAGCAACACGAAACCACTTGAGATATCTGTAACATAATGCAAAGACTTCAAGTTTTGATCTTAGAAGTGTTTCTAATGATTTTTCCTTTGTAAGTACAAAGGAATGCACTGAAGATTGGCCATGGCTGATGTTTACTCTAGCCAGGTTTAGTTTTTATAAATAGATCCACTTAAATGACAGTAAATAAAAAGGGCAAGGCTACATGAATATACTACTGTTACAGGTGTGCTAGGGGAACAAAATCCTAAAAATGAAACCCCACAGCCAACAGAGCCTTACTATTTGAAGCCAGTTCAACTTACATTCAGGAAACTGGTGATACTTCATCAACAGAGAATCTAATTCTGCTGACCTATGCTGCACCCACACAGTGGGGTTTTTGCAGTTCATTATGCAGGCACAGCAACTGCAGCAGGCAGTAACACCCACAAAAAAATTTCTGAAATCAGAGAGTACTATTCTGTCCCACAGAACACTCTATCATTAGGTAAAAAAGCAGTAAGAAAGCAAGAAACGGAACACAGGCAGCATGCTATTCTGCAAGTTCAGTCACTAATTGTAGCTGGTCAAAAATTTTCTGCCAGAGAAGACAAAAACATTTAAAAAATCACATAAACTTAAGTTTTCAATATATTTCATTGTGAAGAGTGATGGGAAGTGTGCAGACAGAATGAGTGGGGCAAGGTAGAATAAGTTCAGTTCACATGAGTATTTGGTATACAGGTGTGCACATTCATGGTTCATTAACTCCTCTGAACTAACACCCATGCAGAAGCTTACCTTGTGTGAAACATCAGACAAGCTATTCAACTTTTCAAGTTAAATACATATCTAGAACAAAATATCTATCATACAGAAAGGGTTTTCTAGTCTGCAGATGATGATGTGATATAAAGATACCCAAGGGCTAGAGGATTCAAGGGCTAGAGGAAATTGGAAACCAAATGGAAGGAACTAAGGAATTGTGTGAACAGTGGAACTAAGACAGATTGGTTTCAAAAGAAATTGTCTTGGTTGACATTTTTTACTTAATTATATTAAGGCTGCAGTGTAAGCCAAGCCTAGATATCAAATAATCCATAGGGGAGAAAATAGCAAAAAGACCTAATCATAGCAAAAATGTAAGTCAAGGTATGATCTCCAATAGAAAATAAAAAATACACAGGCCAGAGAAACCTAACTGAAGATTGGATTGTTTGATTTGTAATACAGTGCAAACTACAGTCTTATAGAAGTCCTTAATTTTTAGAAGTTCTCTCCCTCTTCCCCACAACTTAAATGTTGATTCTCTGACGTCTAATACAAATTAAGTTTAACACTGCAACTGCAGTAATTCCTGCAGTAGAGGAATTACCAGGATCAGTCTTAAATATTTTGGTGAAGTTGGTAGGAATTTACAGATAGGCACTGAAGTAGTTCAGTAGGTTTTAAAGTTCCTAGATCTCCCATACATGTAGCATGAACGTGTACAATGTGAAGAGACTCTTTAGAAAAAAAGATAAAAATGAGAACAAAAGAAGCTAACATAAGCTAGAACAGTGGAAATCAAGACTTGGCAGAGAGATTATCCTTAGAGATTTAAAAATGCATGGTATATATCAAAAGGCCAATTTTTAAAAAATGGAATTTAATTTTGACCCTGAAACTGAGGGAGAAAGAGAAAGTCACAAAAATTTTGTTTACATCCCATTTAAGCTATGGATTAAATTATTTCTCCAAGTACAAAGAAACTGGGGGAGGGGGTAGTGGAAATTCTGAGTAATTTATTTGAAAAATGTTTTAGACGTCTTCTAACACAGTTTTTATGTTATCCAGCTAATGCTCGTAATTGCACTTTATCTCTCTAGCAGCCTCTGCAGGAGGTTCCCAGCCATAACAATCACAACAGCCTTCGGCTTACTTAGAAAATAGAATATCAGTCCATAAAGTGTAAATATGTAATGAAAAATAAAGCATGTATAAGTAAAAAGAAATAGCAGAGAGACCAAAGCAAGCATAATTTATTAGAAAGACACTGAAATAATCTTTTTGAGCTCATTATTTTAAGATCACAGATAAAGTGACTCCAAAATAGTATCAGTTTAACGTGCACTGCCAGAACCCAATCGTCAGCTCTTTGGGTTGGCCACAGACAGCGTATGGGAGGGTTCCCTGGGCTGCCGGTGCCTTCAAACAGAAGCTCTTCAGACTGGCAGCGTGGGAATACTCCCTTTGAACAGCTGAATGATATGCAAAAGATATAAAAACAGATATAAATGCTAATAATTAAAAACTAAATGAATAATACCCAATGCAGAATTTTTAAGAAGGCTGGGAAGGCTTTGGCATTCAGAGGCAGTGCCAGCCAGCTGTAATAATCATCTTTAAACACTCCGAGAAAGAAGGAAGACATTATTAGTGTTATGGAAACAAAGCAAGTACCCGCATGGATAAAGGTGCGTTTTTACAGTAAAAGCTTCTTTAGTAAAGCTTCTGTAGTAAACTGAAATGGTTATACAGTTGAATCTCTCTACTCTGAATGAGCAGAGCAACATTACATTTATTGCTCTGAAGAGACCCTGCTGGAAACATATGGTCTTTTATCCAAGCCTACCCAGAGCAATAAACTTTGAAATACTGTAGTTGTGTTTGTTACTTTATGGGCAACAGAGTATTAAGAAATAAACATTTTTAGCACTGTACTTTTATAAAATGGAAAACATTCAATCTCCTCTGGAAGCACCTAGGTAAAGTTTTGCTTTCATTTGACAGTGCATGCTCCTCAGATGAAAACCTTTGCTTAAATTAATTTGAAATACCAAAAACCAAATTAAACAGCTGAAATAATTTATTTTGAAACCTGTGAACTAAGCACACTTTGTATGATCTCTGATTTAAGTTTGATTTATGAGTTTGCTGTGTAATTGTGTCAGGGATATCTACCCTGCAGCTTTTTGGCTGGTGTTCCTCATCCCACTTGCTCTTCCAGCATGCGTGAATACCAACAGCTTCTGCAGGCTGTCCGGTCCATTCCCAGCCACCATGCAGCTCTGCCCACTGCTACAAACAGCCCAGGTAAATGTCCACTCCCTCGAACATAATTCCCCCAAAATATTTTCAGACTACAGGTTACCACTGCCACACACTTTTTGATTCTTTTTTCATATGTGATGGTGCATACATTATACCTTTTCCCTTAATGAAAACCAAAAGCACCAGATGAAATGTGAAGGTGGATAATAAAGGTAAAGACTGTCTGGTGTTTGAAAGCTCACCTTCTTTCTCCTTCAATTGCAGAGAGGTCCAATAAAACAAGAACAAAATAAAGAATAAAGAAAGACGACTGGTGGATGACTGAAGTTGTCCAGGCTATGAATTACGACAGAAGCAGAATCCAATATCAAAATACCACTAGCATGAAGGCTGGAAAGAAAGCTAACCTATGTGCTGGGAAATCTAATTGTACGTAGATTTTGAGCTGTTCTTTCTCTAAAAAGGGAAACAGGCATGGCCATCAGAAAAACCCAAACCCCAGTTTGCCCAGAGGCCCTGAATTTTAGTGAGACTTAACATATGAATCGAGATCCAAACCCACAGTTGGAATATAGGCCTGCTGGTCTGATAGAGAGATAACACATACAGCATCCAGGGAATAAAACCTGCCTTTATAGACACATTAGTGAAATAAAAAAAATCACAGACCAAAAATACATTTATCTCCAAAACTTGCAAAGAACTGTGGGTGTGCTTTGGTGTTGATTTTATCCTTGCCAATAAAACAATCATGTCACATAAGCAGCAGAAAGAAGCACAACTATGTCATGTTTTCTTAAATTATCTAGGGATTGCTTGACCGGGAAATCGCTAAGAAAATCACTCCATAGCTGATCGATGGCTGCAGCACAAATGTCACAGCATTAATAACTTCTCACTGAAAGCTGAGAACTTTGCATGGCAGCTGAAGTGTAACACGGTGGTAGAAACCCCCTGGTCTGCAGAGTCCTTCCTCCAGCTGGAGGACAGCAGATTTGGGTGCTCAGCTAGTGAAGTGGAGAGGACGGGGACGGGAGATAGAAAGCCACCTCAACCTCTCTTTCCAAAGCTTAATTCCCAAGCTCAGGTTTTGCTTTCTGACCTTAATACCACTGGGAAGAGAGAGAATGTGTGCCATGTCCTGGTCTCCAGCCCAAGCTACTGTGATGAGGACAGAGCACCAGTGTCTGCGACATAGGTAAATATTTCTGCTTTGTGGTGTTTTCTGAGGACTAGTACTGCAGCCTCTTGCTGCTGATGTACAGCCCTACCTCGTGCGGTTACATGAAAAAAAAATAGTGGCAATGTTCTCATTTTTGGGGCCTACTGAGGTGAGATGTTTTAGTAAGAGGTGGCTAGGAATAAGGAAAGTCTGGGGAGCAGCAGTGCTGGGAAGCAGCTGTGGTGCAGTGGTTGCCATACCACAGAGCAAATACACACCAGGAAGAAAACTGAACCGTTGTATCTTGCCGTTGATCTCAAAAACATGAACCTCTATCTTTCCTTTGAAAAAAATTCATTGAATTTTTAGGAGGTCAAAACAAGGAAAATGAAGAAAAAAAACCCAAATGAACCTCCAGCATTCTTCTATATTGATAAAATGCATGAGAACTCACTGCCATGAAAAATACAGCTTGTCAGATCAGCAGACCCCAGACAGCACTCTACCAACAAGATAATGTGAGATTTTCTTTTCCTTTCCAGCAGTAGAGGACACACATGGATATTTCTGTATTGCCTAAAGTATAAGAGGGCCAGAGCTCTCCGCATTTACACTGTGCCTTCCAACTCCAAGGAGACCTGTGAGGTCAACCAGCCTGGGACACCCAGCAAGGTCCCTGCACACAACATGCAGCTGACTACCGGGGAAGGGCAGGGAGGCGTGCAGGAGCCCTCCAAAGCTGCAGGGATTGAAAGGCAGTCTGTCTGCAGGTGGTAATCCTTCACGCTCAAGAAAACAAAGGAGAAGCACGTCTGAGGACGTGGCAGCCCTCACCTAGTGTGGAAGCGCTAGGTTTTTCCTATTTAATCGTTTTTGAAACCTCATGCAGATCCGAGCATAAACTAGTTTTCCACAAAACTAATAAAGCACCTTCCCGAGGTATCTGAAAAATGCTTTCAAGGCATTTTTCCGCTGTGGGCATGATTTCCTCTTGTGAGCAGATCAGATTGCTCAGGACAAACACTGTGTCCTTGATTGTGCCTTCCCTTGCTCCTTGCAAGTGTGTGCCTTCAGCAGGCACCATCACGTCCCACCAACACCATACTTTCAAGGCAGAACATTCATATTGCAGGTTGGCCAGGCTGCAGCTTTCCATTTTGTAGCCACAGCCCTTACACCCAATCAGGTTTTTTGGGTAGAGAACCAGAAAGTAAATAGAAATTATTTTGCGTGCCCTGGGATTTTCCAGGATTTTAGGTTGCTTAGAGACAACTTCAGCCCTCACTGCAATTCACACCATTTGATAGACTTCTCCAAGCCATTTGACTCTGAAGGCTGAGCTAGGACTGCACTTGAACCACATGGGAAGGCAGAGGTGTGTGTGCTAGGCTGCAGCTGTGGGACCTGGGCATCTAGAAGGGCATCTTTCATCTGTCCAGAAGATATTGATAACACATGAGATCACAGAGCCAGGAAAAACGCATTGGCATTCACTGTAAATGCACAAGACGTAATTCCACTAGTCAAGGAGCAGGAAGATGATCCGAATTGCACACTCAATATTCAAGACTTCACGGTCTCCTTCCGCTAAGGAGCCATTTCACCAGCCAGAGGAGAGCGGCACACCAATATACCTCCCATTGCCTGGCCATACTGCACAATCCAAAAATACTCCCTTGCCTACTTAGGACAGTTCCTATACTACCTGGTGGAGTCCTTGCCTTATTTAAGTTTGTTGTGGCTGTAAGATGATATCCCTTGCAACAACTCAGCCTTCTCCTTGCTCCTTCAGGAAATCCAGATCCATATTTCCATCATTTCAATAGTATAAGGCCATTATTATTACAGGCGCTTGTTTTATTTTGGGGTTCAGAAAAATCCATTTTAGTCAGCATTGTGAATATTTAACGTCCTTTCACAAATGAAAATCCATAGTCATTTTCACATTATGAAACCTAGACCTGACTGCACAAAGCTGACCCAGTGTATATAATGATTATAGGAAATTCCATCTATCTTATATGCTATTTTCCTGTTTATTTCCCAGATCTCCAGAGAATTTTCTGAACTGCCTTGGAGGACTCAGGCCATCTCTGAAGAATTTCCAATGCTCTAGAAGGCCCAAGGCAGCATTTCCAGTGCCAGAAGGCGAATGAAGGGCTGTATTAGCCTGTAAGCTTGCCTGTGATGACTAATGGCAGTATTGTGAGATGAAAAAATAGTGTACAAGACAACGCTCAGATGAAACAGATTCTGACTTATCTGGCAGGTCTAAATAATTTAAAAGCACAAAGCATAGCTAGCCTGCTAGAATGAGTAAAGCACATCCTGCTGTGAATGAGGAGACCTACGTTTTATCAGTTTAACATTTTGGACTATAAGGAAAGAGATTGGGGGGTTCAGTGGAGTGCAAGGATAATAAATTAATACCTGCTCATAGCAGCGAGAAATAGCAACAGTTCTGGAGAACACAAGAGATGTGGCACATCAGTGATTATTTCTATCACAGTGGTCTCCTGAAACCCTGGCAAAGGCTGAAGTCCTGCTCACCCAGATGGCAGCTCCCCTGATGGTTTCCTTTAAACAAACACACTGTGAGACAGACAGAAGTATATTCACAGTCCTGGGATATATTGGCTGGGATGAGAGACGCTGGGATCTGGGCTGAGGATCAGGCTACCGATGTAAGACCATCCTGTTCACTTTCTCCTGTTTTAGTATTTTTCTTCATTCTTTTCCGAAACCTCCAGAACCTATAAATTCTGGCATTCCTTCAGTGTAAAGAGCAGAGGACATTGTTAAGCCTCCTCTCCTCCATGCCAGTACCTTCCAACTCCTTTAGTCTCTCCCAAGCAAGAAGAGCCATGTGCCTCCCTTCTAAACCTCCTCTTTCCCCTTGAGTCTACCTGCCAGACACCAAACTCCTGCTCCATGGCTAACTCTTCTGGACAGCCCAGAAATGGGTAGTACTGTCTTTGAAGCTTTCCATGCTGCCATTACCCTACCAGTCCAGCCCAGCCGTCACAGAAATGGGGTATACTGATCGTCGGGCACTCTCTGCAAGTCATCAGTGAAGTCATTTCTCAGGGATGTACAGCAAAGCCCGCCCACTGGTGCTTTACTTACAAGCTGATTTTGATCATTAATGATGCTAAGCAGATAAGGGGTTTTAACTAAAATAATGTACAGAGCACAGTTAGTATATTCTGTAGGTAGCCCTCACCTCCTGGAAACCTCTAAGACAATGTCAAATAAAGGAATACCCACTCCTAAACTTAAACTAGATATGGAATTCTCTATACTTAAAGTTTCATCTCCGGTTTGATGCATATGTGTTTTACTGAGTTGTAACACATAAGTATTTTTATAGAATCATTACCTGAAGAACGCATTCCTCCCTTTCTGGTTCAAAACTCCCTCAGAAAAATACAACTTTCACCAGTTAAAGACAAATTAAGGGAATTAGGATTTAGTGAACAGTTCACAAAATTCTTTTGATATAGTTAAGATATTATTTGTGTTTCCAAAGTGAAGCAGTACATGAAGTAGCATATGCCAGTTATTTTTTAATTTTTAAATCCAATTAATTGTTCTAGTTACAGTACCACTAATTTTTATCTAGCTGATTAACTAGAGAATAATCCAAATACATTTCAAATTATAAATCTTTCATGATTTGGGAGATTTTATACAAATGTACATTTGACAGTGCTAATTTAAAGCAAATATCAAGCTTGATTAAACATTCCCAAGATAAGAAGGATAAACGATTGAATTATTTTATAGATTTAACTACCATTGATATGATGTTATAAACAGAAATATTTTGATGTTCATCATTAATTTTTAAAAATAATTCTTTGGGAAACAGCCAAGAAGGACTGGAGAAGTAGGTCAGAATGTATGCACAAAACATTTGTATTCTTTACTATATAAACACTAATTTATTTATTGAAATAATACACTGTTAATTATTTATTAAAGAAATTATAATTTTGCTGAGCTTCCCTCTGAAAGAAAAAAAATCATTAAAATGTGGCTAATGCAATAGCCAAGGCTATGATTGTTTCACATCTCTGCCTCCCAACTGTTTGCCAAGTCTTTATTCGCAAATCACTATCCGTTGAAACATAATCTGCATCAGAGCATCTCCAGCAAGCAAGTGAATTACAAAGTGTTTTAGCAAGCTTTAAGTACCTTAAAAATATTCAGGATTCCCCATCACATTTTCTGTCCCCACATGCGGGAGACTATAGCAGGAGAAAAACTCCTTAGGGATCTGTGTTCTGGAATTGTTGCTAAGGAAGGTAAATTTCACAATACCATTGACTATTTCCCCCAGTCCAGGCTTTTAAAAATGCAGATATACCAAACACTATTAAGTAATACGGGAAAGGGAGGGAAAAGACTCTTTGTGAGAAGTGACATTACACACAAAGAGGCTTTTTTCTGTTTTCTTTTTATTTCTTTCCCCCCCCCCCTTTTTTTTTCTTCTTTTTTTTTTTTTAACCAAGGAACAAGACTGATTCACCAAAAGTGTTTAGAACTCTTCTGAGCACAATCAATCCTCCAACCATAAATTAGACAGACTTCACGCAAACACTCAGGTAAACAGAGAAAGTAGAAGCATGAAAACACCCATTACCAATAAAAAATTGAGCACATGTTCCCAGCTGGAGAGTGAGTGGAACCATAGTCAACAACACAGAAATATGCACCAGCACGTTATTCTCCAAGGCAGTGCTGTAAATGAGACAGTGTCCAGGGATGGCTTGCCTATAGTAATCTCAATTGGCCTCTCTAGTTAATACATTTAAACAAAAACATGGATTTTCTGCAATCTATTACTATGCTTGATTAGTTTGGGCACAGGGGTAGATAACCATTTTTCTCCTATTTTCCATATGATGCACATAAAATGAACATATTTTTCTAATTATATAATTTCATTTTGTTTCATTAATTCTACTGAAAAACAAGCAATATTGTGTCCAGCTAGTGCATTAATAAATATAACATGAAATTGGTTAATGCAACACACATTTCTCTCACTATCAGTTAGCTCTGTTTGACAGTGCAAAACAAAATTAAAGTATGATGGTTTTAGTTTACTTCTGCTTTTTCCAATAGCATGAACTGATTCAGGGGGGAAGGGACAGCAGGTTGCTCTTGTGTCAGACTTAATGATATTTATTCTTTCTTATTTTGGGGAGCCTGGTTACCTGCATTTTCATTGAACCACTTTGCAAGCGGCATTAAATCAAATTCTTTACTGAACTCCAGATAGATTAGACCTACTACATTTCCCTTGTCTAGGAAATCAGTCATCTTATCAAAGAAACAGATCGAGTTAGTCTGGCAAGACAACCCTTTGGAAAGTCCATGTTGTGTTCTATGTGTTATCCCTTGTTCCTTAATTTTGCTTTCAAGGCTTTCCCTATAGCCTTGTGTAATACTGCAATCGGACTAATGGGCCTCCAGTGTTTAAGCTACCTTATGTCCCCACCATCATCTAAAATGTAAGGGCTCTATTTGCTGATCCCTGTCAGGAACTTCGTCACTCCACTTGACAGATGCGCTCAGATCACTGCCGCTGTACCTGCGCTTTCATGCACTCGCTTATTTGTGTATTTTTGGGATGGAAATGCTTAGGCCTATGTGACATAATTGCATTGGGCTTTTAGCCTTACTTTCAGCCTGGATATTCTAATTTCCAGCCTGTCCTCACCTCCCACAGTCAGCACTTCCATCCTTATAGAAAACAATACATTTGATGTAAATTTGATGCCACACATGAATCATTTTATTCTTGACCCCCCCCTATTCATTACACTGCGGTTGAGCTTCTCCTCCTCTGTTCTCTTTTATATTTATACATCATGGCTGGGGAAAAAAAAGAAAAAACAACTTTATGCTGTTTGTTTTAATTTACAAGGTCTAATTCAGCTTGACTTTTGGCACTTATCTCTACTTCTCTATTTCCTGGCCTCTCAGATGTAGAATACTCCCTATCCCTTTAGGCTATCTGCTTATTTCTCCTGCCCTTTCTGAAGTGGTTATTTATCCAGTCAGCTCTGGAGCCCTTCCCTACAAGATTTTCCCCTTGATTAAGATGCAAGTTCCAGACAGTTTTCACACCTTTGATTTAAAGAAATTTCACGCCTTCTCCACATTAAAATCCCTAAGCTCTTTAATCCAGTTGACCTCATTAACTAGTTTCCTTAATTTTTCAAAGTTTATCCTTTTGAAATTGAGATCCTTACAAGCTTGGATGCAGCTGGGCTGGTGGGGGTGGCGGCTGCATCGTGGTGCAGCTGCTGTGCCAGCACATGGGTTGGTGCCCATGCTGCAGCGAGTAGTGATAATGAGAAAGGATGCAGCACTCCCCACCCCACAAGTTACTTCTAGTTAGTTAAACTGAATAAATTGGTTATCATTTGATACTAGGTTATTTTCTACTAACTCTTTCTTTATGCCCCCATTGCAAAAACCCAAGATACGACTGAATTATTTGTTGCCTGGATGGAGGAGGACCCTATCAGTATTACTGATACCTCTAGACTTCTGTATTACCTTGTTCATGACTGTAACTGTTTTTATTTGATTGTTCTGCAAAGCCAGGTTTTACCCTATGCTTTAAAGGAAAGTTCAAGCAATTCTGTAGTTGACAATCGCTGTACACTCAGGAAAATTTCTTCCTTACCTGTGACAGAAGTTAGTTGTCTTATGACCCAAGACACTGAGGGTTTGTATTAGAAGCCTGTTCAAAGTGGAAGTTGTCACAAAAATAATATAGTATTGGGAACTAAAAAGTGAATATTACTGCTGATTTGTCGTTCTACCTACTAATACTGAAAAAGTACATTATCTCCTTAAGAACTGATTGCTAACAAGATTCTTAAATCTAGAGATACACAAATAGGAACTAACATCATAAAACCAGAAGATGGGGAAAGCTTGTTATTGCACCTAGGTCTTCCTAAGAATAGAGAATGAGTCATTCTTGCACGTTTTGTCACATTCTGTACTTTCTAAACCTACATGTTGCAAGCAAAGGGACCTTTGTTATTTCTCTTTGTAGGCTACTGCACACCTTAAAAGGTCTCAGCAAGTACAAGATTTTCACTGGCCTTTAGCAATATTTTTCCTTTCTTAACTTAGTCTCACCCTTCCAACCAGAGGCAAGAAAACACAACTTAAGCACTCATGGCTACGTAGTAACGGTAATAGCAGAAAGACATCACTTCTCAGCCTTCCCTTCCCCATTGCTAGCTTTTAAATGGCTCAGCCACTATGCATATGTGTTTGCTGGATCAGACTCAGGAAGCCAGAATGTACACCATCCATTAACTGTCAAGCTCCCCTGTGTTAGATAGCAGCCCCAAGGGAATAACTAAAACACAGCAGAGCGAACCTAACAGCAAAATGAAATGCGCCTGTGCACTTGCCTGTGAAGATGGGCATCCAGTTCAGTGGGTATAGCCCTGTGTTGCAAAGGACAGGGTAGTGGCATGTTGTCTTTTATGTGGGGCAAGCAAACAAGAACATTTATATGTTGGTGCTGCTCTGATTCTGTGAAGTATGGTGAAAGATAAAAGTACACAAGGCAGAGCATGTGTCTGCTAGGCACAGTCATGCTGTGGAGAGAAGTAATTTATCCCTGCTGGGTACATCCATCATAATCCAGAGCCTGGAAATATCTGTTATTAGAGTGCATTCATTCCAGAGCTTATACTATGTATGTTTGCTATTTAAGTTGATTTGCTGCAATGCTGGTGTCAATTAGCTTCTGAGATCCCTTCCTGTGATTTTGCCGGTAATGAGCATGCTCACCTGTATAAAGTTAACAAACTAATACTGCACATACGGGCAAGTGTGAAAGTTGCCCTTGTGCTTCATCATAGCTTAGAGTCTGAGCCAAAAGAAAGCGAGTTAGAAGAAAAATGGCTCCTAAATTGGAGTTAAAGCCTTCCTCACCTGTAACCCCTGAAAATCCAGAAGCTCACATCATGAAGATGAAGATGAGATGTATCCAGAATTTAGCCAATCTTACCTGTTAATGATTTACCAGAAATCATTAGGAGTCTTTGGCAACTGAGTGTTTTCACTTGAGCACTCTGTGGGAAACATGCTAATACTAACTTCTTAGTTATGAGTTACATTTGCAGACAGGCAAATTCATTTCCTCTTTTATTTTTTTTAAGTATGTCTTGTTAAAAGTTTTTTAACATGGCCTCAAATAAGTTCAGGTCTCAACTTATGCTGGGAAAGAAAATAAAAAGACTGAAGACTGAAAACCAACACTCATTTTTTTAGATTCCCCTACTTCAGGAAACCACTGCTGAATTAATTTTACAAAACTTAGGAAAATGCTATGGTTTTGAAGAAGAAGGAGAAAAAAAATAACCTCTGCTGTCCATTAAAAAATACACAAATGAAAATTCCCATTTGTACTTTTGCACGATGAAATGTAGAAGTGAAGGGAAGTATTAAGTGCAAGTAGCGATGGAAAGAGACCGATTCACTTCAGAAATTCTAAAATCATAGGTGCCGATCAGGGCCAAAGGCTCCCCTCTGCATCTAGTAGCAAAGCAGAAGGTGGCAGTGGCTTCAGATGGGGAAGTGCTGAGGAGGGAAATGCTGATTCTCGGGAGTGGCCATTCCTTGTAGCTCTGAATTTGCAGAGCTCAGGAGACGAGTGATCTGCAGAAAGGGGCCACTGTCAGCAAAGGGAGTTACCAGTTGGGGATTTTTCTCCGTAGCACCCTGTCCTCTTGCCTGCTCAATGGAGGTACTCAGAGTATGTCAAAGACAAATTAATCAACATCATAATTATCCTTATTTCTTGGTTCCTGAGACTGAAAGTACAGACAATCCTTTCAGATCCGTTCTGGACAGATGTCCAGTGATTCAAATGTCTAAATGACAGAAGTCTCCTACCAAAATGGTAATGTCCTGAGACATGCTGGTGCTTTCTTTAATGTACAGTTTTTCTTTAATGCTGACTCTGAGTAGAGGAAATATTTGTAAAGCAACGCTTTTGATAGCATGATTAATATTTGCAGGTTGACAGTGTAGAGGTAAGTGTAACCAATAGTTAAATAAATGACTGAAGCTCCCAAATACGTGCAATATTATACCACAGCTTTTAACTAATCATTAAATAAAACAGAGCTAGCACATTGCTGTGAGCAAAATAATCTTTCTAACATGACTCTTAAACAACTCAGTAAATCACTCTCCAGTAATTTCTTTATCTAACTGGCTCAGTATCCTTGATAGATTCCTGATAGCCCTAAGAAATATTTGATCAGTGGGTTGCCTATGTGTATAATCTTTACTTATTTGCTACACTAGTTTATCTCATTTTTTCCTAACTGAAACCCCATTTTATTATTTCATTGTGAAACATCTTCTCCGTGCAAAGGGTGACTTTATTAGTCAGCTCAGACTCCTTCAGCCCTCTGAAGGACTGAGTGTTCTGTGGCGTTATGTGACAAATTACACAAGAGAAATACCTTTACCCAGGACTGCATAGTGGCTAAATAGCTACGCAGTACGGGAGCAGTCATGAAGTCCTGTCTTTAAAATAAAAATATTGTTTACACTCCCCTTTACACAGAAAGGAGGAGGAGGAGGAGCTGGAGCGAGGGGTATGTGGGTTACAGCGTTGCACAGTTTGCAAGTCAGCATGGCTGAAGCCTTTTCAGAGACAGCAGGTTTTTAAAAGAATTGCCTAGATGCAAACAAAAGTCCCTTGTGGCTAAAATTCACAAATGTGTCTAAGCAGGTTAACCCTTGGAGTGATGTAAGATTTCCAGCCACTACAGATCAAACAAAAGGACAAGCCTGTGGCTCTGTGCACACAAACTGTGTGAGTGCGTTGGACTTTGCCCCTGCAACTTTCTAATGACAACACTCTAAGTCAATACCTTAGAGCAGCTACCCCAAGGCACATCTCCTACGTGGCAGGAGAAAGGTTAATGTTGCATATAGTAGTTTCTGCCTTCTGTCAGTACTTAGCAGTTTACTCTCACTAAAATTAAACAAAATCGGCATCCAATTAATGGCCTGAGTTTCAGATTGCCTCTGGTATTGCACTTGTTCTAGAATTAAATGTAACTACACCATTAAATCTAATATATGGTTTATCTGTGGTTCAGAAGGAAATCATTTGCTGGAAGATTGGTTAAGGGTGAGATTACTCTTGGGGAAAAAAAAGTTGCAACATTTAGTTTATTCTTAAAAATACAATTTCTTCTCAAAATGATTTAGAATTGTAAGTATAAAGTTACACACACCAAATGCAAAGATCCTTAAAAAATGCATGGCTCTTAAAACTCAGAAGACTAGCATAAGGATATATGTGAATATTATAGAACATTTTCCTGCATTTTTGTGTCATTAAAAATAAACACTCCTAAAGTGCTTTATTAGATTAGTGAAGTTAGAAAGTGATTAAGGACCTGGATTCATGGTTTTGGATATATTCTTATACCAGATAGATGTAGACTGGACAGTGCAAAATGTGCTGCAAGGGGAAATTGGTGTGCAAAATATACCTATAGTTTCAAGTAGAGAAACCTACATTTCGTCACTAATTACAGCTCTGCCACTGTGAAGTTATTAACAATAAATATATTTGGTAGCTAAACATCTACAGGGTTATTTACTTCTTTTTTAAAAAAATAGTAGGGATGCTTAGGATTCAGTTAGCTGAAAATGACTCATTCACATCAGTCAATAGACGTGAAAAGGAGCTCCTGGGCTAAGTGACTCAATCCATTACCTAAAATAGGGTAAAAACAGAACCAAAAATTGAAAGCCAACTCTACTTCATTCTAATTTTAGTGATTTTATTTCTAAGGTTCTTTTCTGATACATTTTGGTTCCAACGAAAGGAGAAATTAATGGAAATCCCGGGTTCTTATGAAAGGAACAATGCCCCAAATCACACTTAACTTTCCAAATGAGTTTATGAGTCTCAGAACGTTTTCCTAGAGCTCCCACTGGATAGATTTCAATATTGCCATCATCTGAAGAACTGAACCCACAAAAAAAGAAATTAATTTCTAAGGGAAATCCACAAAATAAGTCATGCTGCTTGCAGTGCTTGCACTTTTTTTCAGTTAATCCCAAATCCTGTGATATTTGCCCCTTTTTTCTTGAGCTATGCTTCAGACATCGTATTACATGTGTGTATAAATTTTCATTCAAAAAGGTACATTTTCTGCTTTCTATTCCTTCTTTTCTTTGAAGAATAATCTGGAAAACATGACCTGTAAAGGCTCATGAACAGAGTGCAGATAAAATACCCTTATACTAGTAAAAATTATTAAATAAAAAGCAATAGCCAGCTCCTGATTTGGGACTGTCATTACTACTTTTCCCCCTCTCTTCTGCTGTGGAGAAAAGCAAAAAATTATCCCTGTATTTTTAAAGTTGTACTTGTCAGCTTAGTTTTCCGGGTGCAGACACTGATCCCCATATGAAGGAATGTGCTGCATGTCTGCAGCGCCTCACACGTCCAGGAGATGCTATATTCACGAGAACTGCCAGATACAATTGCTTTGCGGGCTGTATCTTGCCGAGTCTGACGTTTGCTGATGGTAGAAAAGGAACCATAAAGGCTGAGGTACAGGAAGGCTTGCCGATTGATGGTGTCAGCAGAGGCTTAGGAAGCACGAGTACATGAGCAGAATGAGAGAGCATGTCATGCTCATGCAGTCAGCCCAAAGTTAGCGGGTACCACCATCTTCTCCACTGCTCTGTGCAAGGAATGAACGGTTGTGACTCTCATTCTCTTCTGCCGCTTCAATGCTAGTTTGCCTGTTCTCCTTGCATTTCATGTCGATCACCTTTCACAAAAGATGAAAAATTGGTAAATCTTGAATCTGGACCACTGCCACTATGTTTGGCATTCACAGCAGTGAATTCTACATAAATATATTTCTGCTTTACACAGACTATTCTAAATGTATATCTCTCTAGCTACACAGAAATAGGGAAGAGAAAAAAAATGAACTACAAACCAAATGAAGCTGGTCTTCTACAACATAAGTAACATCTTCAATATCCACACTAATAAAATAAAATCTCTATTTCCCTTTCTTTTCTGATGATCAGATCGTCATCACATCAAAAATTTCTTTGTTTAGTTTTGGCTGTGCTTGTAAGCTTTATCTGGCATTAAGGTCTTCAGAGATGTTATGTGAGGTTGTGTCAAAAGGACAAAAAAACATTCAGCATGCTGTCTTTGGCAGAATGAGTTCCAGCTTTTACAAATCTATTTCAATTAAGCCTTTCATTTCAAGGAAAAGGCAGATTTTAATTCTGACATGTAGAGACCTCATGCATCAGTACATTTACACTTGCATTTACTGCTGCAAAACTAGTGCCATCGCAATGAAATAATAAACTTCTAAACAAAAAAACAGAAAAGGGTTATTAATCATTTGACAGGACAAGTATCACATTCATTGCCTTAGCGCAGATAAAACAAGTTTGTTCCTAGTGATGTGATATACAAATACAGCTCTCAGCTTAAAAGACCCAAATGTTGTTATAGTACTGTAGGATGAAGCGTAGAAAGTATTACCCACGTTCATTTTTAGTATAATTATACTTTTTCGCAGAAAGTGCCCATTTCAAGATTATTCTGGCATAAAACATCTAAGTCTCCTAATGAGGTCTGAGCAATAATGTGGCTGTACCTCTCCTGGTGTCATTTTTGCTTACTTACAAAATTTGCTCTTATTTGTTACTTTGTTCTCACTGTACATACCACATACTGTAGCCACTCCTGTTTTCCCAGTTTAAACTGTACTAAAAATCATTGCCTGACAAGTTTTTAGTACTGGAAGTGCCCAACTCTCTGAAAAAGACAATGATGTTAAGTCTAGATGGTTTAAATAAATATCACATAAAAGCTCTTGAAGAAGCAGCGCGATGATAAGGTCTGTGGTCATTTTTGGAGACAAGGCATCTCTTGCACAGCTAAATATTCCAGGGAGGCCACAGCATCCTCTGGGATGGGATGGTAATAGTTGACAGAGCACAGCAGTTTTAATACAGCACCAGAAGCAAATAGATTGACAAGCAAATGCCAGACTCTGAGGAAATGATAATGTATATTACTTTGTTTGTTGCAACTAACCAAATACACCTGTAGTAGGACTTATAGTTTGTCAAAAAGATACGCAATACCAAAAAGATATACAGTATCTGCACTTTCATGTTTTCAGCTATTTAAAAATAACAAAATTCAGCATCATTTACTTTTCAATGGAAAATAAATGAAATCTTCATATGTTAAATTTATGGGTATTTTTCATTAGCTCTTAGATACAGCGTCTGTGCTAGAAACCATTATCTAGTACATTTTGCTTTCCAGATAAAACTTTCAAATGCTTACATTTCATTGCACGTTGGTTGATTGGATAATTTGAACATCAAAGGAACCTTTCATTTAATTTAAGCCGTAAAGTTGTCTTTTGCTTTATTAACTTTCGATCAATAAACAAGCAATTTGGAAATGTAATCAGGAAATGCTTCCAATTGGCTGACAATGTATCAAAGCCAGTGCTTGAAGGCAAGAGCAAGCTGTAACAAGCAGTTTATTACCAGTAGCTGTTACTGACATTAGTCAAAACCAAGAAAGATAAAATGGAATAAGAAATGTAATGCTGGAAGAGCCTTGGGCGCTGTGTTCTCTTCTTCCTTTTGAAAACTGCAAGCCTGTCTTTGATATGATAACAAATATAAACTGTTTAAAAACACCAAATGCAGAAAAACTGAGACTAGCCTGTCATGGAGTTAATCCATTCTAGAGTGACATACAAATAGTGTAACATCCAGCGGATATATGTTATGGAAATATTTTGAATTGGATTTACATGTAGTGAGCAAATTGGAACTTTTGATTTTATGTGATATTGTAATGTGCATGTTCTCATATTAACTGAGTGTAATCCTATTTGAAGATAATGAGTTTTCAATAGGCTCTCCAGCCTGAAACTGCATCAGAACGTTTGGATTTTGGCTGGAGAACGTTCAAACGGACTTAAAAAAAATTGCCTACCTCAGACTCTGGGGTACCCCTCATTTCTGAGGGGAATTTCAATATTTTTTTGGCCAACACATCATCCATAAAACTAACAGAATGGTGAGCTTTTCTAGTTTGTTTTGACAGTGTGCTATTCATTTTGCTCTGTGTTGTCTGTAGTCCAAAGCAGAAGACTGGGCTGGATTTCACCTCTGTTTTATTGAGCATGTCACTGAAAGCATCTTGTAGTTATTTCACAATTATCCGTACACATTTTTAACACAATTAACAATAAATTAAAAGGAAAGGAAGGAAAATATGTTTGACTGGAATTAATTTGAGAGGTGAGTAATGGGCATAGATTAACAGATTTAATTTTCCTGTTCTACGATGAAACAAAGTCACAGAGACTTAGTGCAAAGAGATGCAGGAAAAGAACAGAGAGAAAATGTTTTGGCTGCTTTTTGAAAGTTCTGTGTGTTGGCACACTGGGCGTGCTGAGCACATCACAAGGCATGCTGACACACAAGTCACATGTTTTGTCAACTCAAAGGGAAGCAATATTGTTATGTTAGAGGATTATTTTTCTGTTTCTTCCAGTTAACTGTTTTACAGGTTTCATAAAAGTAGCTCCATGTGGAACTATAACCATAGATGTACACGAAACATTAACAGGTCTTAATTTCATCTCAATAGTACATTCCAGTAGTGCCCTAAAACTCTCTTTTCCCTTAGGCCTCACAACCTGGACACTGGTTACGCCGATGGTTCATCAGCTGCCTGTGCTCTTCCTCAGGTGGGGAGTGCAGTGCTGGTAGGTCAGAGCTTCAGACCTCACTGCTCCCCTCTTTAGCCTCTGCATCCCTTGATAACCTTGCCCTTGACCAGTACTATCATGGTTTTCCTTGAATTCCACCATATTTGGCCCATGAACACTTTGAGTTGTTGAGTCCTGAGGAATGCCAAGTAGCCCTACCTCTTAACTAGACCTCCTATAAGCTGTAGTAATACTAATGGCCACTTGGTATAAGACAGGAAGCACGCAAACCGGCATTTCTTGGCCATAAACTACAGAAAAGAGAAATTAAAATATCACGTTTGAGGAAATGAACCAGTGTAGGTCCACAGGTGCTCGTGATGTTATATCATCTCATGCCAGCTGAGATCCCATCTAGAGTTTCTTGGCATAACTTCCAGTATTGTTCATGAAATATTTTTGAACCGGAATGTCTAGTACTAATGGACTACCACCCATTGAAATCAGAGAGTAATTCATGCGTCAAGCATGTGTACCTATCACCATACTGAAGTCTCATATCATCAGAATTTGGCCTAAATCACATACCTTGAAATCATCATACTGATACGGTGACATGAAGAGATGGGTTTTAGCGATTTCTCATTTGTCAACCAAAATCAAAGAGAAGAAAACTCGTCTCATTTACAGGTAATCTCTATCATCACAAGGTTTTGCTCATCAAAGAGAATTCTGAGAATTAGCAGATCTTCACACCCATCTGAAAGTCTGAGGAAAACACTGCAATCACCCCATTACATCATACCAAAGGCCATTTCAGTCTTTTCCTTAATCCTTTACAAGTATTAAAAAAAGAAAACCTAGGAAAAGAGTAACTACTGTTATAGGGATGACAAGAAGAGAAGAACTTGTACTTGAAAGAAGCAAGAAGAAAAAAGATTTATAATGTCTGTTCTTATCTAATTGCACTCAAAAAGTCTTCTGCTTCATAGCAGAGAGGGTCAGGCACCAGAGTATGAATAGTTTTGTCAGAGAGAAAAAAAAAAATAGGTTTTATGTTAATGTTGATACATTTAATGTTCTATGGAGTAGGGGGAAAAAAAGAATATGTAAATAACAGATTTAATTTTCCTGTGAAAAGAAGCAACAAAAGTTTTGCTTAATTTTGGGTTAATTAAAATGTTTTGTTCAATCTGAAATGAATCACTATATTCTTTTTTTGAATATTTTTTCTTCTTTTCAGTGAAACTAGCTCAATTCATTCTGAATTTTCAAAAAATGTGAAGTTCAACCTTTGAAATATTTTTTTTAAATCTTTGGAAATTCCTAAAAGTCTTTATCATTTGTTTCAGCAATATTTTCTTCTTAAAAACAACTTAAAAAAATAAGTATAAATTCTATCTAGAAATAGGAAAATTAAAATACGCAACCAAGAATGTTACCTAGGACTATCTCCTGTGTCCTTTTTAATTTTTTGTTCAATATAGTGTTTTAGAAAGAGAACAAAAGTGAATATAGGGGTACGGGAGTGTTACAATCTTGGCTCCATGAGGGTAGGTTAACAAAAACAGTGAGCATGGATAACACTAAAATAGAGACAGGAAGAAATGTTCCTTTTTATGTGTCCTAGAAGATCATGTAATTTTATCCCCACCTACTTTCTGCATGCTTAATAGCATATCTGGGAGTGAAAGAATTTGTTGTGAAATGCGAAAGAGTTATGTTAGCCTCTTCTGCAAAAAAATCAGGGCAAGTTACACTACTCAAAATAGTGGATACGAAAATTACTCTTAGTGGACTCTGGCAAAGCAATTCCATTCAGAATTCCCATATACAACAGCTTCCTCTGCCCTTGCATTCACATATGTTTTTTTTAAAAAGCTCATTTCATAACTTTATGCATCTGTAAAATAATCAATAATTCAAATGAGCCCTGCTTAATATTCTCAAAAAATATGCTCATTCATCTGAACATAGAATGTCTAAATCCAGAACATTGAGAAAGATCTATCAGTGCGTCTTGGCTAATCTTTGTATCGGGTGTGTCTGCTAAATCTTTGCCATGTTGTAATAAAAAGGTTTGAAAGAGATCTTCATGTGGCCACTTCTGCTATGGGATCTGTAACAGTAACCTAAAAGGCAGTCAAAGAGCTTGGCCTTGTCATAGAATCATAGTATCACAGAATCATTTAGGTTGGAAAAGACCCTTAAGATCATCCAGTCCAGCTGTAAAGCTAACACTGCCAAGTCCGCCACTAAACCATGTCCCTAAGCACCATGTCTACAGGTCTTTTAAATACCTCCAGGGATGGTGACTCAACCACTTCCCTGGGCAGCCTGTTCCAGTGCTGGATAACCCTTTCGGTGAAGAAATTTTTCCTAATATCCAATCTAAACCTCCCCTGGTGTAACTTGAGGCCATTTCCTCTTGTCATCATCATAATAGCACGATAATGGAGCCATCCTAAGAGAAACCAGTAGCGCTTAAATGCTGTGAAACAGTTGCGTTCTGGGAGACAGTGACATCTATAGTGAC
Source organism: Aptenodytes patagonicus (assembly GCF_965638725.1). NCBI lineage: Eukaryota > Metazoa > Chordata > Aves > Sphenisciformes > Spheniscidae > Aptenodytes > Aptenodytes patagonicus. The sequence goes on from NC_134949.1 coordinate 29,069,477, forward strand.
CAGCATAAAATCAGAACAGCATATGTGGCTTTCTCCTAGAGGGGAATCAGTAACAGTTCCGTTTGTTAAGCACAGCAAAATAAAAAGTGAAAGATGTTATATTCTTTACAAATAGCTGATGGAAATGAACACTGAGAAAGGAGAAGAGCTATCGGACCATATTAGCATGAAAACATACGCATAATCCAATAATGTATAGATTTAGGCTGGAATTTAGAGAATGGAGCAAAACCACCATAGTAGATGGGTACTGAAGCACCACTCCAATTGCAGCAATGTGGGCAAGAAATCTAATCAATTGTAAGGTGCTTCATTAGTGCTTCATTATATATTTATAAAGAAACCTCAGATGGGGCTTAGGTGCAGATAGAGACACTTGCATATCTACATGAGAAAGGTACCTAAGCTTTCACTGCAGTCGGTGCAGCTCTAGGTGTTGACTCAGTTGATTCTAGCATCATTTGAGATACCCTGCAAAAGCACATTGGCCCTTCAGCTGCCAAGCCAAAAAGATGCAGGCCTCCTGTGGGTCTTGTGTCGTATCTTGCAGGCCTAAGTGTGGTGTTTGCATACTTTTGGGCATCTCTAATGGCACTGGATACCTACGTGAATCAAGACCCTAGCTCATCCCAAAGCAGATATTTAGGGTTTGATTTTGTTGTCTAAACACAGGCATCTAGTATTTTTTGTTAAGGCTTAGACTATCCTTCTTGTCCTCCAGCCACACCAGAAGGATATTGTCTCTTGGAATTCCTAAGTCACACCTACAAGCCTTTGTCTCGATGTCTTTAATATCTTAGAGCATCTCAAATGGAAATAGGTGCTTAAGTTTAGGCAGGACACCATATGTAGTCTGCTTTAGCTGAACTTCTTTCAAGATTGAATTGGCTGCAGTGGCAGTTCAGTTAGATAACTCTCATGTAGACATCTACAGGAACCTAAATATTGAATCACATCCCATTCATACCACAATTTTGTCAATAGCTAAAGAACAGATCGTATGATTCTAGACATGTCTTTGGACCTTACACAGTGATGTGAGCATTCATTTTTAAACTTTTAAACTTAATGATGATCACAGGTGTTTTAGAATACATCTACGTGTTTTCTGAAAACACATCCAAGTTCACTTCTGCCCACTCTCTGGTTCAACTAAAAGTGACGCAGGTGTACCTGCACGAAGCCAAGCCCATCCACAGACTTTATTGCCTTGGGCTGATCATTGAACTAAATTCAGCTTTCACATTGGAGCTGGTATGTGCTTAGCCAGTTCAGAAAATGAACAAAGTAAATTTGGGTCTTCCTGAAAAATACAAAGTGGATATGCTCTGAGAAATATCCATAACAAAAAAGTGTCAAAGTGTTAAGTACCTAGACCACAAATCCATCAAGTATTTTTGCTCTATTTACATGAGGACTTTCTTAGTGACATGATTTGGCTACCATTACAATACATCTCGTAGATATAAAAAAA